>NC_141261.1:30417500-31017500 GCF_054856545.1 Hippocampus guttulatus
GATAGGACTTCTTGAGATCAGCCACTTCAGTTATGGTCCGGTGGTACATCCCGTGTAGGGGCTTGTCCTCCCATGATGGTCCCTCTTCCAGCGCCTCATCCTCTGTTCCCCATTGTCTGAGACATTCTCTGAGTACGTCATCCGTTGGAGCCTTCTCCTTGATGTATTCATGGAGCTTGGATGTTTCATCCTGGACAGTGGCTCTTACACTCACTAGTCCCCGGCCTCCTTCCTTTCGGCTTGCGTACAGTCTCAGGGTGCTGGATTTGGGATGGAACCCTCCATGCATGGTTAGGAGCTTTCGGGTCTTAACGTCCGTGGTGTGAATCTCTTCCTTTGGCCACCTTATTATTCCTGCAGGATATCTGATCACTGGCAGGGCATAGCTGTTTATTGCCCGGGTCTTATTCTTGCCATTGAGCTGGCTTCTTAGGACTTGCCTCATATATATATACATATATATATATATATATATATATATGTATATATATTTGCTCATGCCGCGGGCCACCGAACTACGGCCGCAGGTGGCATTTGCAGCCCACCATCCATTTTTCAGACACCCTTGCCTTATGTTGTCGTTTTAGCACAAGATCCACAAATGAATTTCATTGGTCAGATATTTTACATCATCTCAGAGGTATTTTTACACACCAATTACAGCACAGATGCTGGCTTGGCGGATTTCTCAGAATCTCTGGGAAATTTGTGTCTCTGTAGCTGAAATGGAAGTAGATGAGGGAGACTGTCGTAAAAAAATAAAAATAAAATGGCAGCCTTTCATTAGCTCCTGGAAGACACTGAACATCGTTGATGTCAGGCATCTCAGAATGTGTGAGGATTCGTGGGCAGATTTTTATTTGGAATCTCACAATCACGTCTTTTCACATTCCGTGCGTCAGGAGCACCGAACCAAAACATCAAATGTTGCTGCTATTCATATGCTGATGCAGCATGCTGCATGGGCAGTGTAGGAGGATGGTAGGGGCCATTGTTATGTATTTAGATTGCCGATATTCCAGGGAAGTTATGGCACAGTGCAACAATAAAATCCCATCGAATGTGGCTAGACGTGTTGTTTTCAAAGTGGGCCTATAATCAGTAATGCTGAAACACATATTTTACCCAGAGTGCACTTGGTCAGCACTTGAGTGTGGCTAGCTAGACATTAGAGGGAAAACATGTCAATTTGAGGTAAAAGTGTATCCATGAAGAACTCTTCGTCACTTGCATTAAGATACTGACAGTGATGTCACGCGTGCTTGCCTTTCCCCGCGTGAGCTGTACAAAATATTACACCGAGTGCTTTTATCGAACGAGGTCTGCTGCACTCATGCAAGAGCCGATCGATAAACAGACCTTATTGTTCCTTCACAGCTCTGTGCTTGTTACAGTATATTACTTAGTTTTCTGTGTACATGATTTCCTCTGTATTTGTACTCATGCGCAAAACAATACCAGCACTAAATACTAAATTCTTTGATTGAATGATGCAAAGCAAACCTTCAGTTAAGACAAATGACGAAAGCTCTAAATGAGTCATTGAACATGAAGTAGGTTAGCTTTGTTCCTCACTTCAAGCAGCTGAAGTTGTTAAGACTACATTGTACCTGTAATGTCTTTTACATACAGTACTATATTAGGCATTACCGGGAACAAGGACTATGATTATAATTAAAGTCATCCAAGCCCATAACATCTGAATCTAGTCACAAACCACCTACACACTGTGAAATGTTTTTTTTAATCATTGTCATATTCAATTTACATCTAAAGGCTAGCCGTTTTTTTGTCTTTGAAGTATGCCTGAAAAGTAATATGTCTTGCTATTTTAGCAAAACTCCAAATTCCCCTGACAATCTTAGCTTCATAATTGCAATTCCTCAGTCTTCTCTGTGGAGGAAAGGAAACAAAACCTTGAAATAATATCAAATTCAACACATGGTTGCTCTCTTCAATGAATGCAGGGATTTTGCTGTTCTCAATTCCTCTGTGCCATATATTCTAAAATGAGCGTACATGTGCTTTATTGAAGAGTGATTTTGTACATTTGTATCTGCTTGTGGAGGTCAATGTCTTGCTGCCCTTCTTTGCTAGATACAGTGAAGCGTTTCTCAATTTTGTTTTGATCTCCACTTAATTCCCAGCACACAGCAATATTACACTCGGAACACCTTAATGTGTGTGTGGGGGGGCCCACTAGGTCAAACCTTGGTGCCCTTTGAGTCGGCCATTTGTGCAGCGCCCAGCCACTGGGCTGCTTTTCACTTACCAAAATGCTCCACACATTCGCAACCTTACCACAGCTGAAAGATTGGGGTTAGTCACAAGACCACGCAACACATCACTGTGAAGAGGTCAAAGCCATCAAATGGTTGCAAACGGCCCGGGAGGCAAGGCCGGCCATTTCCTGACATTTTGAGGTTTGTGGGTTCCTGAGATAACATTAGAAAGATGCAGCGACGGGGATGGTGCTGTCGTCAGGCAACAGCACTGCAGCGTTCTTGTGGTCTCAAACCGTCAAGACGACACTCAGGTTATTTAAAGGAGGATGATTAATGTGTTGAGAAATGGCAAACACCTGCCCCAGCCACGCACCTTCCCCACTGCGTGCGTGTGTGCGGTATGTGCACGAGCACACGTAAATATGTTCATTTAAATCTATTCGCACTTTTGTGCACACCTCATGTTCCTGGTCGCATGCGTGTGGAAATGTGTGTGCGCAAGTGTGTAGACAATGCGCTGACTGAGCCGGTGTGCTGGCAATTAGAAAAACCACCAGTGGCAAGGTGCACATTAATCATGTTCCGCAGCTGAAAGAGAGAAATGGGGCGGAGATAGGGAGAAGGGGGAGAAGTGCGGGGGGCGAGAAGAATAATGAGAGAGCATGTGTGAGGAACTCAGCTGTTCTGTTGCTCTGTTTGGGTTGACAGAATATTGTGAGTCGTTCATGAATATAAAGGGTCATTTCAATTACAAAAAAGCAAAGCCACTTGGACACAGATGATCTGCTCGCTCTACAGAATGTGCTGAAATGTTCATTGTTTCATTGTTGTGCTTTATCCGTTATTTAAAGTTTGCTCCTACCGCAACAAAGCCATGACACGTGCATGTTTTATGAGTTCAGCTTTACTTTGCTTTTTTCCCCAAAGTCAAATTGAACAGGTATGTTGACATGATGCGGGCGAAAGTGATACCTGCAGCAACTGAACAAATTCGGAAGAAAATACGGAAGTGGTTGCCAATTTGCACCTGAGATAGTTTTCACTCCAAAACCAGATCGGTGAGGTCAGAGGTCACAGAGGGTCGAGCACGCCCAGCATCTCTATTCTAGTTCCTATCACTGATGTTTGATGGGGCGCTTACATTTTTGTACCTGAAACTCAAACAAGCATGGCTTTTTGTGAAAATTGAGAAGTAGAGGCACCCTCCATATATTCAGTGTTTATTGAATTGCTTGCGTTACCGTAGGCCATGTGTATAAAACCAAACATGTTGTTAAAGTAAAACAACAGAATTTCTAGTTTTACAGTGTGACTTATCAGGGTTTTTGTTTTCTTTTGTTTTTACAGATGTATGATTGCTGATGAGGTAAGCACACACAAACCTGGCTCAGGAAATCTATTTTCCAACCTTCCAAATGAATTTGTCACCTTTGTGCTGCACTGCCACTTGCCTAATCGTTTTTGACAGAGGAATCATTCTTAGACCTTATTACTCTTGGGCCTCATATCAGCTCAGCCGTCATCTACAATTTGCCGAATAGCAGGTGCACAATTGACTTGTTTTTCTCCCCCTTCACCGTGTGCTGATTTGGCTGGCCCAGATGGGTCTTGGCAAGACGGTGCAGGCTATTGCAGTGGCATACGCTTTCAGGAAGGAGTGGCCCCTCCTCGTGGTGGTGCCCTCATCACTCAAATACCCCTGGATTGAGGAGCTGGAGCGCTGGATCCCCGAGCTGCAGCCTGGTGACATCAACCTGGTGGAGAACAAGAGCGACACCATGTAGGTCATCCGAACTCTCCCGAAAGCCGCTCTCCCTTGTGGCAGTTACAACTGGAATACTTGTACATTTGTAACTTTTGGCGATGAGGCAGGCAGCACCAGGACAAGCCATAAAATGATCAATTAAAATTCCTCTGCACATGGTGAGGTGCTCCAAGGGTGTTATTTCCTCCAAAAACTCTCTGATGGCTTGAGGTTGAATATAACAGCGCCAAGACCAAAGGAACTTGTTTTAGGTGTTTAACATTCATGTCTCTCGCCAAAGCTCTTTCTTGATTGCTCACATTGCTCACTGCTCTGGGAAGAGGCTGTCTCAAATTTCTGCCAAAAAGGCCCTTCAGCTGTGGAACCGTTAGCTGCTGTTTTTGTAGCCTTGCCTGTCTGTGAGCTCTTTGGGCAATTCCTTTGACCTTGTGGCTTGTTTTTGCCCTGAAATGATTTTTCACTTGTGAGGCCTCATAAGCAGTCAGACAGGTGTGTGCCTTTTTAACTGGTGGACATTTAGCTTTGTCGATTTTGAGAGGAGGAAAGGCTATTACACAAATTTAAGTGCACTTTCCCAATCGACAACCTATGAGATGCTTTTGAGTTTGTTGTTGTCACTCGTACTCATTAGAGATTGATTTTATAAGCACAGAATTGGTTTACTTCCATCCTCATCAAGTCCACACTAGCTTAATAGTTCTGCTTGCATACATAGGCTTATGCTGGTTAAATGTTGCAGCTTGGTGATTAATTTGACTAGGATTGAAGGATTTGTTGACTTTTCGTAATTTGTTTTTGTATTCAAACATGTCAGTCATGAGTTTGTGCCCCTTGGCATTTTGCTCAATTATTGAGGTAGCCCTACAACATGCCTATTTTTCCTTGTCCTTGCAGGGGTATTAGCAGCAGCAAGGTGACCGTGCTGGGCTACGGCCTCCTCACTACTGACGCACGCCCCCTGATGGAGGCCCTCAGCAGACGGGGCTTCTCAGTGGTTGTGGTGGATGAATCCCACTACCTCAAATCCAGGAATGCAGCGCGAACTAAGCTTCTGGTGCCTCTCATTCAGAGTGCCAAGCGAGCCATCCTCCTTACTGGTACACCTGCACTGGGGCGCCCGGAGGAGGTAACCCAAATACTCGTTTTAATGTATATTTCATGATTTCCGGTCGGTCCCATTATGAACAAATTCTCCAAGCAACTTCAGGTTTCTCATGCAAAACTCCTTGAAACTCCACGTTAGAGAAATATGCTGCAGAAAACTCCCAACAGATTATGATGTTGGACTTGAACAGGGATTCTCATTTTAGCAAGGCACAAAATGAACTCGACTGTTGGTCCCTGGAACTTGCCAAAGTGCCACAAAATGCCACTTAATTCATTCCAGCAGCTCGTTTCCTGGGGGATCTTGTATATTCCAAGAGCCTTTGTAGCAAAAACTTAATTTGCAAAGCCCAATATGGAGAGATGAATGCACCACAATAAATGAGACAAGTAATAACAAAGCACACGGGGCAGAAACTATTGAATTTAGAGACAATAAGAAGGGCTGTTCACCGGGCAATGTTGTTTGGTGAGCAATACAGTCATTCTTTCTCCAAAATGATTTATGATATTATTTTGATGTGTTATATTGAGATGCAAGATTGCAGCCATGTTCTATTACGTCAAGTGCAAAGTCTTTCCAGTAACATGGCACAATGGATTTTGGTAAGAACGGCTTTGTAGTCTGATAATGATACACTTTTCATCTCTTTTGGCTTTTACACGGTTTCAATTGTCATTGTAATTGTCCATACCAGTCAGTATTCAATGTACAGGGATTCCAACCTGGCTATTAAATTTCTAAACGTTTTTCTGTGACTGATTGTCTTTCATAATTACCTTTAGCAGAGCACATTTTGCAAATGAGCACACGCGCTTTCCTGAATTACTCATCACCTGAAGGGTTTCTCTTATCTCACAGTTCACATTGTAAAATAATTGCTGCAAGGATGTACATTTACTTGTTTTCTGGAAGTCTAACAGATTGTCAGCAAATTAAATGAAAAAAAGCGCATCCAGCAATTGTCCGCCTCATTAGTTCGGGGAAGAACCAAGCCTGTCATTGAGCTATCAAGTGGTGACTGCAGCGATGTTAGATTTTAGATAAGTCTCCCTCTCTACTGCAAGAATGTGAAACCGCATATAACATTTTATCGTCCGTAGCATAAATCTGATCAACTCTGTCCCTTTCTTCTCTGCCAGTCTTCATTGCTCTGCCATCATTACTCACTGTGGCTGACATCAGGTTAGTGCGCAGCTTAGGGCATGCTGCACCATCCGTGATGTGCCCTCCTTCCACCCACCTATTATATCAACAGTGTGAGAAAGGATTGGGGGTGGAGGGATGTCTGTAAAGCTTATGATGAACAAGTGCTGGATTCTGAATAGAGCTCTCACAGTGCTGCTGATTACCTGCCATTAGCTCAGAAACTGCTGCAAATCACATCAAGTGTGTGCGTGCGTGCATCCGTGCGTGCATCCGTGCGTGCGTACATGCATCCGCGCACATAAGTATTCAAGTAAAGAGCAGGCATTAAAAAAAACATTTAGCTACCTAATAAGTGGCCTTATGCCTAGATTCTCCATCGGGCTATTATTATTAGTACAAAATAATTGTATCTCCAGAGAGATACTTCCCACCAAACTGATTTTGGACAAACTGAACAGAAGTGTGAAAGCAAAACAACTCACACATTTTTGGAAACGTGTGCAAAAATATCAGATTTACATTGTTGACAAAATGCCTCAAGTGTGTTCAGCTGTTACGCTGTCTCTGCCAAAAGTGACTACTTTATTGAGTCAAAAGTACCAAATCTCTTTTGATTTATCGATTTATTTCATGATAACATTTGTAACTTGAATTACTTATACTGTGTTTTGATTTCACAGTACAATGAAACATTGAACTGTATGAATTTACATGAAACAAAAGGAATATTTGGCGTGCTCTAAAATCTTTGAATGTTGGTGTAATTGTTGCCTGGAGTGTAGAAATGGAAAAGTGTGATTTAAAGCAATCTTTTTCACATGTTACTTTTTTCAGTAATGTTCCTGTTCCTGAACGAGATATGTCACTTGACCAATTAACTTAAAAATGCATGCAGTGAGGCGTCTAAAATGTTGATGATGCAGTGCTGAATGCGCCACATTATGACTGATTGAACATGATGTTACAGCATCAAACTGTCAGCAGATTGCACCGAGATGTTAACATGTGTTTCCTGTTTGTGTTTTTCACAGCTTTTCATGCAAATTGATGCACTTTACCCCAAAATGTTTGGAACCTGGACTGATTACGCCAAGAAATACTGCAATGCCCATTACAGGTGAGAGTGAGTCAGAAAGAAATTAGCATTAAAAACATGTGCACAACATGTAGACCAGAGGTGTCAAACATACGGCCCGCGGGCCGGAACTGGCCCCTCAGGAGGTTCAATCAGGCCCGCTGGATCATTTAAAAGTGAAAAAATGCACAGACACGGAATGAATATTTTTAATAAGGTGCAATTCATGGAGTATCCGGTAGGGGACACACTGTTTTGATCAGAGAAGAAGACAACAGCAGTCGAGGTCTGTCACTGAGACAGACCCAACATAGCAGACACTATCAAGGGCATGTGAATACTTTATTCTTTACACATTTAATAGCAATCTCTTTAGTTTCTAAGGTGTAGGCAGGGATTAAATTTAGATTTTATATGCACATGTGTAAAGGGTTTAAAAATTCCCTTCTTTATAAATCTTGTTTAATCTTAAAAATTCATTACTATAGTTTTCAATACCATATTACTTGTTAAAGTTTTGTGGCTTGGTACAATCAGTGGGATCAGTTGCAATGCATATATGTGAATGATAAAAGTAAATTGTACATTTGTCTAAGGAAATCTAAGGTGCTTCATGAAATGTTTTGTAAAATATATGTTCATTAAATTTAAACATTTTCCAAATATTCTTGTGCTTCTTTAGACCAAAACAAAGGAAAGACATGTTACTTTGGTTATTAATAGCAGAGTATGGAAAACTTTAATGGTCCGTCCCACTTGACATCTACCGAGGCCGTATGTGGCCCACAATGTGAAATAAGTTTGACACATGATGTAGACCCTCGCATACTCACGGTTTAGCACCTGCAGATTCGCCTAATCACAGATATTTTTGTTGTTATTTTCACTGCTGTTTAATATATATATATATATATATATATATACAGTATATATATATATATATTTTTTTTTTAACTTCGTTTATTTGGATGCTTTGGGGTATTTTTGGAAATGCAATTTTCAAATGACACTGCAATTTATTAAGATAGATGTGCCCTAAAAAAACAACAACCCACAAATCAGATGGGGGGGGGGGGGGCAAATACTTTTTCACAGCACTCTATATGAGGATTTTTGCTATTATCCCCCACAAATAGCGAGGGTCCCCTTTAGTGGAAAAAAATAACACGTGTTCCACAAATGTATTCATCTGCCTAAGTGCTGGACTATATTTAATTTGTTTATTTTAATAGGTCAGAGGTGTTTTAAGATGTCTGACAATAATTACAAGTGTAGAACACTTTCACAAATAAGTTTTTTTCTTGCTGAAATTTTCTAGGAAGATTTTGAATTGTGTGCAAAAAGGGGCATTCGTAACTCGCGATTCCACTATATTTAAAATTGTGTCTTTGTAGAATACTCGTCTTTTTTAATTATGATCAATCAATCAAAAATAATATTTTTTTTTCCATAATCACCCCGCCCTGCTGCTACTGCTGGTTTCATGGCAAGTACAACTCTAGTTACAAATCCTTGGGACTGATTAAGGGCTGGGTCCATGTTGAGCCTTGAGTCTAAACATCCTCTTATGAGTTCCCAAAAAGACAGCTTGGGTTGTATTTTTCCTCATTGAGTCTCGGCACTTCATTGGCAATGTGCTGAATTGCACTTTTAGTAATAATTAGTTTGCAGATATGAGCATGTGGTGAATGCCCATGTTGTTTGGGCATGTTTCTAAAAATTGCCGCACATTTCTTATGCCACTTCATTCAGTCTAGCTTTACACCACAGATCCATGTACCCAATTCAGCTTGAATGCATGTAGCTTATATTTTTGACTGTATTTACATATTTGTTTCAAGTGACACATATCCGATGTGGCTGTGTTTACATTGATGGAATACATGCTGCGATGCTCCAATTGCCCAACCTTTTCGACTTTTGAAGCGACCAACCTCCCACGATCGACCCGATCGCGAGCGTGCAAGCATACACACACGCAGGCCCGCACGCGGGGGCGCAACTATGCACACGTGCGCATATCCACGCACGCATGCACGCCCCGATGAGCCACAGCCATAACGGCCCCGAAAAAGAACGAAACCGAAACCTCCAGACACACAAATGTTTCTTTTTTCCCCCTCGCACCCCTCACGATCGACTTGGGACCAGTCCGCAGGCCACTGGTTGATTGTGATCGCTCTGATTGCACTTCATTCAGCTGTGTGCATCAATGGCAAGTTGAGTTGCCACAAAGTAGCTGTAAGTGACTGATTAGCATTAGCCATTACATGCTACACCAGAATGCATTGATTAATGAAAGTTATCGTGTACTGATCAGTAATTCAGCAGAAATTTGCTCCTTCAAGTGGTGCTTTGTCTTTCAGAATTAGAGCAGAATACATCTGTGTTCACTGTGTAAATGTTGCTCGCTCGTGTAAATGTTTCTCGGTAGATCATTCATAAGTATACTCATTTGATTATTGTTATTATTAATATTTATTTATATACTGACCCATCTCTGTTTATACTGTATACAACAGCACTGGCACACAGTCAGCCCATAAATAACAGGACAGAAACGCATATTTCTCTCTTTTTGTTGATGTGTGTTCTTAAACCCTTCCTCATACTGGTATATATGTTGTTGTTTTTTTGATGTATGAGAGTAGTGCCCATGTTTTGTTTTATTCAGCTATTTTAATTCATGATTCTTGTTAGGGGTCATGTTGTGTTTTATCGAATGGTTGATTTCATGTCAAAATGGAAATAACATTTTATTTTAGTTCACATGTTTGTTTTTTTGGATTAAAAAGTCACTTGATTTGAATTTTACATCATCGCAGGTAGCCTGACCAATCTCAATGAGCGGACCTTCGGCTCAGTGAGAAAAATGATTTGACCGGTTTAAGATGTGCGTTACCCTGAACTAGAAAATACATTGTTGGCCAGGTCCTCCTATCCAACAACCTCCGCTCCGCACGTCAGTGGTCTCATGCCCATAAAGTGGAGAGGCATGAAATGATGACTTATCAGCATCTATTCTTTCATACTGGTAAAAGTATCTAATACTGCCAGGACACATTCCCTTAAATTCCCTCAGCTGAAAGTCCGAAAACACTAAAGAGGAAAGCAGCACATTTTGGCAACCCCTCGTTTATTTTGTCCAGCCAACATGCATGGCAGATAACCAGCCTTTGTCTACAAGGCCACTTTTATTCTAAAACCCCATTTGGCTGATGAGTTGCGAAAGTTTGCCGTGGCCTCGAGACAAATTACTTTGCTGCTCTGCAAATTGCTGTAACGCAAAAATATGGATCCCCAACTGTGTGAGTAGAGCTTTTTTGCTTTTCACAATGCAAAACTCTTGTAGTGCCAGGCAGCTCCCAGGTGGGAATTTTTAAATATGTCTAATAACTACTCCTTGAGGGTACTTCTGTAAATAAGTATTTTTAAGGAATTTTGCTTTGGCTTGAAATGGTTTTTTAACTCTTAATTCCTCTCCTGCAGGTACTTCGGACCCCGCAGGCAGTGGGATTGTAGGGGGGCATCCAACCTAGAGGAGCTGCACCAGCGGTTGAGCCAGATCATGATCCGTCGCCTTAAGGCTCAGGTGCTTAGTCAGCTTCCCCCGAAAATCCGCCAGCGCATCCCGTTCGACCTTCCAAAGGAGGCCGCAAAGGTAAATTTACATTCGATATTCCAGTGCTCCCTTCCCTCAAGGGATGTTCATGTGAGCATTTTTCCAGTTGTCAGTCCACTAATATATCAACATTATGGATTAGGAATAGCTCGAAAAGATCACTGTCTTACTAAAATTAAATTAAATTCCATTTTTTGTGTGTGTGTGTGTGCGTGTGTGTGTGTGTGTGCGTGTGTGCGTGCACCCCATTCAGCATAATACCTGAGTGAACAGCATTTATACAAAGCGCAGTGTTGTATTTGTAGATTGATGTTGGTCGTTATAGCCTTGCCACAATAATGGCTGTGGATTCTGTCACCTTAGCGACTGAATTATGTCTCTGTCAAACCTGTACAAGTTTGAAAAAATTATTAGGTCATCTGTCCATAAAGTGAAAATCCACCAGCGTTCTTTATTTTTTCCTATCAGCAGCTGCAAGGGCATATAGAAGCACAAAATGTGTGCCTTTGGTGCTAATTATGCACATGGCCCCATTTTTTGGAGTGACACAACAATAAAGGAGATGCCCATACAAGTGGCTACGCTGCATTTTTACCCCAGAATCTTACGGAACGCCTTATTTTGTGGCAAAATGTGGTCAATGCTTCTCCATAGAGGTGCCAATTAGGTACACGCGGAACTTTTGGGAAAAGCTATTGTTGTGTTTTGTAGCGTTTCTTGAGCAGCCCCCTTATCGAAAGTCGACTGAAGCAGATAATTTGTCTTCAGTGGACGCAGTGGCAGCAGTTGTTTGCCCCCCTCGCCCCCCGCCACCCCTTTAGTTATTATAATACAATAGTGATGATAATATATCTTTATTTATATAGCGCTGCAGCTGTAACAAAGCTCTTTACAGAATAGTAAACATAAAATAACAAAATATAGTAAACATACAATAACAAAATCCAGTAAGTGTATAACACAACACATAAAATAAGACATGGACAGTCATGGCCACTATTCCAGCATACGTCTTGCTTGTTGTTTGAAGCAGTTGTACATGAAAGAGGAGAGACTCAGTGTCCTTTCACCAGTGGATCAGAGATGTCATGCTCAAAATGTGCAGACATATGCTACAAACTAAGTTCAAAAATAAACAGGAACCTTTAGTGTCCATTGACGGAAAAAGAGATTGGTTCACTTCTCCTGTCCCATGTAAATCTGCTTCAAATCCAAGCGCCGACTCTCAGGTCCAAATACGCATCCGCGCTCCACGCTGACACTCCTCTCTCCTCTTGAGTGGTATCCAATACTTAAAATGATGTGATAAAATCTTAGAGCTAATGATTGGCAAAGGCGACATAGTGTAATGTAAAAAAATATACATACAGTATATGTGAAAGACCTTGGGACCCAAGACCGCCACCCACCATCCCCAACCCCCCTCAAAACCATGTGTACTCCAGGACCACATACTAGCAATGCCCTGGCCCTGCTATCTCCCTTTACTCCCTCATGATTGCTTTTATCTTCCACTGCCAGACACTTTTTATGCCGCACCTGCCCTTTACATGTTTAGCCCTGGCCTTTTTGTCTATGGTGGTCAAGTGACTATCACCATGGGTGGAGTGTTTAGCCACTCATTTTTGAAACAGCAGGTTCTTCAGCTGGTATGTAACATTCATAATTAGAATAAAAACTCATTTCCAGACTGTCAAACGCTTGTTTATGGAGGTGTTGCTGAGTGGAACATCTAAGCAGCAAAACATAAATGGAAGGGAGCTTTGTTCTCCGGCAACATGATCCCATTAATTCATTCGGTTGTCCTTGACTTTGACTAAGTTCGACTGAAATGCTAATGATTTCACTAAGTAGAAACACTTTTATGTTCCAACCGAAACTTGTTTATTGTGTCGAATACACAGTGCAAGGAAACTTTCACAGGATGTGCACATTAATAAGTCTCTACTTCATTTATCCAACGTATGGGTCACATGTCGCACTTTAGGACCGCGTTGACCGTTTTGCATGATCTTTGCGATTCGACTGCGAATCACGAACTAAAGGGCCAATTTAAGCCATGCTACATAGAAATGTAATCCGATTGCAGTGATTGAGTTCAGCATGCTAATTTTTTGTCAGGCCACTACATCATGTGGTGCATTATAATACAAAATGGTGTAAAAGTAGCCTGTAGGACACCCTGCTGTTAACCAACCACACATTGCCCTGTTTTTATGATAAACTGAACCTGTTTATGAATAGCAGGTCACATATGGTGGTGGCGGCCGCTCCCACCCCAACACATTCCACTCTTGCTTTAAATACTCTTCGCCAATCACCTTGAGAGCGCACGAGGCATCTTTGATTTATTGTAGCCTGGCTGCTTCTCCATCTTCGACCCCGGCTTGTCACGTTGCCGCTATAATTGGGAGATGCTCCTGACCCACCTAACAACACAGGAGCCCAGTCGGAGGGGGTGGCATCCTTGGGAATTCTCTACCTTTTTCACCCTCCGTCTTTCTCTTCCCTTGCAGGAAAACTAGGACATCCAGCAGCACAATTTATTCTTGTGCGCCTTATATCTCCAAACGAGTTAAGATAGAAAGCGAAAGATGTTGAAGAGCTCAAGAATTTGCCTTCTCCTTGTTTCGCAGGAGGCCACAGCCAGCTTCGCCAAATGGGAGAGCCTCATGAAGGGATGTGGGTCAGAGGTTGTTGCCACCAGCAGCAACCCCTTCACTGAGGTCATGAACCTGATCACGCAGATGTACAAGCAAACAGCAATTGCCAAGGTAATGGGAAACCTGCTTGCAGGACAGCCTTCCGCATTGTCTGCTGGGTTTCAGTATTTATTGATTGACTTGAGATTTTGTTCCGCTTTTTAATAATATTAGTGAACGACACTCTTTTTGTTTAACCATGTGTGCATCCGTTTTTCAAAGACTCTATTATGCTTGCCACCTAATCAGGCTAAAACATTCCTGACACCAAAGTAGAACTAAAATACTGGAACATGCTGTCAAAACCGCAACATCACATCATTAGTGCCATCTGACACGCAGAGTTAACAAACCAACACCTACCCAACTAGATTAATCAAAATGTACCTTCCAATGTTGTTAACCCCTGCGGCACATCTGAAAGCTGAGAGTTTGCAAAGAATATCACTTTAAGTCAGTGGAAGAATATCATCTGAAAGAAAAAGGGGGACTTCACGCTCCGTCTTGGTGAGATCTCAGGGCAGAGCATCGCCATGGAAACTGAACTTAATGATTGCCGGAGAAAAGCACTTAGACAAAGCTGGGGGTTCTAACTATAGGATTATTTAGTCACGTCCAACCTGGCATGATTGCACCCTGCACCAACACCATTACACCTCTGTAATCGTGTTGCTATGGAAACAATGGCTTTCAGTTTGAAGTGAGAAGGAAATAAACAGTGGGTGAGGGCGGCCGGATACATGCAGCATTCCATTCCTGTACTCCCGGTTTGTAGTGCCGTCTCGCTATGGCAGCCTGTCGACCTTCCATGTTGCAAAGTAAACATTGCACCAAGCATAGCCTCTGCCACGTTTGAGGCTGGTGTTTGTCTTAATTAGTTGGTTGACCTGAGCCTTGAGAAGTGTGGCCCCAAGGTTTACAAACTCCGGAGACAACCACCAAATGCAATCACCGTCGCGATTTGACGAGCCTGAGTTTGTATCTCGTTTTGGACTTCATGTTGTTTGCTGATTGGATTCTGCTCAATTTAGCCCAGTGCCGGTCCTCCTTACATGACAAAAGCCATCTCATCCATCTCAAGGCAGATGCTTCCACCGCAGATGCATTTAAAGTGTTGTTTATTTGTTTGTCAGTGAGCAAAATTTGTGAAAACTGTTTGATCAATCACCACAAGGGTAAGGGCCAGAAAATACATTTTAAAATTCCTTCCTATAGCTGTGAACGCATGCCTATGCAGAAGGTGTGTATGTATTAGGGTGTACTGTTTCCAATCCACATTCATATTATTAGCCTTGGCAGCGGCCTGTGCCATCCCGGTGTCTTCTATTGCTTTTAGAGCATGACACACTTTCTATACTTTAGGGGATTTTTTTTTTTTTATCATCAGGAGGGGGTAGAACAGTGAAATATCACATTTATGTCACTTTGACGAGCAACATGGCGCTTGCCTGCCTGCCTGCCAATCGTCCTGGCCATGTTGGTGCCAAAAAGTCTTTGGGGTATTTTTATTGCGTTACCCGCCAAGCATCTGCTCCCAATTACCCAGAGAGGACATCTCTGATGCTGGACTTTAAAGCAAGCTAACGGCCCGCTTCAGACAGTTGAGAAGTTTGTGCACTAATTAAACTCAGCGGAAAGGAGCCAGCATAACCCAAGCCGTCAGTAATGAGGACCCCCCGATCAGAAAAGGGTCAGCAGACCTGGTGAAGTGAGTTATTATTTGGAGCACCGACTAATTATATCAGCAAATCAAAGCAGAGGTTCTGCCAGAGCAGGTGTCATGGATGCTGAAGTTGTCAGGTCGCAAGAGGCATTTTACAGAGGTGGGATTTCACACCACCCAAACCTTTTTCTTAACTGTCCAGCATAGACTGTGTCTGACTCAAATATAAACCTTAATATTCTCACTAGTGGGCACTATTCTTAGGCGTCTCTTGCCGCGCCACAGTGAAATGTGCCGAGCCCAGATGCTGGATGATATACTGTACAGCATTTCCACACTCAAGCCACAGCCGCAGTCATCGCCATGGGTGGTTGCTGGGCAGCAGCTCGCAGTGAAATGATACAAGATACCCGCAGGCTACAGTGAACTCAGTATTACGTGTTTTCTCAGACTATAAGCTCCAAGCTGTCAGTCAAGGTCACAGAAGCAAGCAAGATGCTCCGTTTAATTTGTCGTTTGGACTATTTTCATTTGCACTGTACATTCTTTGTTTTTGTTTTTTGTAACCAAATTCGCTCAATTTTTGCTTCATGTGTTTTTTATCATGCTCGTCCTTCATCTGCCCCAGCGCTGACTTTTTTTTTCCATCAATCAGCGCTCTCCTTCCATGGGGAACTCATCATGCCGTTAGTCTGCGCGTATTTAGTTCCTGGTTTATGTTTTGTCTTGTCTGGTTGTTGTCATTTGTTGCAAGTCTGCCCCGATGCTCTTTTTGCTTATGGTGTGTTTGGATTTGGGGAATTTGCATGTTGGCTCTCCAGTGCTTCTGTATTGTTGTAAATAAACTCTATTTGTGTTTTCTGAATGGCTTAGGGCCATCCTCTCCCATGTGCTCAAATCACAAAAATGCAGTTGTACACTTTTCTGGCTGCTCAACATAAGTCTGTCATTTATGCACATTCCTGACAGATACACACTTTGGGTACCTTTCCTCTTCCATGCTCCAGAAGCTGGAGTAGGTCCACTGGCCCGAAATGGTAAACCATCAAATTGCGCTTGGCATTATAACATACTGTACGTCGCCACATGTAAGCAACTTACAGAAAGCGATCAAATGCATGTGAGGAGACTGAACAAGTGATATTTTATGAAGCTAGTCAAAGAGGCGCTGTGAGTCAGCTAACAAAGCATTTTAATTGTGATATTGATTAGTGCCAGCTGGCTTTATTTCACCTATAACTGCGAGGACCGATTTTTCAAACATGGCGCTGGCGGCGGGAATTCAAAACAAGGCTTCACAGTTTCTGAAAGCGCAGGGCTCCCACTGTGACAAGAACTAAAGTCATCGTAATATTGCAATTGCTTGTGGTGCAAGTAAGGTTGGGCACTGCTGATCTACAAACATGCATTCAGTTACAAGTACAGTAATTTGATTCGTTTTGATTTATTTAAGACTGAATTAAAAAAAAAAAGAACGCGAGTCCTCTCTTCTCGATGACCCATGCGCTATGTAAGATATTTTCATATTTAAAGCTATATTTATCTCATGGATTTCAATGTCTTAGGGAAACTCTCATGCTCCTTGATTTACATCCAGCTTCAGAATTCAATGAATTACGCCGCTCAAACTCATTTTCATCTTACCGCGTGGTTGTGTGTGTGTGTGTGTGTGTGTGTGTGCGTGTGTGTGCGTGTGTGTGCGTGTGTGTGCGTGTGTGAGTGTGTGAAGTCTGGATGGAGGAATACACAAATTACACAAGACCAGTTAAGTAAAAAAAGAAGACAAACGGGTGAATATAGCTCTTATTGTACATATGTTTTTTTTTGGTCAAGTTTGACCACTTTCATGTTTAAAATCCTCAAATAAATATAAATCACTCATTCTTGAGAGAAGGGACAAAAGAGATATTTAAAAAAAATGTATTCTTTAAAATGCACATGGTGTTACTTGGATTTGCATAATTGTGTTTGTAGAAAAAAGTCTTAGTTATTTCATCATATCAAAGAGCAGGTTTTTAATAATTTAAAAAAATTCTTGATTTTTGTCAATTTTCTTAGACACATTAAAAAGTGTGCAGTTTTAAGTCCAAGAGGTCTAAGAAGAATCCAAAGTCAGAAATTAATTGGTTACGCTATGTGATCAAATACACTTGTTTTCAGATTTCACACATTTCTGAATAACCGCAAGATTTTCTTGATTTCTTTTTAATTTTATTCTGAGGAAAAAATTCTTACATTTCTAATAGAAGGGTGTGGACAAACAGTCATTTATTGCATAACTTATACAAAGAATAAACTTAATTTTTCAAAGAACAACCAAAACGAGTGCTGTCGACTTGGTGTTGATGGTGTCGACAGAAATGCATTAAAAAATATATGTCTTTGAACAAATGTAGGACACAATAGAGGAACTATGATGAAGTTTGGTATATTGAACATAAATTTTAAAAATAAACATACTGTGAATGTCATCATTTACAACTACTGGAATACAAAAAAAAATGGTGTAGAACAGAAGGAGCCTTCTCCTCTTGCCCTCCTCCATCGCTTTTTCCCTCTCCTCCGTACCAGCTCCCCGGGCTTCTCTTCCTTTTCTCCTGTGGTCCTCTCTCCTCGTTCACTCCTCCTCCGCTCCTTCATTGAGTTCGTGACAGATGTGCTCATATTCTATGAAATCCATCACATCAGCACCAACTGTGTAAATGTCCCTCTTTCCTGACTGCAGTGGTGTTGCATTTTATTAATTGTTTCATGATTATGTCTTCACCTAAGCTAAAGTCACATTTACACATATTTGATATGATGCACATTAGTTATTTAAAGTCTTAATGATGTATAATTTTTGATGGACATATTGGAGGAAGTAAGGGCAATACTGGATATAACAGAAACTGAATATCAGTTGGAACTTTAAATATCTTGTCAGTGAAGTGTATTCGATTAAAAATAGGTCGACCATGATTTGTAAATCATTGTATTCTGGTTTTATTTACACAACATCCCAACTTAAGCGAAATTGGGTTTCATGCAATTATCCACTAGGGGTGTTTGATGCCACTTTTATTAAATATTAAATTCTTCAATACTCACTGATCCCAATACCATCCATCCATCCATCCATCCATCCGTCCATTTTCTGATCCCCTTTGTCAGCACAAGGGTCACTGGGGCGTGCTGGAGCCTATCCCGGCTCGCATCCAGTAGGAGACGGGGTACACACTGAACTGGTTGCCAGCCAATCGTAGGGCGCTTCTAGACGAACAATCATTCGCTATCACAATCACACCTATGGACAATTTAGAGTGTTCCATGAATGTGGGAGGAAACCGGAGGCCCCGGAGAAAATCCACGCAGGCACGTTGGGAACATGCCGCAAACTCCACACAGGAAGGGCAGAGCCTGGAACTTAACCCTGCGCCTCTGTACTGTGAAGCGGACGTATTTTTGATACATAAGATGTCTAATAAACCAGTGACAGACCATTTTAAAGAAATATGTTTCCCTTATTTCTGGCAAACATTCACGCTGCAGTCCAAAATAAAACACAAACATCTCACTCTGAAATTAGGATTCATTTGGAATAAATTAACAATGCAAAACTAAACTGACAACTCCCTGAGTTTTAGGCTTTGTTCAAATTAATCCAGGTTCAAATGTTATCAGTTACTGTAAGTTTGACTCAATGAACTTGGCAAATAGGCTTGAAAGACACGGCTGACAAATCACCATGCACTGTAAGCATTTCATACCAGTCGATATTGATGACTATCGTGTTTTTTACATGTCCAAAATAAGAAAAAAATAGATTAGAGATCAAATAAAATACAACATCCAGAGTAAAAATACCATTCTTAAAAAATACAGATACATTCAACAAAAAAAAGGCAACAGGTAATTATAGTACCCTGTATAATAAGTGAGTGAGTAAAAGTGCTATGTTGCCTCTACTGCATAAAAATAGACCTTATTATGCACCGAATAATAACACTTCATTTTTTTCTGAGTCGATGAAAGCAGGTAAAATTTTTAAATCAGTATATGCATGAAATACCATCATGGAAAAAGTCATTATACCACCGAAATAAAGTTAGCAAATAAAAGTTTAAAGTTGGAACTAATAATACTAATAACACACTTTAAACATGAATATAATCCTTATAAACACGCATATACTGTACTTAATGAAATTGTATCTGAATGGGAATATGAGAGGATGGACATGAATGGAATTCAAAAGAAAAAAAAACTGCCAGCCATCCCGAAATTGAGCTAACAAATAAACGTATAGCTTTTGGTAGCAACACACTTATAATGTCCTCAAAGCATTAATATAAACCTTATAAACGTACATGCACTTGTAGAAATGTCGTCCTAATGTGCAAAGGAGACAGTTGACATGGATGCGGTCCACTTAGACAGAGGTTATGTCAGCCATGCATGTCTATTGTTTGCTGACAGTGAAATGGTGTGTCTTGTTATCGCTGACTGGTATCGGCCGCCGTTGTGAGAACACGATACACTGAAATAAGGCCGGTATTGGCCCGATACTAATGCCTGGTATTCACACTCACCAATACCTACCATTTAACCACAGGCGATGTGACACAGATGGGGGAAGCAAACCAAAAAAAGATGATATTTTTTAAATTTTTGATTGAAAAGTAGAGACTGTGAAATGTTTTGACAAGGTTTATTAAACATTTGTTAGCTGCATAATCAGTATGAAAGGGCTACAACCAAATACAGTGATGACGTCAGAGCACATGCGGGAGGAGGACATTTGGTCAGCGCACTGGGGCACGTTCTGCCATTCAATCGATGCGTGATACAATGAGTTTTCTGTCAACACACTATTTCATCTGTTGTCCCAAAACAGGCTCACTTTGCTAGAAAATGTGAGTGCTCTTTGTTTCTCTCTCGCAAACTCTCGCTCTTTCTCACTTTTATACATACATTCAGTTGTTGGCCACGAGTGTGGGCGCTTTCTGTGTGTGATGGTGTTTTTGGACTCGTTTCAGTATTTTCAGGTTACGTCTCTCTCCTAAACACGAGCTGATCCATCTAGGCCTTTTATTGAGCATTGTGCGCCTTTGGTCTGAATACACATTTGTCTCACGCATTACTGTGGCAGGGCCAACTGTTAGGCCCATTTTGAAACCAGTCAAATCACTTATCACTTGGCATTGTCATCAGACGTGTGGACTGTATTCAGTATTTTGTTACTGGATGTTGGTGACTAAAATAAATTGAAATACTCATAGATTAGAAAAATATCTCAAATTTGGCACGAAAAGAACTGCATGAGCAAGGTCAGGAGGAAAACAGTAACTCCTTTGGGGGGGAAGCTTTGCCGGTTAATTGGAATAGCGGGCAAATTAATAGGATCGTTTTTTTTTCTTTCTGGATCCAAGGAAATGCTTTTTAAATACTGCAAAGGCAAAAAAAAAATCCATTAAAACACATTCCGATCTGATACAGTTGGGGAGAGATATACTGTAATACGCCTTCCCATTGAAATTAGTAGTGATCCGTGGCGACACGCAACCAATTGGCATGTTGTCCCTTTCCCATTGACCAACAGAAGGTGATTCTGCGCCCCCCCCCCCCCCCCCACCACCACCACTTTGCGTCCGGTTACGTCACCGCGCTGTGATTGCGTAGATGACAGTGCGGCAGATTTCTTGGTGGTAAACAAAGCAACCTGGGTGTAGCGAGTGTTCTTTCTTTTATCATGCTTTTTACCGTCCTCAAAATGGTCGAAAAGTAGCGGAGGATCAACTCTTTGCTACTACCGAGACAACAGCTTAAGGGGCGATCTCCTAGCTTTGTTGTGGGGGCGTGCTATATACGAGGCAGATGGCGCACGATGTTATGTGCTGGTGGACACGGATCGACACTGGCCAGTGAGCCTTTCCCACTGCCCAAAAAAGCGTGTTTACCCGTGGTTTTGCGGCAGTGAGAAAGGGGTATAAGTGTCTTAAGATTTAGCCAATACATATTAAAAAGGTATGTAATATACAATCTAAATCACTGGATTAGTTCTGCATAAAACTCAACTGACATTTCATCAACACATGCTCGTAGGGAAATTGATTTAGGATTTTACAGATGTATTATGCTTAACGATTTTAAAAGAATTTGGGGTTGAATCTGAACAAAATTTAACCGGAACATAAAAATATTTTTAAGGTCATGCCACAGCATTTCAATTGTAATCTTTCTGTAATATTTTTAATCCTGGATTCACACAGCTCTGAAGCCTATTTTATTTATTTATTTATTCCCGGTAATCTCAGGCTGAGCGTGGAACACCACTCATATCTCTGAGCTGCAAGGTATTGATTCGCAGCTGCTTTGTGTTCTCGCTCTCTCTTTAAGTCCAGATCTCTTGGCATTCAATGGTGAATTGATCACACAGAGAGGATGCTGCTGTGATTAATTGACTTCCTCACTGATCGAGCCCATTCCTTTCTGTGGGGTCCACCAATGGATTGATAGATGCAGTGGCCCCCTTTAATCTGTGTCTATCTCTGTGCATGCCTGCGTCTGTGTGTGTGTGTGTGTGTGTGTGTGTGTGTGTGTGTGTGTGTGTGTGTGTGTGTGTGATGCTAGGCTGGAGCAGTGAAGGACTACATCAAAATGATGCTGGAGGCAGAGCACCTCAAATTCCTTGTTTTTGCCCACCACCTAACCATGCTGCAGGCCTGCACCGAAGCTGTCATTGAGGCCAAGGTAAAGGCAGCATTACCCATCTATTCGTTATTATCGCAATTGCTATCACTTTTCATTATGTGCGCTTTTAAACGCAATGATAAAGTCTCACTTTGATCAGTGAAGAAGGCCTACTTTTCCTCTCTCAGAAAGTAAACTTTTAATTTCAAGACTTCTCGCCAAAGACGTAATTCACAAGTTGTCACAGGCAAATGGCATCGCTCAGCTCAGCGCAAGGAACTAGCAGGAGGGTTCGAGATTGTGTGTGCGGCATAGGTCGAGAAGGTGTTGGATGTATGTAATGCCTGACGACAACGTGCGATAACACCTTCTGCTGTGAGGCGCTCATTTCGCCGTGCTTGCATTCTCCAATTAGTACAGTGGGTCTAAAAAAAGGAATCCTCTGCGAAAGATGGTGTGATGAGATGCAGCCGAGGGTGTTTCTTGTGTGTGATAGCATGGCACAAATAGCAGGCTTTTACCCTGTGGCGCAATGGTTTGGGTTGTGTTTGATAATTCTAAGTGTGATGATGTGGAGAACCCAAAGGCTTGAGAAAAGCACAGGTGTTGGAACAGCAGGCTGCTTTCTGTGTGATTCATAGCCTTGGGAAGATGTTAAGGTTGTGACCTTTAGCCAGGAGAAGTCAAACTGGCCTCTGTTTTGCTCTGTGTTCATGATACTGTACTTACATTTACGGTGCATGTTGGAACCGCACAGTGTGAACATGGAGCAGCTCCACATGACCCAAGGATCCAAACAAAAGAAAATAACACTCGCCGTGGTGCATTAGCAACTCTGCCAAGTTGTGCTTGAATGGACCTTTAGATGCAGCTCTCTTTATTTGGCAGAATCAAATCCTGCTTACTGTTGTTAATTTATACCAGCCCCTCCACTTAGCTTTGTTCATTTGCACGTCTGTTACAGAAATGTCCTGAATACGAAGTACGTGTTTGTAAACTGCCCTTTGTTTGCAGTGTCCAGCACAAATCACCCTTTTTCAATTGTAAGAGCTTTTATTCAAATCAAGTACTGTCTGGGTGAACACAATTCTCACACCTGACCTCTCTCCTATTACGTGAATGTGTTTTTTCTCTGAAATGCATTCAGAAGAAGCGGCGCACCGTTGCTAGTGAACTGCTCGTGTTTGAAAAAACAGGATCACCCTAACAATTGAAAGAAGTGAATTTTAAATCAACGGGGTGCTCAACATGACTCAGTGCAATCCAACAGATTTGTTTGAAAACAATTGGAGATTCTTTTAGAATGAACATCCATCCATCCATCCATCCATCCATCCATTATCAGAGCCGCTTTTCCTCACATGTGTGCTGCTAGCCTATCTCAGCTGTCTTCGGGCAGTCGGCGGGGTACTCCCTGAACCGGTTGCCAGCCAATCGCAGTAGAATTTTCTATGGCATACTATACTCCAAACCGCTCTCATAAATGACTAGACCAATGACTGCAAATGACATTTTGTGGATGCACTCACACATTTAAATGATTCAACTTTGCAAATTTTGCAAAAAGCCAATCAAAGTGTGGAAAATCGTACGTAATTTTAAACTGAAAATTCAAATGCAAAAGAATTTAACCACAGCTACCACAGTCTAATCTCCCCAAAAGTATGAAAATTAAAAGCTCATTCAGGTGTACCCGCTTGTTAAGAAGCCATTATATCATTTACTGCGTATTTTGATAGATGACAATGTAGATTCGATTTGGTGAACAAGCAGTTCGTATTGTTTGCTTTTGTTTCACAGGCTGGTTATATTCGTATCGATGGCAGTGTCCCATCTTCTGAGAGAATCCAGTTAGTTCACAAGTTTCAGAATGACCCAGACACGAGAGTGGCCATCCTCAGCATCCAGGCAGCCGGTCAGGTACCATACGCAAGCATGCACGCTCACCACACACAAAAAGAACGCTCCGTTGCATGTCAGTGAACAGTTTTTGGCTCCTCCCCAGGGTTTGACCTTCACCGCTGCCAGCCACGTGGTGTTTGCCGAGCTCTACTGGAACCCCGGGCAGATTAAGCAGGCTGAGGATCGCGCCCATCGTATTGGGCAAAGGTTGTCTGTCAACGTACACTACCTCATCGCCAAGGGTACCTTTGATGCCGTGATGTGGTCCATGCTCAACAAGAAGGTACTTAACTAAGGCTGGGCATTTTTAAGAACCTCAGGATTCGATTGTGAATCTTTAGGTGGCAATTCTATTCCATTCTTCTGGGTTTTGACCCCACAATTCATTTTAATGGGCGTGCATTATCCGTGGATTTTCACTTTTCGCGGGCCCGTCACGTCAGGTCTCTGCTCCAAGCAAATAGCGGTGAGGTCAACTGTAAATACATTGTTTAAAAAAAATAAACTACTTTCTTTTTTGGTTTCCAGAATGCAAAAATAATAAAATAGAATAATGAAATAAAAACAGAAATGTAAAACTTGACTCACAAGAACTTCTCTGTAAAAATATATCTAGTATTCAAAACTACTGCCTGACCTCTTAGCTTATTAAATAATGGTTCATGTCAGCCTAAGTCATAGGTGTCAAACTCAGGTCCTGAAGGGCCGCTGTCCTGCATGTTGTCCAAGTCTCCCTGCTGCAACACACCTGATTCAAATGAACAGGTTCATTGTCAGGCTTCTGCAGAGCTTGCTGATGATCTGATCATTTGAATCGGGTGTGTTGCAACAGGGAGACTTGGAAAACATGCAGGACAGCGGCCCTCCACGACCTGAGTTTGACACCTATGGCCTAAGTGATGATTTTCCCTTTGGGGCATACTGTCACCTACGCTACATAAGGGGTGTTCACACGGTAACATTTGCTCTGGTGCTATGCCAGTGCTGCCCCAGTTGTTTGCGGCGGGGGGAGTAGCCTCGCTACGCATGAGAAGAGTTGATTACGTACGGCTAGAATGCGTTGCTCTCGTGCTCTGTTGTACTTCCGTCATCTGTTTGTCTAATAACGACACAAGACATGAAGGCTGGCAATAATAGTAGAATGGCAACTGGCAATAAAAGTATCAAGCGGCATCTTGACTCTTGGGTTATACCATCTCAACTAGAACGGGGGGGAATAGTCCCCAAACATCATCTTTCCTTTTGTAGGAGACTGGACTGTCTCGGAGTTGTTTGTGTCGTTTGTTCCTCTGTTGTGTGTTCACAACCCCGCCATAGAATTTATTTTGTGATTTCCTCTCTTGATTTTCTGTTTGGCGCATTATATGTTTGCTTTTCTGAGTGTCATTGAAGTCATCATTGATTTACGTTTCGGGACGGTCATTGAACGCCCCTCGATCAGAAGGCACGGAGACCGAGAAAGAGAAGGACGTGCCTGTACAGTAGTTGCTTGAGTTGTTTTAAAAAGAACCAACACGACAGCTCTTTGTTTTCTATCGTTTTGCTCCGCTGCAGAAACTGCCGAGTGAAACCAAGTGGGGCTGCACCGGTGCTGCGCTGGTGCTAACACGCTCAGCGGCTTTGTACGTGTGAACGTTCCACAAAATTTGCTTTGGTGTAAGATATATCGCAACAAAATACATCGGTGCAGCACCGGAGCAAATGTGTGCCGTGTGAACATCCCTATAGAGTCAATGAAGTCTGCTCAAAGCAAGCAAGCCCTTGTTATACAACAAACGCACATGCGACAGGCGGGGCATGTTTCTGTCAGTCGTCAGCGAAATTGGCGTCACTCAGTGACGGACAGAGAGCTCCATTGGTACATTTTCCGATTAGTGACGATTGCACTGACAGACGAACACTTCCATCAGTCATTTTGGAAAGTTTGTCGAAAATCGAGTATCGCATCCGTCAGTGACAGACTGACAACCCATTCTGTCAGTGAACGGAATGCCCACCTCTGGTATTATGTGTGTGTTATATACTGTCCTTATTTCCTGCAAATGTGGGTGGTTTGTTACATCACCTTGTCTTATTTGTGAGTATCTGAGCATAAGCTGTGGCCCACAGCAGCTCCTAGGTGAGTGTAGTTCTTATGTTTGTGTTTTACTGTTCTCCTGCCTTTCAATAAATGTCTGAAAAGTACATTACGATTGTGGCTCTCTTTTCCCACGTGAGAGCATTGCAATAAGTAATCCGTAAAAAACCTCATCAAATGCTGAAAAATGATAAGCGAATGCCAAACCTCAATATGCCCTGGGCACACTGTACTCATAGCCCATGTCCAGTGCCTCCAGAAAGTATTCCCAGCGCCGAACATGGGGCCTGACAGGTTTAGAATTTTCCCTAAGTGCAGTTTTAAAAAATGCATTTTGTGTTTACTTGGGTTGTCTTTTTGTGATTCTCAAATTGGCTTTGAAGACCTCAAGCATTTAATTGTGATAAATGTGGTGGTGGGGGGGAAGAAAACAAGATTAAAAAAAAAATGAAATCAGCTAGGGGGCAAATTTTCACATTAAAACTATTCACTGCCTTTGCTCCGTGCTTTGTTGAGTCTATTATATCCTTACAGCCTCAAGTTTGTTTGTTTGTTTGTTTAATATGACTGCACAAGCTTGGCACACCTACCTCAACCTCTATCGCGTTGGAGGGTCAGTATCTGTGCTCAGATTTGAAGATATTTTTACAGTTGTTCAATCAGATTAAAGTCCGGGCTCCGGCTGGGCCTCTCAAGGACATTCAGAGAGTTGTCCCACAGTTTTCTTTTGATACCTTGGCTGTGTGACACCTGCTGAAATGTGACCTGTTTCCACAGCCTGGGGTCAAAGGGGCTCTGGAGCAAGCTTTCACTGGAATGTCTCTGTAATTTGCTGCATTCATTTGTCCCCCAATGTTGACGAGTTTCCCAGTTGCTGCTTGTGGAAAACATTGCTACAGCATGATGCTGCCGCCACCGTGCTTTACTGTAAGAGTGGTTTCATCCAGCTGATGAGCAGTGCCTGGTTTCCTTTAAACATGTCCAGCAATCAAGCAATAGAGCTCAGTCTTTGTATCATCAGGCCAGAGAATTTTGTTTCTCATTGTCTAACAGTCCTTCAGGTACCTTTGACCAAACTCTAGGCTCGCAGCCATCTGCCTTTTACCAAGGAGAGGCTGGAATAAGTAAATGTTTTCCCTCAAAATTACACACCCAACACCTCAAAATGATCATGAGTGGCTTCCATTTGTCCACTATACCATTCAGGCCATGAAGAAGGTTCTCTTTCCACAGAGGAACCATGGCGCTCTGACAAGAGTGATCATCTGGTTTTAAGTCAGCTCCATGCCCGAATCTCCTCTTCGCTAAGTGCTCATTTCTCTGAGCAGTCCTGGTGTTTCAGAACCATCTATTTACCGATCACGGAGTTAAAAAGCAGGAGATGTTTCTGTATCCTACCCCACATCAGTGCCTCAAGCCAATGCTGTCTCTGAGATCTACAGGACAATGCATTTGACTTCACGCTTGGTTTGTGCTCTGATATGCCCTCTCGACTTGTCAACTATGGGACCTTATATAAACACGTGTGCCTGCTTGTCTGGTAAACGTAATTCACCACAGCTAGACTCCACTTAAGTTGGAAAAAAAACTCTCAAAGATGATCAGGGGAAACAGATAAGTGATGCGCCCAAGCACAGTTTTTAGCATCATAGCAAAGGTTGTGAATACTTTTTGTACATGTGATTTATTTATTTTATTGTAAATGATTTTGCAAAAATAAATACATATTTCGCCTTATTTGGGGTGTCGTGTGTGGAAATTTTAAAATCAACTTAATACATTTTGGAAGAAGGCTTTAACATGACAAAATGTGGGAAAAGCAAAAATGAAGTGTTGTGAATACTGTACCTCCAAGTGCACTGTTTGCAGATGAGCACCAGATGTCTTTTGACTTTTAACCTTGACAGAAGAAATAACATTTGATATGCACTGCTTGTCGACATCAACTAAGATTAATACAATTGACTCATTTGCTGTGTGATTCAAAGTCGCTATTTTATATTTTCTTTTTCGCAGTACTGTTTTACTGCTACTCATAACTGAGTGTCGAGATTTTATGCACACTTTTAACTCCCTGTTGTTGTATGATAAAGCAGTCTGAGTTTGAAATGTGCTCTATAAATAAAAAGAGCTTGCCTGCTCACTGCACATCAATAGAGTTTGAAGAAGCTCAGGAAAATTTGTCTTTGAAAGGAAACTGTGACAGGCAGCACTCTGAATGGAAGGAAGGAGTACCTCAAGGCTGAGGAAGGGGACAAAGACAAGTGGGACTTCCTTAACTTCGCCAGCGCATGGACACCTAACAAGCTTCCCTTGGAGAGGAATCCTGGACATGACGCAGATGAGGAACTGTACTTCACTCATGTGAGATGATGAAATTGTTTGATTTTATTTGACAAACTCAACTTTGAGTAAGATATACAGTCAACTTAAACCAACGTTGTCCCCTTGCACACATTTTGCTCAATGTCATTTGGAATTGACTGTGGAAGAAAGAACAATAGGTACATACCGTATTGGCCCGAATATAAGACGGTGTTTTTTGCATTGAAATAAGACTGAAAAAGTGGGGGTCGTCTTAGATTCGGGGTCTAGACATTATACCCATTCACGACGCTAGGTGGCGCCATATATCATTGGAGCAAATGCTGAACTTGACTCCCCAGGCCAAAGCGAACCCCTGTCACGAAGAATAAAAATAAAAATAGCGGTAGCACGAAGAAGTAAAATAAAAAATAGCGGTAAGAAAGAAAATAGAAGAAAATAATAGAAGAGATAAAAGAAAATGGAGAAACGTAGTGACAATCTGGAGAAAAGTGGGTCAAAGATTGGCCAGGTTAACCGGCAGCTGAGGAGAAGTTATGGTGTAAACTTCAAGATGTTTTTCTCTCAAATATATTGTTATAACATTTTGTTTCTGATGTGCTATAATTATTTTCTGTATAAAAATTTTGGTGTTCAAAAATCTTTCAAACTTGAGTCTTGAAAAAGAGGGGGTCGTCTTATTATCAGGGCCGTCTTATATTCGGGCCAATATGGTATTACGGTGTGTCTTTGGGGGAAAAAAACAATAATAATAATAACTGCATGCTTTAAAAAGGTTTGATGGTGCTATGTTACGTTTTAAAAAACGTAATGGACATGGACCAAAGACAAAATTTATTATTATTCAAAGGTTTAATAAGATTGTAAAATTTGATGTAAACTGTTGACTTTTTGTCTACTGTGCAAAAGCGCTGATCCATTTGCATACCTGTCAACTCATACGGTTTAGCCATAGTTCATACGGATTTTGTGGTGAATCTTACGTATATGGCCGTATCGCACAAATCATACGGATTCTGAACATTTCCGTTTTTGTTTTTTTTTACCAACTCCAAATCATTTGGAGTTGGTGAAAAAAGTAACGCAGGAATACAACTCTGAGCACAGTAATGCCACTAAGTAGAATGATGATTAGACATTAACCAGACATTGTATTATGGAGATCTACAATAAATATCATTGAAAATTTCGTGTTTTTTTCTGCCGTTATTTTGACATATAAAATGCTTTGGTATGTTATAAGGATTTTTTGCTCTTTATAAGGATTTTTTTGGTAGTTTATACAGGTTGGCGCTCCAAAAAGTTGACAGGTATGCATTTGCCACCACCGCTGGCTGTGTTCACTGTCCAATTCTTTTCCAGAGGGGAAAAACTAATGTTACTGTCAGACTAACCAACAGTTTAAAAGCCGCAGGAAAGGCCTTTAAAGGCAGTTTAAAGCTGTGCACACACACAGCCTTAAGGCCTCGCTAAAACCATTCATTATGCATCATCAGGTTATGGTGTTTTTATGTGGCACCAAGATATAATGCCAGAAAATGTTGCTTACATAGTCACCAAAAGTCCAACACTTGTGTTTTTGCTCCCATTTTTCATGAGCTGAATTCTAAAGATGTGAGACTTTATGTACGCACAGAGGACCTATTTGTCTCAAACATCTTCTAAATACTGTATGTGTTTGAGACCACTTGTCCTTTGCTGAGATAATCCATCCACCTCACAAGAATGACCTATTAAGAATATAATAAACAGCATAATTATTACTAGGGATGTAACGATATCAAAACCTCACAAAATGCTTTGAGGTATTACAGCGTAAGTAACAAAAATAAAAACTTGCCGTGGGGAAGGGGGGGAGTCAAATTATAGAAAACGAAGTGCCAGGAAGGGTAAACTTTAAAAAGAGGTCCACAAAACTATATGAAAATGTCAAGTAAACACTTGCCAATGTAGAGATCAAATCAAAGTATTTTGTAAACATCTACGACATGAACCAGACCTGTTGCCAAGTCCAGTCTTCATAAAATATAGACAAACCAGCACATGAAAAAAAACATATCAAAACACATTTCTACTACTTATGAAATAAAATATCCAGAATATTGCCAAACTAGTTTTAGTTTAGTTCTAGTTCTAGTTCTAGTTTTATTGGACTTAACTGCAGCATTTGATACAGTGGATCACAGTATTCTGCTGACTCGTTTGCAGCACTTGGTGGGCATTGGTGGCAGTGCTCTTGAGTGGTTTAGGTCCTATTTGGCTGACAGAACCTTCTGTGTCAGCCTTGGCTGCTCTGAGTCACGCACTGCTCCCCTGTCATGTGGTGTTCCACAGGGCTCAATTCTGGGGCCTCTGCTGTTCTCACTGTATCTGCTCCCATTGGGTTCCATCTTAAGGAAACATGGTATTCCCTTCCACTGCTATGCAGATGACTGCCAGATCTATGTCCCACTGAGCAAGAAAGACGCCTTCTCATTAAGGCCACTCCTATCCTGTCTGGAAGAAATCAAAACCTGGATGGCACAAAATTTCTTGAGATTCAATGAAAAGAAGACAGAGGTGATAGTGTTTGGTCCCAGTGGCCCTTGTACATTCCATCCTGTAGACTTGGGCCCCCTGTCTCCTTATCTTAAGTCAACAGTCTCAAACTTGGGCCTTAAACTGGACAGTGATTTCAAACTCGATCGGCAAATTGGTGCCGTTGTTAAATCCAGCTTCTTTCACCTTAGACAGCTGGCCAAAATAAAACCTCTCCTCTCACATGAACACTTTGAGACAGTAATTCATGCCTTTGTCACATCCCGGCTCGATTACTGCAATGCCCTTTACTTTGGAGTCAGCCAGTCCTCCATTAAGCGCCTTCAGCTGGTCCAGAATGCCGCTGCTCGCCTCTTGACTGGTACTCGTAAGAGGGAGCACATAACTCCTACTCTGGCATCCCTTCACTGGCTCCCCATTCATTTTAGAGTTATTTTCAAGATCCTCTTATTTGTTTTCAAATCTCTGAATAATCTCGCGCCACCTTACCTCTCTGAGCTCATCCGCCCCTACACACCTGCCCGGCGCCTCAGGTCTGTGGACCAGACCTTATTAGAAGTACCAAGAACTAAACTGGGGCTCAGAGGGGATCGAGCCTTTTCTGTTGCTGGTCCCTCTCTCTGGAATGACCTCCCACTGAACATTCGGCAAGCCTCCTCGCTGCCCATCTTCAAAACCCTCCTCAAAACTCACTTGTATTCTTTGGCATTCGACTCAGCATGACTTAGATTTGTTCTTGGTTTTACTGTTTGGTGCTTTCTACCGCCTTTATTACCGATTTGTCTTACTGTTTATTGTGCATGTTAAATTGCTCCATGTACAGCACTTTGTATGCAGCGATGGCTGTTTGAAAGTGCTCTATAAATACTGTTGACTTGACTTGACTTGACTAGTGTTGTGACCTTTCCTCTCTTATCAACACTTTCGAGGTTACAAAAGAGTCTATAGGTTCAATGACTGAACCAAATTGAGTTAGTTGGGCTATGATAGGCCAAGAGATGATAGGCTGAGGTGGCCAGTTTCTCCCCCCTCTATAACCTGTCTGGGTTCCCACGCATCCTGGAAAACCTGGAAAATCATAGACCAATTTTCCAGTTCTGGAAAACACATGAAAATTGATTAAAATGCTTTAGTTGTTTTGGAAACGACCCCCCCCCCCCCCCCCCCACTTCACTATGCCTTGTGAGTGAATGCAAACCAGTAAAAATAAAATAAAAAATAAATGTATTTTTTTCAGTTAGGCATGAAGTTACCAACCAATTAAGTTGCGTATTACGAACTTTTCAGACCTATGCCAAAACGAGATTGATTCAGTTCAAGAGTGTTGTTGCAACGCTCTTTATCGAGTGTGAGGGTTTTCTCTCTATCGCTGTATCCTCGGTTGAGTGACGGAGAGCCGCGGTGGGAGTGCCATCACTACTAGCTCTGCGCTCTGAAATGAAATTCGTGTCTGGTTTCAGTAGAGACGCAACGACCATAGCGATGGCTTCAAGATAGTGATGGGCTGCAGGTTGCCTTACCGGGCCATGTTTTACGCTGTATTTCATACTTGTTCCGTTGGCGGACAGCATAAACAGAAAATATGTGCTCCAACATTTAATGCAGTTTTTAGCCAGTGTTAGTGAGTGTGCCAGTTTGTGTCATTATCCAACCATTTAGCCATGCCATTGAAGAAGAGTGGACCAACATTTCACATGCCCCACTCAAAACCTGACCAACTATGCGAAGCAGATGCGTTATTATATTTTTTGTTACACTATGTGAGGCAGATGGTAGTCACCCCAGATCCTGACTAAATTTCTGACACTCCTCCTGTAAAACTGTACATTTAAGGATGACTTATTATTGTGGTCAATTCCAATGAAATACGAACAGAAGGCAATGATTTGAAAATCCTTTTCAACCTGTATTTAATTGAGTACAGTACAAAGACGATATATCTAATGTTCAAACTGCAAAGAATCACTCATTTGTAATTGGATTCCTGCTACATATTCCAACTACTTACATATACCACTTTTACGTCACCTTTCCTTTTAACAACACTCAATAAGCATTTGGGAATTACACTAATTGTTGGAGCTTTGTTGGTGAAATTATTTCACATTCTTGCTTCATGTACAACTTCATTTGCTCAACAGTCCGGGGTCTTCCTTGTCCTGTTTTGCACTTCATATTGTGGCACACCTTTTAAATGGGAGACAAAGTCTGGACTGCTGGCAGGCCAATCTACTACTCATATTCTTGCGATGAGGCCATGCTATTGTCACATGCGCAGACTGTGACTTGGCATTGTGTTGCTGAAATAAGCAGGGGTGTCCCTTGAATGGCAGCATATGCTGCTCCAACATTTTTCAGCCTTAATGCTGGGTTCACAGAATTTACCCATACCACAACCCCATACCATCACAGATGCTGGCTTTTGAACTTTGTACTGAGAACAATCAGGATGGTCTTTTTACTCTTTGACCATGATACCCATCATTTACAAACACAATTTGAAATGTGGACTCATCAGATCACAGCACACTTTTCCACGCTGGTGGCGTTTCTGGGTGTTGTTGATAAATGGCTTCCGCGTTGCATGGTAGACTTTTAACTTCCATTTGTAGATGTAGTGGCAAACTGTGTTAAGTGACAATGGTTTCCTGAAGTGATCCTGAGCCCACATGGTAATATCCTTTCCACAAGGATGCAGATTTTTAATGCAGTGCCGTCTGTGGAATGGAAGGTCATGGCTATTCAATTTTAGTTTTCAGCCTTGCTGCTTGCGTTCAGCGATTTCTCCAGATTCTATGAATGTTTCGATGTATATTACGGACTGCAGATGATGAAATTCCTCGCATTTGTACGTTGAGGAACATTATCCTAAACCCATTTAATCCCACCGGGATTTTTCTATATTCTGCTATATCATTGTTTGTGAAAACCTGAGTCATTCGGGAATGCTCCATTTATACCCAATCATGACACTCACCAGATACTGACTGCAGTGTTATTGAGGTTTAATTATTCGCCAGAATTCAATTTCCAATTAATGTGTTTACCTGTGGAATGTCAAAAAAAAAAATTTTTTTTTGAAGAACATTGCTCAACTCATTTCTGGCCTTTTCACAGCTATTTTGGGAATGTGTTGCAGGCATCAAATTCAAAATGAGAGAATATTTGCCCCCCCCCCCCCAAAAAAAACATTCATCAGTTTGAACATGAAATATCACATTTTTGTTATGTATTCATTTAAATATAGGTTGAAAAGAATGTGCAAATCATGGTAGTCTCTTTTTGTTTACGTTTTATCCAACGTCCCAACTTCACTGGAATCGGGTTTTTTACAAATGTCTTTGATCTTTAAGTTCAGCGGGGCAAAAACCAAATTGTTGCCTTTTTGAACAGTATATTTACAACTAGGAGGAAACTTAACATAGCGGTCATGTTTCACAATTGTAAAACGTGTCCACTGCCATAATCCAAATGGATTGACACATAGGTGCTGTTTTCCCCCCAATAGTTTGAAAAGGAGAAACAGCATGATATTCGGAAGTTCTTCTCTCCTGACATCAGCAAGGAAAAGAAGAGGAAACGATCGCAAGATGAAGCAGAGTATTTTTCCACCTCCTCAGAAACCAACAATTCTGCATCTTGCAGTGGAAGAAATTCTGAGATTAAGACAAAGAAGAAAGTAGAGTCCCACTCTCAGATGTCCATCACAGACGACTGTGACTTCTCCTCACAAAAGAAAAGGATCCGGGAGTTGCACTCCAGCCCAAGCCAAAGGTCTGACTCCAGGAGCAGGAGAAGGTTGACGCAGGAGGCGAGCATGCTGACCTGCTTTTCGGCCCAGAATGTCTCATTGGAGTCAGACGCTTCCACTGAAGCATGGGCCTGCGGGGCGTGTACGTACTCGAATAGCAACTTACTGCCTTACTGCGAGATGTGTGAATGGCCACGCTCTTCTTCAGGTCTAACAACAGGTAAGAATGACCAGCATTTCTTTTCATCATTTTTCTCCCTGTCTTGTCCGTTGACGCTTTTGAGTAACATTGGAGACCATGATGTGTGACTGGAGGTAGCCTTGCCAGATTTTGAAATAGCTCAGCTGCAAAAATATTGGGTGGTTCTCCCTCTCGCTCTTTCTCTGCTGATGACAAGTTCTCAGTATAATTCTCACCTGCCAAACCGAGCGAGCAAGAGGGGGCTGTAAAGTCTGGCGCAAAAGTTTGGAAAAGATGAGCTGGCTTTAGCCGATATCTGTCAGCCAGTGACTGAGCTGCATCTGTGCGCAGCTCAGAGAAGTTCTGGTCTGTCTCATCATCAGTAAGGTCTGAGCACTACAATGCCTCCCGTATTGCAGCATGTTGTTATGAGAGAGAGAGAGAGAGAGAGAGAGAGAGAGACACACACACACACAGACACACACACTGCATTAGGCACACTATTAATTTAACAATTTGTACAAACTATCTATTTATCCTGTGACTGCCACCTGCAAAGTGTAGAAAAGCTCAATTTTACAGCTGACTGAAGAACTCTACCTGATTCCAGATGGCAACAACAGCAGCTTTCATTAATTGACCACAAATTGAACATTGTTTTGCGATATTGTTGCTAATGGAGTTTTGGTTTTAATTAAACTGTCATGCATAACTAACTACTTCGGATGCCAGAATGTGATGTCTCATGCAGGTAGGTTAGAACAAGTTCTGCAGTTGATGTACGACCAAAAAAGCTGTTGGAGGAGGATTCGGAAGGAATGTGATATATGTAATATAAGGAATGTGATACAGTACTATACTACACTGATAGAATTTTACATCAGAGTAGAGCTCATCTTTTGTAGTCTCACAGGTATTTTGTCTCACAGCAACAGCTCAGCTGCCAGAATAGTCTGCAGGAAGAGTTTTCCTCCTGGGTCTGGTGTTGTCTCTGTCCTGTTTTTAACTCATTTGAACCATTTAATGACAGTGCCCCAATTGTATCTTTGAATGTTTGATATTATGTATCATGTGGTCTTCCGAAACTGTTATCATCTCTCTTTTTTCAGCCCACAGTTGTTTTGGCTCCCCGCAGATGGGAGACTAAAAGATTTTCCAGTTTCTTATTTCACACAGCATCTGAATGCACATGTTTTTTGTGGGGGGTTTTTAGCATGAATTCAGGACTCAACTTTGAACCCTAACAAGTCACTCATGGGGTCCTCATTTGCAGACTGAAGAAAACATTTGAAATGGAAAGTCATGTTTAGGCTCTGCAGGATTTCATTGTGAGCATCTTCCTTGGTGGGGACAGAGCAACACAAATTGAGCCCTCTCTCTTGGCGGTCTCGCTCACCTTGTTAGCAAAGGGGGACAGTGGCGAGGCCAGGTGCCCAGAGAATTGTGTGACATTTGAGCAAGTCGTTTGTGGGCTGGCCTTTTGAAGAAACAAGTCACAAAGAGAAAAGATCATTAATTAACCCACCTCTGCGTCCCTGAATTTCACAACTTGTTAGACTTCCCACCTCAACTTTACAAATTACATAAGAGAATGCGATCAATCCATCCATCCATTATCTGATCAGGTTATCCTCATGAGGACCCAGCCCTCTTCGGGCAGTAGGCGGGGTACACCCTGAACTGGTTGCCAGTCAGTCATAGAGCACACATAGACAAACAACCATCCACACTCACAATCACACCTCTCTCTCTCTCTCTGTGTATATACATATATACAGTATATATATACTGTATATACACACACACACACACACACACACCTTTGATAAGAAAAGAGCATCTTCTAAAGATGGAATGGTTACAGACAAGGGTTTTATCCCCCCACGCCCCATTTACATTACTTTCTAACATAAATGAGTACACCAAGCAACACATTTGTAAGAAAACAAATTTTCTGAAATTTACTAAAACATTTACATTTTATTATTGATTGACTCTTGCGAAAACGAGTACACAGCAGAGCAAATTTTTAGATTTTAGGTTTAGAAAATTCATTCAATGCATTGACCTGCTGGTGATTCAAATCATCATCGTCAAAATTCAGAAAATGATGCTTATGTTCACTGAGAAAAGGATAAAAGGTTGTCTACTCATTTATGTGGAGCAGTGTATGTAGTCCGGTGTCCCAATGCTTTTTGGAATTGTTTGTATGTCTTTGAATGGCTATGGCATAATCCTTGCAAACGTTTTTCGTGTCTTCAATTCCTGACCACTGTATTTTCCTCTCTGGCGAGTCAAATCACACTGCAGAACAACTTTGGTATTTCAAAGAAGGTTCAAATGAGCTCCCCAGCTTACTATGATCACCTGGGTAGAGTGTTGCGCAGATGCGGCAATTACCGGGACTGTTATGTTAATGTTGATTGCACACACAGCATTGCAGGAGAGCAATTAGGGGAACAATGCGCCATAATGATCATTCACACTCTCTGAAAACTTGCAGAAATGAGTTCGAAAATGTCACAGGCAGGGCCGTTGAAGACGGTTGTAGCCAGTGTTGTTTTTGGCAGCCATTTTAGATTTAGTTTTCGTCTTACTCTTTTGGGCAAAAATGCTGATTAGTGTTTGTCACATTTTAGTCATTCCTATTCGTGAAAGTTTTAGTCTAGTTTTCGTCGGCGAAAACTCTAAATGTTTTTTAGTCTCGTTTTAGTCAGTTTTGGTTTAAAACAGACATACAATAACAATAACAAAGATTTTCTGATCCACTAAGGATGATGTATTACACACGGATAAAGTGGTAACAAAGTTTTAACAATTTAGGCTAGAGGGGACTCCTATCCCGAGTGCAGTGATGGTATAAAGTTTATTTCATCCTCGGAGAGCTGACTGTGTGGATGATTTTACACCCCGGTTCCATCACTGCTGCTCAGAATAACATGAGAGACCTTTGTACTATAAAAGAAATAATTCACACATTTCATCCCAACATCCCAACATTCCTACATGTACCTTAGTCTACTTTTAATATTTGGTTGTACACACAACAAGCTAATGAATTGACATTATCCATGACGTTAGCTGAACCAAAACAACTTAAGGCTCAAATTGGCCAATTTGCACCAGGATCTAAAGGGATGTTCACACGGCACACATTTGCTCCGGCGCTGCACCGATGTATTTTGTTGCGATATATTTTACACCGCAGCAAATTTTGCGAAGCGTTCACACGTACAAAGCCGCTTAGCGTGTCAGCACCGGCACAGCGTCGGTGCAGCCCCACTTGCGTTCACACGGCAGTTTCTGCAGCGGAGCAAAACGACAGAAAACAAATGAGCTGTCGTGTTGGTTCTTTTTAAAACGTATACACAACTCAAGCAACTACTGTACAGGCACGTCCTTCTCCTTCTCGGTCTCTGTGCCTTCTGCTCGAGAGTGACCGCCCCCGAAAACGTAAATCAACGATGACTTCAATGACACTCAGAAAAGCAAACACGTAATGCGCCAAACAGAAAATCAAGAGAGGAAATCACAAAAGAAATTATATGGGGGGCGGGGGGTTGTGAACACACAACAAAGGAACAAACTACACCAACAACTCCGAGACAGTCCAGTCTCCTACAAAAGGAAAGATGTTACCAGCCAAGTCTTGTGTCGTTATTAAACAAACACATGACGGAAGTCCGACAGAGCACGAAAGCAACGCATTCTCGCCGTATGTAATCAACTCTTCACGAGCATTTGCTCTGGAGCAAATTTAACCCAGTTGCGTTCACACGTGCAAATTTACATCGGTGCTGCTTCGCAAACGAGCATTTGCTCTGGAGCAAATTTTTAAACCACCTCCCTGAGGTGGATCAAATTTGGTCCGGTGTAAGCTGTTTTCCGGGGCTACGCCGGAGCTAATTTGCACGTGTGACCGCTCTACTGGGGCAGCCCCGGCGTAGCACCGGACCAAATCTTGCCGTGTGAACACCCCTTAACATGGAAAACTTGAAGCTTACAATGAAATGAATTACAAGCCGACTGACGTGTAACATCAAATGTTAGCAAATGTATACAGTTACAGTATGATATTTTAACAGGACTAGTTGTGATTTACCTGCAAAAAAATATCAGCGTGGTGAGCCTTAAGATGCCACAACCGCCGTGTTGTGTTGTGCCGGTGTGTGCGTGTGCCCTGGTGGGCGTGTGACCAAACAAGGATAGGTTGCAGCAGCATTGCTGATAATTTTTGACAGACAGATTACACGCACAATGGGAAGAGATGTCATGCATTTTGAACGTCTGACAGACCACACGCTAATAATTTTGCCCAGTCTCGGCAATGAAAACTCACATCCGTTACATCATATTTTAGTCATCAAAGATCCATATTTAGCTTGTTATCGTCATGGAGAAAAATAGGGGCCTTAACGAAATCATTTTGTCATCGTTGACGAACACAACACTGGTTGTCGCTGACCTCCAACGATTCTTTCATGCTCTTTCACAAATTTGCATCTAAATTAGCCTTGCATGTTCAAACCTGTTTCCAGGGGACCTGATAAACATTCTCACTGTATGGATACTTGAATTAGTTTTCCTTTGGAAACAGTACGCTCGAGTTCACCGGAGATCGAGTGCTTAGCACGTTTGCTTTACAGTCCTGAGGGTCGCCGTTCAACTCGTGGCTTCAGCCTTCCTTTGTGGAGTTGGTATGTTTACCCCTTGCTCGGATGTTATGCTGACTTCTGTTTGTGCCCTTCAGTTAGCAGCCGACCAGTCCACCGGGTACTACTTTGCCTCTTGGCGAAAGTTAGGTTGCAGAAGCCACATCCCACACAGGAATCTAATGAGGACAAACGCTCTAGAATTTGGATGGGTGGATGGAAATGTACACTCATTTTCAGGCAACAACTGTAACTTCACCCACGCATATCTTTCACACATCTGTTAAAATTGATCTTTGGTCACACTTTAATTTATGTGGCATATTGAGATATACTCTACTTGGGTCCAGACTCACTTTCGTAATCCATGAATGATGGATTTCTGTCCAAGGACCGAAGCTCTTTAATTAATGCGTAATTAAACTCTACAACCCGGCCCGAAAAGATGATTTTAATCATTCCCCTTATGCCTCTGCTGCCTCAGAGCCCACCAGGCCACAGCTATCTCCCTCAGCCAAGAAGGAGCAGGCGTGTCACATCCCGTCCAGCTCCGACCGAGAACCTGAGCTCTGTTGGCAGAAATCCCACGCCACCAAATTGTGCAAAGGCAAACAGAATGAGGAGGAGCATGAGCCTGCAAAAGACAAACAGAAAGCAGGAGATGCCGAGGGAGGGGACAAGCAGCAGCTCAAAGGCAAACAATCAGCGGGAAAGCGAGGTGGCGGCGGCGGCGGCGGCACTGGTGGTGGCAGCTGCGTCTTCCCTGGCCGCACTCACGGTAATCCCACCTGCAATCTTCTCCTTTTCATATCTGTGAAAATTGGCCAGTGCAGCCCAAATAATGCTCTTTAATTTCATCGCTGCAAACCAATAAGGGACTATATCTCTTTCCATATGGGGCCGGGTGTTATTCTTCATATTATTATGCATATCTTCTTTGGGATATTGCCTAGTTCTGCTCACAGGAAGCTAAGAGAGATATTGAATAACGTCTCACTAATCTCCTGAGTAAGTCTTATCAAAGCACACAATCTGCTCCTTGCGAAAAGTTTGAGGTGCAGTCAGTGACCATCAAGTGTCTGAAGCTGTTCTTTTATTATCTATTTTTTATTTTCTATTATTATTATTATTATTATTGTCATAATGTAGATTCAGGTCTCATTATTTAAAAGTGTTGCACTGTGCACTGGCCCATTTTGGAAACACAACATGCTATGGTATCTGTCCACTTTGGTTTGTATTTACGATACACACCGTATAACCCAGCATGACTCGCTGGATGGCAATCAACAAATTCCCAATTTTATGCTGTCTAATACTGTGACATGCAGTAAAGGGCCTTGTACACAGAGCATTATGTGTAGCTGATTATGAAGTAATTACCCTGTTTACAAGATGAAGTGATCAGTAATTGCACTTTGCATTCAAAAGTCTGGATTGCTTCCATTACGACAGTTAATCACACTAGTTCAGCGCACATCCACTTGGAAAGTAAATGATGATAGCTCCAGTTTATAATAACAGTGCCACACAGCGTAACCTGCCACCGAATTTAAAAATAGGAATGCAACAATACTACGTAGTGTGCTAATGTTATGCGTTCCAGGCAAATATAAACAACCAAGGTGGCTGACCGTGATCAATTGTTTTTGTTCCCCAAACGCATTTTGACCTCCATTTCTTGAGTACCTGAGTTAATGTAATATTAAATAAAGATAGATACATATATTTGTATCATCTAGTAATTTATCCTTAACCATTCTTGATATGTGTCTCCATGAGGGTCAGCATTGTCGAGATTGAAGCAACTCGTTGAAGTCGGCGTTGATATTTTTCTCCGACCTGTTTAAGTGGCGTTCCTGAGGGCAGAAAACTCTTAACTCCCCCACTTTTCTGGAGTGCAGCATTAGCGCTGAAAACAAAAATGCAAAAGCATTGAATCCTCTCTCTGTTGTATTTCAAATTTCGAAAAAGAGGTGTAATTTTAACATGCTGGTGACTAATCCACAAATTGCAGTCTTCGAAAACTGGCAATACAGCTAGCTCCTGTTCACAATTGGTTTGCTTCCAGAGATGATTTCTTCACGTCATTTCTGCTGATACTTCGCTAGTTTGGGAAATTTCCAGTTGCCTCACTGCATGTGGCATCTGCAGCTGTTAGAGGAATCTATGAGCAAAATTGTATCATGTTTAAAGTTTCATTTAATTCTGGCCCGTCTAAACGTTTGGGTGCGTATCCAGCACCCCCAAATGCCTGTGCACAAAGCGGCCACCTGGGCGGAGGACTGTCAAAGTCCACAATTAGCACGTCAATGCAGGTGGGCGATCAGAGGAGACAGGGCTAGACTCGGTCACAAAGGGGGAATGAATAATTGGGGAACAGCAGTTGAACAACAAAAGACGATTTGAGAACACCCGTCGCGCCCAGTCGACGTTTGTCGTCCGCAAGGTCTGCAACATGTTGATTCAGTGTAGAGCAGACAGAAAGGCTCAAACCAAAGCTCAAACCAAGGTAACCAATCACTAACGAGGGGCCGGATCGGGGGGGTGGTATGCAAATATCGGGGGCACTGTTTTTCTTGTATGTTACAATAAAAGTCCGAATTGGCGGGAAGGGAGCTCGAGTGGGATTACCGGGGCGACAAACGTCATTCGCCCTCAGAGATCCCTCCCACCGATCTTGAAGACAATTTTCCCTGTGTGCCGAGTCATTTCTTTAACTTTGTCCGAGAAAAACTCTGACAGCAGCCCACCAAAGTTGCTCTTCGAGTGTAGCTTCTCAAAGATCTGAACACGCTGTGGCCAAAATATTTACAATGTCAGAGCAGTGTCATGACTATGGCCGAGATGCCAGGAGACAGGGCAGTACACCAAGATAGCTGGAATGAACCCTTGGTAGGGACGCAACTGGCAGTAGTGCTCTACGGCAACCTTTTTATCTGGTAACACTGGTGCTACCAACTTTCTCAGTGGTTTCTGTTGTTTTCATTTGGTTTATAAATGTCCATATGTGCAGCGTGTTTATTGATGGGGACGCGTGAACCAATGCGGATGCATTGAATGCATATCATTGACTGCAAATGTTTTATGAAAGAAACAATGTGCATATCAACGCAAGTCAAAAGCGTCCGGTGTAAGCATAATGCGGACACCAAAGAAGACTGACAACGAGGGTGAATTTTAACCGTAATGTCTCATACCGTGCCTGTGTTGATGGGAACATTTATGCACTCGTACCAATGCGACCAAATGAAATTCTTATTCGCACACGCCGAAAAACAGCTCGCAAATGCGACCAATTTGGTCGCAGTCTCCAGCCCCGCAAAGCAAGATTGGCACCTGCTCCTTTCTGCAAAGACGAAGAGGGGGAGCACTTGCAGCAACCTACAAATTGGCCTCCAGCGGGCCACTCATATACCTTTATGACCAAACTGTCATAAGGAGACTATGTGAGGGTGACATTAAGGCCAGAAGTCAACAAGTGGGGCCTGTGCTCACAGCATGTCACCATTCAATCTGATTTCAATTTACCACAGGTGCCTTGTTCTCTTCTTAAATGAGAGAATGTTCACATTGAGCACATTTGATCGGTGCAGTGGGCAATGTCCTGCTGCCTGCATCATTGTCAGATCTTGAAAAACAAAAAAGGCATTGACTGTCCTAGCAATCTATTGGACCTGAATCTGATCGGGCACCTTTGGCACATCATGTGTTGCTGCATCAATCACCAGACAGCATCTAAAACTGTTTAAGTTCAAGTTCAAGTCAACTTTACTGTCAAATGTGCTCTATGTGCAACATGCAGCATAGATGAAATTTCTTACCCTCTCAACCACAGGAGAGAAAGGAGCCGCTGCGGGTGCCCACGCCGCCATCAACAGAACAGTTAACATTAAATGACTAAATAATACAACACAAAACATAAGACACAGAAAGTCATGCAATCTTAAGCACTTTTTCTGCATACACTTTCTTGTTTGAAGCAGTTCTAGTATCCTTTCACCAGTGGATCAAAGATGTCATGCTGAAAATGTGCACACGTCTGCTACAAGTTAAGTTTGAAAGCAAACAAGAAGCTGTAGCGTCCATTGACGAAAAAGAGATTGGTCACGCCTGCTGTCCCAAATAAATCCGCTTCAATTCCAAGCTTACTCTCCTTTCTTCTCATTGTCGGCTCCACAAGCCATCCATCCCTCCAGCCGCAGACTGTCCAACAGCACCGACATTTCTGCTGAACAAAACGGGGCTGTGAAAAATGCTGCCCATTACAGGCGCCCCGGGGCTGTCCAGCACACACAGTCAAATGGCACCGACATTCCTCCCAATCAAAATCAGTGCTGGTACACGCATGCTCCCGATAAGGCAGCAGTTTAAGAGTTGACTCAAGCCCTGATCCAGATCTAGGATGAGATTCTGCAGGGGGCCTTGCTTAAATTATGGGGAGTTCATTTGCTGAGATTTGGCAATTGCAGCCCGTGATTAAAAACGTAAATAAAAAATCTCAGTCCCAAGTGAATTGATAATTGGGGTTTCCATTGATCACAATTGCATTAGTTTGTTTTCAATGAATGAAGATTTTCGAACTGGGTTCACTCAGGTTATTCATCAAGACCTGTGAGGTGAAGTGTCAATTTTGTTAAGGGATTAGCGTGTATGTTTGCTTTGGCAGTACTTGTATCTCTTTCTCAGGGCTCTCATTTTGTCCGGGTTGAAAATTGTGTACAATTTCTTGTGAACAAAATCTCACTGCAGCTTCCGTGAGTGTCACGCCCTACCTGTAGAGTACATACTTCATCACAGACCTTCTTTATCTGTGCCCAGGTGTTTCCTGTTTTTGTTTTTAAGCTCCATTCGCCAGTTCGTTTTTGGACGCCCCCTCTTTGGTCTCCTTTGGGGGTTCCACCTCAAGGCCTGTCTGCTGATATTTAAGGCCAATTTTTGAGGGATATGTCCAAACCCCTGCTCCAGTTTTATCAGTGGTGAATAAAGGTTTGACATGCTGTCTTGCATTCTTGCTCTCCACGTCTCAGCTCCATAAAGCAGGACTGATTTATGTTGGCCATGCAAATCCTTATTTTGATCTGTGGTTGTCTCTGTTCGAACACCATGATTTTTGAGAAGGAATGCAGCCCTTATTTGACTTACTTGCCTTGACATCTGCATTATTTCCCTCCGTAGTTGTTGATGACGCTGTCCAATAATATAAAAGATTACATCTTTCAGTGGGGTACCATCGAGCGTGATTGCTTCACCACTACTTTTTTTCTCCTTATGGTTTTGGATTTTGCCCCATGGATGCTAAGGCCTTGAGACACAATTCAAGAGCCAGAAAACAAACGGTGAAGGTGAGCGGAGAACACCTTCTTAGACCTCTGAGGGAGTAAAAAGCATGCCTGTTTGAAATGGTAGAAGGAAAATGCAACATGCCTTTGGACATTCCCTCATCACAACCCGTATGCATCCATCGATCACTTATTCAGTCTGTTTGTTACATGCTGCCGCAAGTCTGTTTCTGGCAGCACAAGTTTAATATGAAACACAGAGGTTGTCCAATAAAGGTGACCTATGGGGTCAGGCGCGTCGGCTAATGATTTCCCTCTACCTGCCCAGGGTTTTCGGAAGCGAGCCACAGAGCTGTCAGATGCTCCCACCTCTTGATTGCTCCGAGATTACTTTTCTCACGGCACGCACAAGCAATCACTCCTCCCCCACCTCACTGCCTCGCACGCTCTGCTGCCTGTCGCCCCGCCGATCTGCATGAGTCCAACGTTTATCCACGGATTCATGTTTTCCGGATGTTAGTTCAAACGCTGCAGCAAACTCGGCTATACTGAAGTTCTGCCGTCTTGAAGTATATAGTTGCATTTTTATTTCATCTTTTGTTTCAGTCCTGCAGAAGATGAGATGACTCAGTCCAATTAGCCGTTGTTTTCTTTCGCTTGCAGTAAAATAACAGATAAATCCCAAAGCGTGTGATTTGAAAGCACTGTTCATACTGTGCAAGTGACAGTCTAATAAGACGGCTTTTTAAGATGAATTGCCCCCATCAAATAAATGACCCACTTAATGCAGCTTGTGTGTTCAGCCACTGCAAACAGCCAATTGGGGAGAAAAGAAATAAAAAACTGCTTACAACAAATTTCAGGTGCACATAGTGGAGCGGTTAGGTTTCATTGCCAGTGTTGAAAGACAGATGAGAGTTTTATTTTGAAAGGCCAAATACATTCACAGTGCTTTTATTTTCAAGATGAGGTGGCCCAGAGACAAAATATGATAGGGCACACCAGCACCTAAGAGGGAAGCACAAACATGTAGGTAGAGATAATGGAACATCTGTCAAGGAGCGTAGATGATACCCGAAACAACATCACTTGTACAACTCGCATCTTTAACCTGTTAATGCAGTTTTTAAACCGACTAGTTAAACTTAGCCCATGATGTCTTTAAGGTGAAGCTACCAAGTTGGCTGATCAAAGAGGCATTAGCAACATCAGCTCGTGTGCAAGCCAATTGGACACTGATACAAATTTGCGCGCGCACACACACACACACACACACACACACACGCACACACACACACACACACAAGGCAGACAATGGGCCACATGAAGTGATTTAAAGCAAGTATTATCAGCGTCTTATAGGTCATTGTCTAAATGAAGCGTGGTGGAGCAGCAGCAGTCTCATTTCCACCACCTGACCTTTTCTTGTTCGATGCTGGCAGGATGAGCAAGTTACATTGCTGACAGTAATGACCTGCTCCCTGTCCTCCCTCTCCCTCCTCTCTCCTCTTTCACTTGTTTTATCACTCACACTCGCTCTCCCTTTCTGTGCTGTTTGTTGTGTGAAGTTGTTCAACATAAATTGGGAGCTCTCTGTCCAACTCATGGGCCTCATGTGACTACACAGGATTACACAACTGATGAATAATGGAAGTGAAAGAAATACCAGGTAAAAAAAAAAAAAAAACTTTTTTTTTTAACTGAAAATAGGACTTCAGTCTCAAGTGCACCAGACAAGATGTGTTTCGATTATCTCAGCTTCACACGAAGAAACATGCTCAACACAGAACTGAAACACTTATTGATTCCAAAATATTATGCTTCAAAGGGGTGAGTTCAGGTTAGCTCTGGTAACCAAAATCCATATACTAGCTGAAAAATAAAAATCAAAGCCCCATTTGGCCTTTTTGTTCAATTCAAATGTTGGTTCAAAAAATAGCTTTGACCTTAAAAAATGTTTTCAATTGGAGCCAAGAGCTGGGGCCGATTTGTCTGGTTCCACTGTGACGGGGTGTCGCGTAATTAACCTTTATCCACAATAAATGCTGAGATTTATCATAGAATACCCTTTCTTGTTATCACATCCGAAATGTTGTTCATATACTGTACCTCAGGACCAACAGTATATGATTCTATTCTTCTTTGTCTAGAACTTGAAGCGCCGAAAGCGAATGGCTGTGAGGACGGTGGTGATCGTGCATACCAGGGCCTGCAGTTCTGCGCCAGTCAACACACAGACCGAATATATATCTACGATCAGGTAGATGTGTGACTTTTTAGATGTATTAAACAACTGAGCAGTGGACGAATGCATTCATTATTGTTGTTGTTGTTAGAAGAAACAATATGAAACACCCTTCAGCGCTTACGGTGGCTTGTGAAAACGTTTCAGCGCCCTTTTTTACCTTTTTGTCACATTTCAGGCTTCAAACATAAAGAAATAAAATTGGCATTGGGACACAGTCATGAAGCGGAAGGATATTTATACAATATATGAACTTTTTTTATTTTTATTTTTTGAAATAAGAAACTGAAATGTGGGGCATGAAATATTGTTCGACCCCTTTCCTGTCAGGTCAGCCAACTCACTCCAGATGTTCACCGATGATTTCGGAATGATCCATTGTTGACCTGAATGACTGATGATGATAAATAGAGTCCATCTGTGTGTAATCTGGTCTCAATATAAATGCATCTGCTCTGTGATGGTCTCAGAGGTCTGTTAGAATATTGGGGAGCAAACAGCATCATGAAGACCAAGTAACCACCAAGCAGGATAAAGTTGTGGAGAAGTTTAAAGCAGGATCAGGATTTGAAAGCATTTCACAAGGTTTAAACCTCTCACGGAGCACTGTTTGATCAAACATAGTCAAATGGAGAGTGTATCAGACCACTGCAAACCTACCAAGACCCAGTCGTCCCTTTAAACTTTCAGCTCAAACAAGGAGAGCGGAGCACTGATCAAAGATCCAACCAAGACGCTTATGATAACTATGGATGCACAGCAGCGATCCAGAGCTAAGATGGTGAAATTAGTTGCACACTGCACAACTCTGGCCTTTTTGAAAGAGGTGGCAAGAAGAAAGATATTTGTCAAAGACGACCATAAAAAGTCGCCACAAGCCACCGGAGTGATGCAATAAATGTGGAAAAAGGTGCTCTCATCAGATATGACCGAAATACAAAATGGTATGCATGAGCGCACTATCCTGACTGTCACACATGGTGGTGGTGGCAGCATCACCGTCTGGGAGTGCTTTCTTTCAGCAGGAGCAGGGAAGATAGAGCTATTGGGAAGATGATATAGAACAATTTTGGAAGAAAAGGTGTTGGAGTCTGCAAAAGACATGAGACTGGGATGGAGTCTTACCTTCCAACAAGAAAGTATCCGGAACATAAAGCAAATTCTACAATAGAATCGTTTAAAACGAAACCTAGAATGGCCAAGTCTAAGTCCAGACCTAAATCCAATTGAGAATCTGTGGAAAGATTTGAAAACCACTGTTCACAAACGCCCTTCACCTCATCTACCTAAATTGGAGCTGTTTTTCAAGGAAGAATGGGCAAAAATGTCAGTCTCTAGATTAGAGCTAGCCGATTTGACGATATCTTTTGCAAAGCTGAAAAGATACATTTGTATCTTTTCTATCGTCATTTGTCTTCTGCAGCCAACTGCATGTAATTAAAACAACAAAACAAAAACAAAGAATAGAAAAACAGAATCACCGTTTTTTTCTGATAGTTGAATGGAGGAGACGTGTTAGCAAGAACAAGTTAAGCAACGAGCTTTGGCTGTCTACTAATGCCTGCTACATACGTTGCGGTTTCGCTCCAAAGTCCGTAGTCACAGCCTCCATCATCTCGCCTCCATGGTAGTAAATAAGCTACACTTCTTACAAGTATCGTTCACGCGAAGGGATTACGAGGAGTGATTAACAGAGGGAAAGCTGGAGAAGCCATGCAAATTGTGACGATAACGTAATGTCATTGTGAAAGAACAGAATTAAAGTTCTTGGGTGACTGAGTACACACAACAGAGGTCTCGAAGGAACCGCGTCAAAGCGGCACGTATCCAACTTTGATCAGCAAAATAGCAAGCAAGTTAATAAGTGTCTGGAGAAAAAAAAAGTCATAATAATGCTTCACGCACACAGCGAAACAGGAACGGTTCCCTTGTCCCACACGACAGCTGTGAAGAGTGGCCCAGAAGATGAAAAGTATATTAATATTGAGGAAAAGAGATTCAGAAAATGGATGCAAATAAATGCATATGCTATTACAAATGTCGTTTGTTTTCACAATACAGTCCTGAGTTTTCATTTTGACTTAAAATAAACCTCAAAATAGAATTACAGTAAAACTCATCATTTTGTTTTTTTCATTCAATTTCTGTCAGAAACTGTTCTTATTTTTCATGCCTTTCGTTTTGATTGATATCTTCATTGGAGCCAAAATATGTCGGCTCCTTTGGTTCTGTTTACATGTGATCATTTTAGATAGCAGCACTACTGGATGCAGTTCTCATTTGATACAGGTCTGTTCAATGTCACTTCAAAATAAAGTGAGGAAAAGGTAAGCAGTCAAAGCGTGTTGGGTAATTTATTTGTATGGAATAACAGAAAATATATTGTGGAATATCGTTATCATGATAGAAAATTGGCAATATCGTAACTTTTTTTTCCCCCATATTGCCCAATGCTACTCTAGATGTGCAAAACTGATAGTGCCATACCCCAAAAGACTTGCCGCTATAATCGCTGCAAAAGATACTTCTACAAAGTGCTAACTCAGGGGGGATATTTTGCACGCCCCACTTTTCAGTTTTTTTCTTTCTTCAAAAAAAGTTCAACCTATCATATGAATTTTGTTCCACTTCACGATTGTGTCCCACATGGTGTTGATTCGACACCAAAAAAATAAATAAAAAATCTAACTTTATAACTTCATATTTGAACTCTGAAATGTGGCAAAAGGTCAAAAAGTTACTTTCGCAAGCCACGGTTAGATCAAATCAAATGGAAACCTTTCCTATTCTAATTTACTTCCACATGACATCTTCAAATTTAACCGGATGTACCTTTCTGTAAATGATATTAGCGGTGGTTCATGCTGCCTTTCCAAGAAGACAAACTATTATTTTACCCCGGTGTGACTCTGATTGCCCAACAAGGTCAACTATCGATCGCACCGTCATTACTCAACCCTTTTGTTTCATTCATGAGGGATCAAACTCCATCCACGCCAGCAGAGATAGGAGGCGGGGGGTGGGGGGGGGGGTGCGTTACAAAAAGGGGACCAATGTGTGTTGAAATGAATCCACAATGCTATGTTAGCGTGACAGCAATAGACAAGTGTCATGTACGCCTGGCTGAAACGATAAGCCACAGAGATAAACGTCCCCCGCTGTCGTTTAAATGATAAACTGGAGGAGTTCTGCCTGGAAAGCTGTCACAGTGGGATAATCCTGGAGCAGGCACAGAATTCACATGGGAGACAGCTCGGTTCACAATCAGAGGACGATTCATTACATGGCGTGAAACTGAGAAATACTGCATTAAGAGTATGAAGAAAGTGATGTGCGGGCTCTCGACGCCATTGTTATTTTAGTCACTGCCACCGCTATCAGGTGACTGGCGTGTCAAACAGCAGGCACTTGCCACCTAGAGGATAATAAGACTTTCTATTCACCTTCTTGACTGCTCACAGTAAATGCATAAAACGAAGAGAAAGCAAGAGTGAGTTTTGGCTTGTATATTTCTAAGTGTAATAACGTTGCATCGCCCACACTCTCCATAGTATTGCACAGGTCCGTATTATTGTTGATCGGTAACTGCATTGCTACGTTATTACCCGAACTGTATTTAAGTCTGTTGTTTGTTTGTTTTAAACACCCATGGTGCTTTCCTTGTTCTTGACTTGATATTGTCGTAGTTTGTCGTCTTCGAATATGTCGTAATGTCACCCTTCACTGTGCGCCATAATATATATGTTGCATTTCAAGTGTAGTATTTTCTGTAGAATCACATACTGTAGTTCTCTGTTAGAAAGTGATGACATAAATTCAGATCTAATAATGGAAAATTGGGAAGAATTTGTTTTAGGCTCAAACTTTCACCATCAAAATAACCTTTTTACATTTTACTCTTACCTGTATCCACAGTTATTTAGCCAACATTTTAACATTCACAATTGTCATGTCCTGAAAAAACTAATTAATCAAAGCAAAATTATAATGTTGCCATTCATAAGTCACTCTCATCACAGACGGCCACAGAGCATGTAACGTTTTCAGATTTTTCACGTGCAAGTAATGGGAAGAAGATAACCTCATTGCATATAACCTCTATGAAATGTACATTTAAAATACTGTAGACTCTAAGTGTACGTAACGTAAAGTTATGACATATATGCTGAAAAATGACCCCCAAACCACTGATAACTTCGATTTTGAATTAAAACGATATAAATTGGCAACCCCAGGCACATTTTGCACTGAGCAACATTGTAACCCGGAGCAACCTAAATGAATTGTAGTGCATCCATTTCTTATGCCGCTCATCCTGTTTGGGGTTCCCATGGTGGAATGTGTCCAGGACAGGTCGCCAGACAACCATTCACTGTTTTTCACCCTGTCGTTGAGTGGGAAGTATTGTCTTTATTTCAGCTCTCCAAAATCTTGACTCATCACCTCCGCTGCTGAGATAAGCGGAATGTATGTGGTTGGCATTCTGGCAGCTTGATGTAGCAGGAATATCTTAATGCTCAGCGTGCGAATCGGGAGGACAGCGTGCATTTTCTATCCACCAAACGTCTAATCCTGCTCCGTGCTGCTGCAGCAGCACAAGCCGCTCCCTGGCTCTCTGCCATTTATGTGACCATAATCTAAATAAACACACAAGCCACTGCACATTGGTGATACAAAGAAGGAAAACATCCCGTGCTGATTTGGACCTGAATTCCATACAGTGTGCCATTAACCTTTTAACTCTATCTCTTCTGCCTGCCTGCTGCTCTCCTCGCTCCACCATCTTCATGTCTGAGCTGAAGTGGCTCTTGCCCCTTCACTCCACTTTGCATCCTCTGTTTTGTAAAATGCTCATGATGCTTGACAATAATATAGCCCTCCTTCCTGAACCCTCTTCCAAGTTGGGTTCACCGTGAGGGTAGACTGAATCTTAGGGGAGCAAGAGTGGAGCACTCAGAAAGAGGTAATAAAGGGTGAAATAAATGTTTAAAAAAAAACCCAATAATAATAATCTTGGGGATGTTGATGGTGTTACATTTTACATCATTGTGCAGCTGCTTGCAGATCATTATCATGGTGAACATGCGGCGATACACCAGCCTTCTTAACTCATTAGTATTAATGTATGCGCACTGTCACAAGAGAAGTATTTTCTTCAAAGCAGTTTTCATCTTATTTGAATTAAATAAGCAAGGAACCTAATGAGAATTACTGCGGCAACCAGCAAAGAGTAGCAAGTCCGCGGTTGTCAATTAACTACAAAAAAAGTTGAACCAGCTCTTTCACTCAGGGGGGCGCCTATCAGTCACTGTTCATAAAAAAAATAAGGTAAGGTTGAGATGTCAAGAGATTTTAGCACACACCACATATAGCAGTGATTTTGTCTTTTGCAATTGGAACAGAGAGGGATAGAGAGGGAGTAGTATTCATACTATTGGAACAAATCCTCTTGCTTAAGGCTAACTCGTCGCCTTCATCGTCTCTTCTGTTAGAACGGAGCTGCGTTGAACTTGAGCTTCATCCCCCTGGACATCAAACTAACCAACTGGGACGACCTGCCCGTGGATTTCAGCCGGCATGGAGAAAATCGAATACAGGTCTACACTTTGTGTGTGTGCGCGTGTGTGTGCTTGCTGTGATTTACTTACCTTGATACAGTGTGTGTGTGTGTTTGTGTGTGTGTGTGTGTATATATATATATATATATATATTGCACTTAATTGAACGGTGTACACTGAAACTGTAACATTTATTTTGTGAATGCGAACACTTTGTTTTTCTTCTTTCTTCTTTCTACCCAATCTTGCTGCTGTAGAGTGTAAATTTCCCCAATGTGGGACAAATAAAGGATATCTTATCTTATTTCATTTCAGTAAAAACACCTTAAAGGGGGAGTTTGTAGTGTTTGAAAACCTAACATTTGCCGACGTTTGCAATGGCGAGTAGGTTGGTAGTATGACATATTCATATTAACTCTTTTATTCCCAATGTCGTATAAATACATCAAGAAAAGTCACGTGTGTGCCCTTGTATCAGGGCAATTACTTCATTTTGTATCACAATAAATCTGTGAGCCTTGCAAATCAGTCAAAATCCAGTTAAAACGGCCCTGATTGTGGGGTTCGCTCCAGTGAAAATGGCTGGGATACAATGACTTAAGTCACCATTCCTTTGGAATGTACGATCAATGAAAAATCAAAAAGTAGGAATAACGCTATCTGTTGAGACCCTCTCAGTTTGCCCCAGGTCCAATCACACTCATTCTGTTTGCTAGTCTTACGTCTAGTTGTCAAATGAGGGATGCCCCCCCCCCCCACACACACAATTGCGCACATACCCTCCCGATGTGGACTTCTGCCGTAGTTTCAGCGAAGCTCCTGAAGCCGAAGATATCGAGAGAGTGGGGTCCACTCGCTGTGCATGCGTCTGCGAGTGCGCCAAAAATGATTGCCGCGCACCTCATCAATCATGTCTTCTGTCTCTGATTGCTTGTTTTTCCTTGGGCGGTGTGGTTTCTTGTAAATTAAGAGGTACAAGATGAGGACGTTCAGTAGAGGGCTACTCCCCTCCTCCTCCTCCACAGATCGTTTCACTAATCCTACTTTCATGTCATGTTGACAGTTTTAATACATATGCCAAAAAGATTTTTGTTGTTGCTGTTGTTGTTCAATTTATATATATATATATAGATAGATAGATAGATAGATAGATATACACACACACACACACACACACACACACACACACACACACACACACACACATTTGTATTGTTATTTTCCTCACTGGTTAGAAATAAGGGGTTTTGCCGCTTTGTCATCTGGTGTGTGGCATCCATTTAAACTTAGAAAGGGCTACAGGTTGGCCTTTATTTTGCAGTCAGATACGTTGTAAGTGTTAACCAGGGTGTGTTAGCAAAGACGAGCCACAGGGCTATCAAATCTAACTGATAACTGACACCACTGCTGCCAATCATGAGCAAATAGCCCAACAGGGTTCAGTATGGACATCATTTTCCACCCCTGCAGGGTCTGGAGGGAGAAGAGCTAGAGGAATTGCCGGGAAGGGGGTTGAAGATGGAAAGAAAGTGAGGGAGGCAGAGCCAGTGTCAGGAGACAGGCAAGGCAGACACTGCAGTTTTATGAGGATCATTACAGGTAGACGGATCATCGCCTCAAACGACCCAGCGAACACCAAACAGCTCATAGTGAATCTAGCAACCTGCTTTTGCAGCAGCAGTGCTGCTGACACAGTCCCCACCCGCCACGTTGTTTATGTCCATTTGTAAAGCCAAGGCGTGAGTTGCAACCATCGTTTACACTCTGCTTTGCTCCAGTTGTCCACTGAGATCAATACTGAGCATGCACGTTCATGTCGGCTATACCCCCACTTTGGAGTCAGCAATGCATTGCTCGTCCACGTCCTGTTTAGAAGGCCAAATATTTAATGCTGCAGTCCATATCGTATCTATATTTCAAATTTTTACAGATTGTGTTGGCTAAGAGCAGCTGAAGGTGAGTAGTACTTGCAATTAACAGAATGGGCATTACTATCACATGATTGCTAACATTCAGTGCGGTGGAAAAGTATTTACTCCTTCCTAATTTCTGATTGCACATTTATTCCACCAAATGTTCAGACCAATATGAATATCTCACAGATGCAACCCAAGAAAATCCATCCATCCATCCATTATTCGAGCCGCTTATCCTGACAAAGTTGCAGGAGCCTATCCCAGCTGTCTACGGGCAGTAGGCGGGGTACACCTTTCACTGATTGGCAGCCAATCGCAGGGCACGAACAGACAAGCAACCAGTCACACACACGCACACACAAACTCCATACAGGAACGCCGGAGCCCGAATTCAAACCCTTTACCTCTCCACTGTGAGGCAGACGTACTAAACAGTCAATCACCGTGCTGTCCATCCAAAAAAACAAACCACAAAATGCAATTTATTCATTCAGATTTTATTCATGAAGGGATTAGGATACCTTCTCGAGACATCCTGGGTGAGTTGTTGGTGCAAGTCCTTCTGGGAGGAGGCTTCAGAGAAGAGCCAGGTCAAGCTGTAGTTACTGTCTTCTGGCTGGTGTGGGAACACCTCGGCATCCTCCTGGAATAGCTGGATGAAGTGGCTGGGGACAGCGAAGTCTGGGCTTCTCTGCTCAAGCCGCCGCCTCCACGACCCAAACCCAGATCAGTGAAAGTGGATGGAAAAACTCCAAATGTGAAAAGTTTTGTTCCCTGAACCTAATAACTGATGTCATCTTGGCAGCAATAGCTGAAATCAAGTGCTTGTGATAATTGGTGATGAGTTTTTCAAATTGCTGTGGAGGAATTTTGGCCAAGTCATCTATACAGAATTGTTTTCACTTGGTCATATAGAAGGGTTTTTTCGAGCATGAACTTCCCTTTAAAAATCATACCACAGCATCTCAATTGGATCCAGACTTTGAATTGGCAAACCCCGAATGAGAAAGAAAATTGCATTTGTTAAGGCCTTTGGAGGTGGACTTGGTTATATTTTGTGTCATTGTCCCTGTAGCATAAACCAAGTCGAGTGCTGAGTTTGAGCGCATGAACTGAAGGCGAAAAGCATCCCCTTACCTGTGGGTAAGCCTTTTGCTTTGGAACTTCAAATGCATTCCAGTTCTGCCCAGCATCTTTCTTATAGTTGAGTGATGAACAATGACCTTAATTGAGGCCAACGAGACCTGTGGTTCAATGGATGTGTCTGGGTTATTTTGTGCCCTCTTGGCTCAGTCGTCATTGAACTCTTAAATTGACCGGCCACTCCAGTGACGACTTACTGCTGTGTCCAGTTTTCTGTTTCCAGTTTTTGTTGAGAATGGCTGTGACCGTGGTTTACTGGAGTTCCAAAGCCTTAGAAATGGCTTTGTAACCTTTTTCGACGGAGAGATTGCAATGGCTCTTTCTCGTTTCTTCTTTCTTTTGATTGTGCCATGGTGTTTGTTTTTGACATCTTGTAGCCTATTTCACTTTGTCTGACAGGTGCTGCCCAAAACTTGAACTCATGAGCTATTACTTTTTTTACATACATTTTCCCCTTTATTAAAATCATGTCTAAACGACATTGTGTATTTGCTTTTGTTGTCTTTGTCAGATATATAATTGACTTGATGGTCCAAAACATTTAAGAGTGATAAATATGAAAAAGAAGCCATAAGTTCAGAAAGGGGAAATACTTTTTCCACAGTACTTGCTGACTTAGGAACTGTTTCACGCAACCATTAAGTAGCACACAGGACTTGATCTTTTGTCTTTCACTTATGTAGCGCTTTTCCACCTATGAATGCACTCAAAGCCCTCAAATTCACCTACTGATGACGCAGCATCGGGAGCCACTGGGGATTCAGTGTCTCGCTCAAGGACACTTGTACATAGTCACAAAAGGCCGGGGATTAAACCTCAACCTCTTGGTGAGGAACACTCTGACCCTGAGCCATGCCGCCCAGGGTTACTTCAACCACAGTAATTATATTCTTGTTAAACTAATACATCTCTGACAATGTTGGTCAAATGTGATCATGATCTTAGCAGATTTTAAATATCCAAGATGTCAAGGCGACCCGATGTATTATTGTATTCATGCTGCTATCCAGTAAGCTTGCACAGTTATTCACATGCAATCGCAGTCAGACATGACAGCCAACACCCAGTGTCTCGATTGCTTTGACTGACCTCTCAATTCTATATCTTTGCAGACGGTACATAACCATCTAAAGGGTATTACAGTAGTATTATCCATTCATTTTTATGTGGGATATCTGTTATTTTTCTGTTGGATTTTCTTTGAAAGCCTGACGTGCTTTGAAGCATATGCATCACTCTGGCTCAGTTTGATTGGCTTTATTCGGCTGTCTAGAAAGTCATCTCCATGTGGTTGCCTTTTTGCTGATTGTTTTTGAATAGTCAACCAAAAACACTATGGTGCATCAGATAAACTATCCATTTCTTTCTAGCGACCTCTCACCCGAACCTCCATCTGAGAATGATGGAAGGTGTCAATGTGTGCCGTGCAGGTGCTGCGCTTTGCTCAGGAATGGAGTGGCCTGGCAGCCATGAAGCAGAAGCTGCTCCGACGTAGCCGTCTCCTCTGCCACAGCCCCACGCTTGGCTTGCAGCAGCTGGCCAATGCCCATCAACCTCACAACAGCACCAAGAGGTCAGGCTCCATCTGAAAATGTCATCTCGAGGGGGAAATTCATCTTTGATTCTTACTTTGGCAACTTCAAATAAGTGATTTTTAACAATAGCAAAGCTGGAGGTTGGAGGTAGAATGGTAGCCTGGAGAACACAAATCGACAGTATGGCACAATTTGGTTATATTTTGTAGCTTTTCAGAAATCAAAACACTGTTGGACCCAATAAATGGGTGTTATATTTGCAAATTTGGGACCCATATAAAGTGTTGAAAATGGCTTGATGATGCAACGTTAATGGTTGACAAAAATGCCTTTTGGGAATCACCTGAAAAGTGACTATTTTGGATTTCAGACGACGCCAGCAATATGAATTGGCACCAAATCATAACTGGCACGAAATTTGACACCTTAATACATGCTCGCTTCCAGCATATATCTAATTGTTGTCATTTAGTTTCTTTCCACGGAAGAGCAGAAAAAATATCATTGTTTCTTGGCCCATGCCACACCCTGCTCTATTTTTGCGGAAAAAGGTCAAATCAGTCTGCTGCAATTCTGCTCAGGAAGAGGGAGGGAGAACCAAGTTCCATTTCTAACTGTTTCACCAAGTATGCTAACTACGTTACACACAGTTTGCGCTGGGAAGTCCAAGCTCATATGTTAGCATTAGTAGCCTCCAGCTTTTCACTCGATCATGCCTGGTAATATAGCCTGTTGTAACATGGTCGATGGTGGAGAGAGTGAAACGCAAACACCACAAAGTCACAATCCAGGAGGCGACGTGAGATTTCACAAGAAAGCAATCTTGTTTGTCAAAACCTGCTGCACCCCCCGCCCCCCGGCATCGCGAAAGGCAGAAAACAAGTTTCGTATGTTGCTGTTTCAAGGAAGTCGACTGAGGCAAGACGGAAGACGCTGATTAGTGTTGTGCATATTTTATGGACAACAGCACACAATGGCAGGTGTTGTGGACAAGACGTAGCCAATTACTGATGCATGTATGTGTGTGAATGTGTGCAATTTCTCAAGTGGAGGAATATGTCTGGGTGCATGAACCTAATCAAGGTGTAAGTAGGAGGCAATTGGCCCAGCTTGATTTGATAGTTGTTTGATGTATTCTCTAATCAGAACCAATCAGCCTCCGGCTCAGGTGCGGCGTTGCGATCGCATCTCACCTTTGCACCGCTGAGACGCTCCACTTTTAACGACTAAAAATGTAATGCATTTTGCCCAGGCTGCCAACACTGTTCATACTTTCTTCACTTGCCACTCATGGAGAGTCATTGGGATTTAAAAGAGGAGTAAAGAGGATTTTAATTGAGTTGGCATTCAGTTGGAGGACACCTCATACTGAATTTACTGCAAATGTTGTCCCGAGATGCTTCATTACACTAGATCAGGTGTCACAAACATTTTTGAGGGTGAGAGCAAATTCATGTGTACTGATTGTGTGAAGGGCTGCCAAGTTGTTACACATCTGAAATAACATATTTGTCAAAAATACCTTCAATAATATGAGCATGTGTTATTTTTCATACGTGATTTAAATTGTCAGACTTTGATCGTGTTTAAAAATGTCTCACAATACTGCCAGTGTATTTTTAAATCAAAAATTCTACGAGCAAAGTCCAGGCACTGGCGGGCTACTCAGGTGGTTATGATGGGCTACCTGGTGACCCCTGCACTAGATCATTTCCTGATTACTTTGTATACATATACTGTACATGGTGGAACCTCAAAGGTTAAACACAATGTAGTTTGGGAAGCTGACCAACCTTAAATGATGTCATTTTCGGTCAAGTGCCAAAATGTCCACCTCCTCCAACACACTTGATTCCAATGATCAAAATCATTAACAGTCTTCTGCAAAGCTTGCTGATGCTCTCGAGGACCGTACTTGGGCACCCCTGGTTAATAACATATGTAGGCTACGTTGCAAACATTGAGCACACTCTGCCTCTCCGAACTCAGAACAAGAACGTCAGAGTGAATTTCCGAATGCACCCGATGTTGACGGCAGCAAACAAGTTCTGAGGGGTATTAAAATATTCCTTTAACTGTTGAAAGGTTTTTCTTTTTAATTTAAAATAACTGATGTTAACTAGAATCCCGCGTCACATTGTGGCCAAAGGTAGAATCCTTCAAGTTCAAGTTCAAGTCAACTTTATCGTCAAATGTGCTCTATGTGCAACATACAGCTCAGATGAAATTGATTTCCTCTCAACCACAGGAGAGAGAGGAGCCGCTGCGGGTGCCCGCACCGCCGTCAACAGAACAGTTAACATAAAATGACAAAATAATACAACACAACACATGTTCATGGTCAGTTACTGCGCCTTTTGGTGGGATAAATCGTCGTTGTGGCGTAAGGAAGCCGCATGTTAAACTAGCCACACGACACATATTTGTTGCTATGACTGCTGCTCCGTCTGCTTCCATTTCTTATTCTACTTATATTTGACAATTGGCAATACTTTTGGTGCATTTCCACCAATGTTCTAAGCTGTGCGTGTGAGTATTTCTGCACTCCTCTCAAACTTAACTTTACGATTTACTTTACAAAAAAGACCATTTCCACTTCCCTTACAGTTTCATTCATGCGACTGAAGGTGCACACTGAGTTGTTCTACTTTAGTTTGAAGCATATTTTGACACATATACACTCACACGCACCACTTACGTGACACTGCAGGAGACATGCAGACCACTCCATTCAGAGAGTGGAAACTGGGGTGTTGTTTATGAGCCCCTTGAATGAGGCTCTTTCACTTGTTTCAGAGGTCAGGTGACTAGAATTTTTTTGTGTTTTATTTATGAGTGTACAATGTGGGACCATATTGATACAGATTGTGCTGAGACTTAATTATACTTTAAATGGCCTGTGTACTCAAGTAACATACTAAGCCTGGTTTTGTTCGTGTGACTAATCTGTATTCAATTATTTGTTCTACTTTGATATATAGGTGGTTTGAAATGTTTCCATTTCTTCTTCTGCTTTCTTTTGGGGGTTGGAAAATATTGTTGGTGCATTACCACCACCCACTGATTGCAATGCACTGCAAGTATTTTGCAAGCCCCAAGCGAAAGTCACACAATTAGGGAACTTGGATTTTGGGTGCCAGTCGCACCTGAGTATAAGTCGCTGGACTGGCCAAACTATCAAAAACAGTGTGACTTATTTATAAAATATGGTAAGTTGTTAATTTAAATATCATTAAATCTTTTTGCAAAGCCTAGATTTGTTTTGTATTTTGTTCCCTCGCTGAATCAAATTTGAAACAAATTGACCTCAAAATCATGTTTATTTGGTTTCACTGTTAGAACGTATGTATGTATGAGATGTGCAACAAAAATATGCAGCAGCACGGACAATAAAATGTACCTTCAGAGATCATAATGAGTGTAATAAATAATAATAATAATAATAAAACACAACATTCAGGTGTATTGAGTTTCTGGAGATCTTGAAGGAAATGCTGACTGCTTCACATGTACTCTTATTTTCCACAAATGTGCCTCTCTGGCTTTAGTTGGAGCTATTTTGCTCGACAGTCACCATCAATTTGCAAGAGGATGGTTCCTTCTTGAGTCTTGAAACCTCTCTGTGTCCTCCACCGGTCATCTGGTGCCAAATACATTTATTTCCCCAAAAAGTGCTTGAGCTTCATGACAGCTGACCTCTGGCGGAGTGAGGCCGTGGCAGGTCCACGCCAGGGAGCGGCACGGCCATCGATCAAAGGCGTATTCAGCGGGCGGCGGCTGGTGAAGCAGCTCATTAGCTTGCTTTTACACACCTGAGCACTGTCTGGTGCTTTGCAGGTCTGCAGGTAGGCCCAAAGGAGCTTAGCATAGGATGGCCATCAGCAAAAGCATATATGCCAATAAAACGGCTTTTGTCTGAGCAGCTGCAGCCGGCAAGCTCCTTTTTCTTTGCATTGCTTTCAAAAGCCATGCTCTGATCCTTAGTTAGGCTGAGGCCAAATGTAGTTTGCAGGCAGATGCACGTGAAGGGGTTCAATATACACTATATAGACCAGAGTCTTGGGAAACATTTTTGTGCAGCAGTCAGTGCTCTCTTGAATGAATGAGAAAAAAAAAAACACTCAGAAAGGTAGAAGCCGTTATAAACTATAAAGTGGAGACCAACGCAAGAGTGTCATCTGTGTTCACATTTTGTCGGTTTAATCGGCATTATAATGTGAAAGGATGCTACAGCAGTCACCTGATTACGCGGTCTATGCACCAAGCAATATGAAAAGATGCAATACCCTCGCCCCCGACGCCCGCCTTCTCTCCCAGAAGTACAGCTGGGCTTATTTTGCATGGGCAGGCTTCATGCGGTGTGCTGCGGCTGTTTGAAGCAAAGAAAGATCATCTGTTTGATGATGATACACCATCGGCCCTCATTTTTTCACAAAATCTTCGAGCCCTGCATGCATCTCTAATTCCTTGATGTTTTGCCCCCTAACATCCATTTTGATTGCTTTGTTCCACATCTTATACCTTTTTTTGTTGTTGTTGCTCTCATATAGACCAGGTGAAAACATTTACAGATCACAAAAAACAGTGGGGTTCATTTTCATTTTTGGGTTGTTTTATTTATTTTTTTCAGCCACTCTGCATGCGCTTAAGTGTCCGAGCTCTTCCAGGATTTATTTCCAAGGTGTCAGACCAAGCAATAATGTTGATCAAACATGACTGTCAAAACAAATGTTTGTAGAGTACAACATCAATTATTGATTCATTCCACCGCTTCATCCCTGGTGAAATAACTACCCAACCCCATGGATAAGCCCCTTTTTATTTTCGTATTTCTGTTGTCTGTGCGCCACAGTGATTTTTCGTGAGAACCGGTCACAATTTTATTTGAATTATACAAGCATTCCTTGACAGAGATCTCCAGTATCCAGTTTGGATGACATTTTTCCCACAAAAATTCTGTGTCATTCAAAGCTATTTTACATTTAATGTTTTTTGTTATAAGCGGCAGTAATGGCCACGCTGGGGGAGAGCTCGGAGCAGGATTTCATTCATATATATGCATTGGCTGGTGACCGATGGATGGATTTAATATCATAATGGAGCATATTAGATAATGATAGGTGTCCCTAACTGTTGTGTCCAAACAGTTTACTGTATAAAAGTAGGAAGCAAATCAGTGGGAAATGACTATTTTGATGATACTTGCACAATGTCAAACAAATGGAGGATGCCCTGTGGGCACATACAGTACTTGCTGTTTGCTATGGTACGATGTGACCATGCATTTCTACTTTTTTACTTATTCAAAAGTAAACATATAAAGCAATGTGAGATGGGTTTTTTTGTTTGTTTGTTTGTTTGTTAAATTTAGTGGAAAATAGTTTACCGCATAATGAAAAAAGGATGTTTTAGCAACTTCCCTTTGACTTGAAATGAAAAAACACTCCACTGTCACTGTAGGTCAGTTTTGACGATTGCTTCACTTGTTCCATTGGTGATTTTAAAGACTGATGACAACAAGAGTTTTCCTTTCACTATATCAAGCTTGCCGCTGCGTTTTTGGTCCCTTTTTCATTCACTTTGCTCGCTTCTCAGCTGTATATTCCGTCAATACTTGCATGGCGGAGGTCATTTTAATTCCTCTCCAGATTGACAAAAAGCGTTGGGTGCAGTTTTCAGCTTGCACACCTTTGCGCTAGGATAACAAATTTGGCTGTGGAAAGCGGAAAGTGAACACCGGCTAGTGAGATGGAGTAGATTAGATGATTGACAGTCGCTGTGGGGAAATAAGCTTGCCGCACCGGCGAAATGGACAGAATTCAGGAGGGGAGAGAGCAGAAATTGAGTAGACAAAAATGGAGCAATGAAAATCACCATTTCGAGAAGTAATGTGTGTTGTAAACCTACCGTAGTTTCTTCAATTACTGAAGTGAGCATTTGCTGTTGACCTGTCAGTGGACTGTAATGTGTCCAGGTCCACCTTACTGCTGCAGCTGGTCCCCCAGTTCACATATCAACGAAAAGACGGGGTGTTCCGATCTTTTTTTTTTAACATCATTTGGAATGTGCGTGTTTCAGGCAAATGGAATAAAACAGGCGTCATGATGAAAACTAAAAATTCAGACAGCTCATTCAAACAGATCGAGATTTTACAACTGATTTCACAGTTTTTCAAATGTTCAAAAAGTGTACTGCCAGTGATGTTTTCTTTTTGCATTCCTCCTTTTTTGTACCATGTGCCTTGGCATCTGAGCTACAATATTACATACCACACAGAATTGAACTGTTCTGTTTGGTGGTCATTTCAAGACATTTTCCCCCTAGTTGAGACCGAAGGGCCTGATTGGAAATTGCGGCTGCTGAATTGCATGTTCAGCCACTCTAAGAGATTGCACACACTGTTGGCAACAGGTGTAAAAGTGGTAGCGACCACCGTACTTGCAAGGTGTTTATGCGCTTTGAGTGGTTCTGATGACTTTCCTTAATTTTGGAGAGCATCGCAAGCGCAAAATGAAGTTTGAAATGATGGAAGTGGAAGTATTCGTTTAACATTACGGCATTGCATAAAAGAATTGCTCCCATAATTTGAGCAAGCCAGCAACTGCATAAAAGCCATGTTTTGTTTGAATTAACTCACTCAAGTTACAACTGGATGTGTGGTTCTGACTATCTCAGGTAATATAGAGTTTAAAATTTGTAACATCACATATGAAAAACTGCTCATGAAGAGGGCATCACCAATTGTCACAAAACGCTAAACTCACCCAGATGCAAGGAAATGAATAGTTGAAAGTTTTGTCGTAGGTGTCGTGCCATGATTCCTTCTTGTGACTGGCTCCGAGTCTGCTCCAAAATTGCATTGTTGATTAGACTCTATGCTGCTCTTTTATTTAACATTTCAAAAAATGTTGACACACACAGTGATGCTGCCATTTTCAAAATTGGCTATTGTCTTAGGTGTCATAAATCACACTGCCTTTGCTTAATTCATCTATTTGCATTAAAAAAAAAAAAAAAAAGAATCGCCCAGCAGTTTTGCATATTTGGGAGACACAATCCTGGACCGGTCAGTTTGTAGATCACGTTCTACACCAGTTTGTGGAAGCAATCAAGTTTGCTCCCATTGTGCAGATGCAAACCTTTAGTAAATCAGGCTCAAATTGATTTTCCTCCCTCCTCAGAATCACTCTGCTTATGTAAGCCTCGCTCATGGCTCCCAATGGTCGCCTTTCGACAGGTACCTCAGTCGGGATGAGGTGGCCCAGGCCTCACTGAGCAAGGCCCAACAGGATGGAGGCAGCGTGCGACTGGTCGCCAAGGAGGACTTCTTCATCAAGAGGAGGGTGACCTCGTCACTAAATTCAATCACCTCAGACAGGTATGATCAAAAGAGGGAGTTTCCTGTTCAGCATCGGTGTCGATGTTAAATACCTACCTAGCAGCTAATAGGAAAGTTGGTACTGCAGCCAGTGATGTCTCGTCAGGAGTCGCCTCAACTAGAAATGATTATACAAGATGCCAGCGCTATCGGCTTTACAAAATGATGAATGTATGTTTTATTTTGTTTTTGTTCTTGGGTGGTGGGGTTAACGTTAGCAGGCACAATTTTCACCCAATTTTGATTTCAAGGAATACTGTTCAATGTTAAAGAGCCTGAGTGTTCATCATCTGCCCATTAAGGTGATATGTCTCATCGTGCCCTTTCCTCTCAGCAAATCAATCCATTTCCTATCCCTTTGCTGTCTCCATGGAGACCTGCATCCTCCTTCTGTGCAAGGCACAAAGACCCGCTGTGTGTGTTCATTCAGTAAATTGAGACCATAATGCAATCTATTGGCAGAGACTCAACACCCGCCCAAGAAGCGAGCGACCGCGGGTACACGAGCCAACACACAAACTACGCGCACTCATCAATGTTTGTGCAAGATGTTTCTTTGTCAAGTTGCCTCTCAGTATTTGTGCTTAGTTTTACTGCTGGGGGAAGCACAATGCCAGACATCTCTGGATTGTCTGATTATGGCTGCAAGGCGTGACCATGTAAAGAGGCCACGGCTTTGCGGCATTGCCAGTTGCAGCAGGAAGATGCATCAGTGCTGCCATGACTTGATGAGTCTCATTCCTTCCGTGACCACGCTCCTAACTCCGATCACTCGTATCTCAGATCAACTTTTCCCATTGAACCATTGGAATGAATGAAAATGCCATGGACCGTTTCAGCCCGCAGCCCCAAATAAAAAGCGTTCTTTTGTGACATAAAACAGAATGGATATAAATACATTGGCATTAAAACGTTTAAAATTCTCACACACGCACACACACACATAATTAGTACATTGGTGTATTGTGCCTTGACATGGCGTTGTCTCCCACAGGAGTCATCAACTCCGGTCCTCGAGGGCCCCTATCATGCATGTTTTAGGTGTTTCCCTCCTCCTGCACACCTGACTCAAATGAACTCAAAGCTTGCGGGTGAGCTGATCATTTGAATCAGGAGTTGGAGGAGGGAGACAACTGAAACATGCAGGATAGGGGGCCTCGATGTCCAGTGTTGGTGACCCCTGCGGGAGACCACACCATGTAAATAATGTAGTAATTTAAACTTTTTAAATGCCTGTGTGTGTGTGTGTGTGTGTGTGTGTGTGTGTGTGTGTGTGTGTGTGTGTGTGTGTGTGTGTGTGTGTGTGTGTGTGTGTGTGTGTGTGTGTGTGTGTGTGTGTGTGAATAATGCAGTACATGTACATATATACAATACAATACATGCTGATTTATAGCGGCAGCTGTAACAAAGCGCTTAACAAAACAGTTAACATAAAGTAAAATAATAAACACAACACATAACATTTTTTTTTTCCTCGTCTCACCCCCCCCTCGGGTGGTGTCCGTCCCTCATTCAGCTCGGGTCCTCTACCAGAGGCCAGGAAGCTTGAGGGTTCTGCGCAGTATCCTTGCTGTTCCCAGCACTGCACATTTCTGGACTGAGATGTCCGATGTTGTTCCCGGGATCTGTTGCAACCACTCATCTAGTTTGGGGGTCACTGCCCCGAGTGCTCCGACCACCACAGGCACGACTGTCACCTTTACCTTCCAGGCTCTCTCCAGCTCCTCTCTGAGCCCTTGGTATTTCTCGAGTTTCTCGTGTTGCTTCTTTCTGATGTTTCCATCACTTGGGACCGCTACATCCACTACAACGGCTTTCCTCTGCCCTTTATCTATGATCACGATATCTGGTTGGTTCGCCATTACCATCTTGTCAGTCTGGATCTGGAAGTCCCACAGGATCTTTGCTCTGTCATTCTCCACCACCTTCGGAGGTGTTTCCCATTTTGACCTTGGGGTTTCCAGTCCATACTCCGCACAGATGTTTCGGTAGACTATGCCAGCCACCTGGTTATGGCGTTCCATGTAGGCTTTCCCTGCCAGCATCTTACACCCTGCAGTTATGTGTTGGATCGTCTCAGGTGCCTCTTTGCACAACCTACACCTTGGGTCTTGTCTGGTGTGGTATATCTGGGCCTCAATGGCTCTGGTGCTCAGGGCCTGCTCCTGAGCAGCTAGGATGAGTGCCTCTGTGCTGTCCTTCAGGCCAGCCCTCTGATAGGACTTCTTGAGATCGGCCACTTCAGTTATGGTCCGGTGGTACATCCTGTGTAGGGGCTTGTCCTCCCATGATGGTCCCTCTTCCAGCGCCTCATCTTCTGTTCCCCATTGTCTGAGACATTCTCTGAGTACGTCATCCGTTGGAGCCTTCTCCTTGATGTATTCGTGGAGCTTGGATGTTTCATCCTGGACAGTGGCTCTCACACTCACTAGTCCCCGGCCTCCTTCCTTTCGGCTTGCGTACAGTCTCAGGGTGCTGGATTTGGGATGCATGGTTAGGAGCTTTCGGGTCTTAACGTCCGTGGTCTGAATCTCTTCCTTTGGCCACCTTATTTTTCCTGCAGGGTATCTGATCACTGACAGGGCATAGCTGTTTATTGCCCGGGTCTTATTCTTGCCATTGAGCTGGCTTCTTAGGACTTGCCTCACTCGCTGGAGGTATTTGGCCATAGCCGCTTTCCTTGTTGCCAGTTCGAGGTTGCCATTGGCTTGTGGTATTCCGAGGTACTTGTAGCTGTCTTCAATGTCTGCTATTGTTCCTTCAGGGAGTTAGACCCCTTCAGTGCGGACTACCTTTCCTCTCTTAGTCACCATCCGACTACATTTCTCAAGCCCGAATGACATCCCGATGTCGCTGCTGCAGATCCTGGTTGTGTGGATCAGGGAGTCTATGTCCCTTTCGCTCTTAGCATACAGCTTTATGTCATCCATGTAGAGGAGGTGACTGATTGTAGCTCCATTTCTGAGGCGGTATCCATAGCCTGTCTTGGTGATTACTTGGCTTAGGGGGTTCAGTCCTATGCAGAACAGCAGTGGGGAGAGTGCATCACCTTGTTATATGCCACATTTGATGGACACTTGGGTAAGTGGCTTGCCATTGGCTTCAAGTGTGGTTTTCCACATCCTCATCGAGTTCGCAACGAAGGCTCTTAGGGTCCTGTTCACCTTATACAACTCCAAGCATTCAGTGATCCATGTATGTGGCATCGAGTCATAGGCTTTCTTGTATTCAATCCAAGCTGTGCACAGGTTGGTACGTCGGGACCTGCAGTCTTGTGCGACTGTTCTGTCAACCAGGAGCTGATGTTTGGCTCCTCTGGTATCTCTACCAATGCCCTTCTGTGCTTCGCTCATGTATTGATCCATGTGTCCACTTATCTTAGCCGCAATGATGCCTGACATGAGCTTCCATGTTGTGGAGAGACATGTTACTGGCCGATAGTTGGATGGGACTGCACCCTTTGAGGGATCCTTCATGATCAGGATCGTTCGCCCTTCGGTTAGCCATCCTGGGTGAGTCCCATCCCTCAGCAGCTGGTTCATTTGTGCTGCTAGGTGCTCATGGAGTGCTGTGAGTTTCTTTAGCCAGTAGGTGTGGATGGTGCTGTCCAGTTCTTCATATCTGAGACTCTTTCCTGTATGTCTGCCACTGTTATGGTAACTGGGTTCTGTTCAGGGAGGTTGCTGTGCTCCTCTCTCAGGGTCACCAGCCATTGTGCACTGCTGTTATGTGCAACCTCCTTCTTCCATATGCCTTTCCAGTACCTTTCAGTTTCCAGTCTTGGTGGCTCAGCTCTGTTGTTAGGACCCTGCCACTGAGCGTACACTTTCGCAGGTTGTGTTGCGAACAGCCTGTTTATTCGTCTGGCCTCATTCTCTTTCGTGTACCGCTTTAGGCGGCTGGACAAGGCTTGGAGCCTTTGTTTGGCTGTTTCGAGTGCTTCAGGTATGGTCATCTGGATGTACCTCTCGGTTATCGGCCTTTTCATCACACCTCTCTGGGCCTCCGTCAATTGACTCACATCTTTCCGAGCCGCCTTGATCTTAGCCTCTAACCGTCTTTTCCATGGTGGGTAACGTGTGTATATATATATATAATCAGAGGTGATTGCTCTAAGACTGCAAGGGAAGCTCAGCTTCCCCTAAAATGTCAAAAGTAAGTTATCAAAATCATGTGTGTACATACAATTGTGTGTACATGTCATTGACTAAATATGCACTGCAACGCACTCGACTTTTGTTCCGAATCAGCTTCTTATTACTAGTTACAACGCGATTCTCTTCTCATTCATTCCCACAGCTTCACTGCGCTTTAAAATGTGTGGACGCTGAGCGTCGACCACGCGGACGCTGGGCGTCTAGAGAGTTCAGTGTAGGTTGTCCCAATGCATTGAAACGAGACGAGTCATTGGATAAATGCTGGTTTTGTCCCGCCCATCGGACGCTCAGCGTCTCTGGGTGTCTATGGACAGTGGGCGTTTATAGGCTGGCCAGGAAGCTCAGCTTTTCTGCATCATGATTGGATGATCTGTCTGAGGCTGAATCTCTTTTTGATTGACAGCGAAATGAGCCAATCACCGATCTTGTGGTGAAGGCAACCTCATTCTTTTGAAAAGGAACGGAGAGTAGAATTCACATACAAATAAACGGACACATTTTATGATGTAGGCCGAAATTGAGCTTCCCCTCCTTGACAGACCAGCATCCGCCACTGATATATATTTCTTTTTTTTTTACACAAACACACACCTGAATTACACAACGCATGGTGAAAATGGCATTTCTGCTACCTGAGTGTTAACATGCTAAACTCAGACCTGTTGGTGCAGCTCTATTGGTTGGTCCCGCCCACAATGCAAGTGGACTACTGCATAAAGCTGAAAAATAAACATGAATTACCTCCCCAAAGTTTCAGGGGAATTCGGTTTTGTGTAATGTTACAAAACAGTAATCAAAATCATATAACATTGCTCTGTCCTTTGCAGAGGTAATCACGAAAACCATAAAAGCATGAAGATAAAGTGACAGAGAGCCAGATGTCTTCATTCTCCAGCTGGATTTGTGGGTTGTTTATGAGCTGGCTGTAGTTAATCGCTGGAGGCATCTTGCATTATTTTTGCGACTTAAGGCCAGTGTACTCACTTAAATGATTTTCAGAAAGGTAGAAACTTCTTGTAATGATATGCATTTTAAAATAATTAGCATTTAAAGCCACCCTCCCCAAACACACATGCACACACACACACACACACACACACACACGCGCGCGAATAAACACTCTTCTGGCCATTCTGTTAGGGTTTGGATGTGACCCCAATAGCACGACAACAGGCAGGTATCGTGGAAGCCAACACTTGGCGTAGTTTATTCAAGAGTCTTCACAAAGTCACTCAGGAAGAAGCACGAGGAGTCCACAAGGAAATGTCCACACAATGAACAAAAAGCTGCAGGAGATGGCAACAGAGTCCACTGGCGTGGTGACGGCACAAACTTGCACTGAGGAATGGTCTGTGAGTCAATTTGTACCAGTCCAAACGAGCAGATAGGCAACAGGTGGGTGATGAGCTGACGAGTCTCCGGTGTGAGGTGCAGAGCACCCTGGCTGAGGAGGCTGCCTGGCCGGCCCCTCCCTAACACATTCTTATTTTAAGTACACCAATAGAAGCTTATTTTTGTCTTGCTTTCATCCATAAACGTTTTTGGCACCACACGATTCTCTTGGTACCAGTTTTTGGTATCCGGCCAACATTTTTGGGGGAGCGAAGGGGCAGTTCTTCTCTATATCAGTGAGGATAGCTCTGTCTGTTGTGGGTCTCAGATTCTCTTGCTGGCTCCGACTGTATGAAATTCAAAATAAAAGCATGGGGAAACAATGGAGTCCATCTGTCCTTCTCTCATGTGGCTCCTGCATCCTGCTGGGATGACGTGGCAAATGCCCAAAGTAGTTATCCCCTCCCCCAAAAAATAATACGAATTGGAAAAAAAAACTGTCTCATGTACATACTTGGAATTTGCATAGTTTGTCATAAAGTAGATTATATGCTTGGCACAAATTTATTATTGTTAACGGATGATGTGGGGAGGATTTCACCTGACTGAACTTGAAAAGACCGAGACTAATTTGCCATCCTTCACATACATAAGAGAACCATTGTAAGGAATTACCAGTCATAATAAACATTGTCCAATGCCCAGAAATGAACAATTTGCTTTGCCATTGATAAGTCCCATGCATTAGAATTTCCGAAGAGATTTACTCAGAGATTGTTTATCTCTTATTGACCCCACTCGTAAAAAAATAGGCATTTAATAGTTTTGATACTCTGTGGTTTGCTCCATCAATGTTGGCACAGCGCAGCACACACATAAAAGTTCAGTTCCACCACTGATCTAGAATCTCGTCCTCCGAGGCAGGCATCTCAAACATGAAGAAAAAACATCCCGTAACAACAACCGGGAACACAAGATGCAACATGGAAGAGGACAAGTGGGAGAAGGGAACGATGATGGTTTTGGGACTGTGTTAAAAAAAATTTTTTAAAAAAGATCATGGAAAAAATTCTGGAGCCTGCATGAAAGTGGACTTTATAGTACCGTATTGGCCCGAATATAAGATGGTGTTTTTTGCATTGAAATAAGACTGAAAAAGTGGGGGTCGTCTTATATTCGGGGTCTAGACATCATACCCATTCACGACGCTAGATGGCGCCTGATATCATTGAAGCGAATGCTGAACTTGATTCCCCAGGCCAAAGCGAACCCCTTTCACGAAGAATGGAAATAAAAATAGCGGTAGCACGAAGAAGAAAAATAAAAAATGTTGTCTATCACATGCCCTGGACGGCAGTGAGGATGACGTGCTATGGGAGGAACCAGCGGAGCCAGAGGATGGGAGTGAGGACAGTGACACTGAGCACAGCGAGGCAGAGGATGTTTGTGAGGAGTAATGTTCTGTCATGACAGATCTCAGCTACTCTCAAGTTTAACCAGTTTGCATTATTTTATTGCAATGTTTTTCCTTATTCAGATTGTTTCAAGACTACAGTTACAGTTAGACTTGTTTTTGATGGTTAATGCAGTTATTGCAATTTTGTTGTTTAGCACAACAGATTGGTTTATTTACATTTCAAAACCCAGAAGCCATTCATTAACGAATGTGATTGCACTTTAGTTTACATATTTAAACGTTCAGATATTAAGATTTGAATGAGGCAAAATAACATGCTTTTTCTCTCAAATATATTGTTATCATCATTTGTTTCAGATGTACTGTAATTATTTTCCGTATAAAAATGTATTTGGTGTTCAAAAAGTCTTTATTCAAACTTGAGTCTTGAAAAAGAGGGGGTTGTCTTATAATCAGGGTCGTCTTATATTTGGACCAATACGGTATACAGTTTCGAGTTTTGTTCACAGCCTAGGCTAGTGTTGTTCTGCTTCGTATTGAAGTTCGTTTTTTTATGTTGTTTTTGTTTTTGTTTTTTTATGCCCACTTTGTTGTTCCTCAGTCAGGTCGCTTCTCGATTGGCTACATTCCATTTCATGTCACAATTCAATGAGTCATGACTTGCGAGACCTTAGCTTTCCTCGCACACATGAGGATTTTTGGTGGTTATTCTCGAATGTTTCATATTTTAGTTTCAGGCGTCAGTATCCGGACAAATTCATACCAGACGACTTGATCATCTTAAAGGATGATCTTATTAAAACATAAAATAATTTGGCATTTGTTGTTCGTTTGCTGATGGGGGTGGCAATTAATTTTTTTGCCACTCTGTTAAACTGCCTGTGTGTGTGTGTGTGTGTGTGTGTGTGTGTGTGTGTGTGTGTGTGTGTGTGTGTGTGTGTGTGTGTGTGTGTGTGTGTGTGTGTGTGTGTCTCTGTATCTCTCTTCCCCTTGGCATCGTTGTTTTTTCCAGTGTTTGCTATGTTTCTTCTTCATGTTAGTTGGATCACGTGAGGTTTCTGTTGTGAGGTCTCGATTCTAGAACGTGGCGGAACAGAACTTCTGTGTGTGGTGTGCCGTGTTGCACACTACACACCGTATGATCAAAACTGTTAATGCCTGATTGTGTCATTTTATTATGCATGGTCTGTAACAACTCTTACGAAAAAGCCAAAAGCCTTGTCTGCACCAGACCTGGCCTACATAAGACCCCAAAACTAATATTCATCACATACCAGTGGTGTCTCCAATCTCTTATACTGCAGCTCTGCTCCTCTCAGTCGTATTCTTCAGTCTTTCTTCTCATGTATTTGGATATCTACAGTACTCTCTATCTCTCTTATCCTAGAAAGATGTCAGTAATAGCCTTGTGCCACCCTAAACCTGATGACTTAATAGCGTGTCAAGTCTTAGTACAGTCCTGTGACATCACCCATCATCAAGATCAAAAGAGTCTTTTAAACAAGACTGTTAAATGCAAGTCATTTTTGATGCGTCAAACAGTGACTGCTTCTTATGTAGCACAACACGTCCTCACCGACTCAAGCAGATGTTTGTGGCTGTTTCGGGTGAAGCGCTCATCCACTGTATGTGCCCCATGTGCATCTTTGCAGCTCACAAAAGGATGATGGCGAGCGACCGTCACCTGTTTTCCTGCAGGCAGTGGACCGCCAGGGTGTCCCTCTGTGTCTCTCCTGCCAGAAGGCCTGCTTGACCGCCGGCGGGGCCTGGGACACCCGATTTTGCAGCTCCAAGTAAGTTAAGACAGGCAGTGGCCCCATGAACTTTAACCCGTGTTATAAACTGGTGATGTTCCTCCATTTTGACTTTCTGTACATGGAGCCAGGTGTCCCCATGAGTTTGTCCGCATACGGATTCATTGCCTTGGAGCTGGCGTTTCTCGTAAATATTCTGTCAGTCCACTTGTCACGCAGTGCAGACGAGGTGATATTCTCCGCCCCCGTAGGTGCCAGGAGGAGTTTCAGTTGCGCTCCAGTCAGACGTACATGCGCTCGCGGGTGCTGGAAGTGGAGCGGGGCATCTGCCAGCACTGCGGCCTTCATGCCCACGACGTATTTGTTAAAGTCCGCGATGCACCGCCGTCCCGGCGCAAGGAGATGCTCGAGCGCACTTGGCTCGCCCAGCTGTCACTCAAACAGGTTGGACCAAAGCACAAAACTATAAATAGCTGATGTGCCCCACACACACGCGCGTGCGTTCACACACACGCACACACACAGATTGATCTTTGCTAGCTTGGGCCGGCTCCCAGTAAATGGATTGCAGGCCCCATTGATTTTCCTTCCAGTGCCAGGCCCTGACCAGTAAGCCTGTTTGAATTGGTTGGCTGTTATCCTGCATTCCCCGCAACCTCCTCATTGCACGCTTCTTTTGACACACATACACACACATATATATTCATTCCCCGACCCTCTTCCCAGTGCCGCCGGCAACCGCCTCAGTGCCGATCGATGCGGCTAGCTTTAGAGGAAACAAACTCAGCCACACGATAAGACGGCGTGGTGGTGGAAAAGCCTTAAGATTAGTGCCTCATTCTTTGGTTCATACTGGGGGTTCGTGTGTGTGTGTGTGTGTGTGTGTGTGTGTGTGTGCGTGTGTGTGTGTGTGTGTGCGTGTGTGTGTGTGTGTGTGTGTGTGTGTGTGTGTGTGTGTTTCCCGCGCACATCTCTATGTTTCGCCATGTGAGTGTTTCAGTCTATTTCAGTTTGTGTGAGACCAGGCAAGCGTGCGTTTGTGATGGGAACTCTGCCCCTATGTTCCGGCCTGCTCTTTAAATCTTTTGGGATCAATTCCACCTCACTGCCGTAATGTCGGCAAAGTCGCACTCAAATTGGGCAAATTGATTTTTGGTTCCCAACTCCTTGTCAGGTTTCTCTTCAATCATCTTTAGTTCTTAATTGATTTCTATGCTTTGTCTCTTCAAATGGGATCAATAGTGTTGGTCTTTTGTGTTTTCACGTTGGTTTAAAGTGAATCTGGTTCTGGAATCCTTCCTACTTGGGAGCCAATTGTGCTAGAATTCTTCTCCAGTGAGGCAAATAACTTTCTGCCCTCTAGTGGTTCTTCTTAGAACTTCTTGCAGTTTTTGTATTCTTATTACAGAAATGTAGAGTGTTACTTTGTTATCAGGTCTAAAATTATTTAAAGAGAGGGTAGAGAAAACCCACAAAACGTTTTTATTAAGTTCCTTTCAATATGTTTTCAATCATTTTTCACTTTTGGGCGCTCACACATGCAAGTAGTGGAACAGCTCAACCTGATCTGCCTGCTTCCAGTTCGTCGGCCATCATTGTAATAAGCTGTTTAAAACAAGCCTGTAAAGATAAACTCCTGTATATTCAAACTTTGCAAGTGTCAATACGGCCATGCGGTGTGATCACCAGTAACCCGATAATGAGCGCCTCTTGTTTGTTGCCAGCAGCAGAAGACCTCTCAAAGTTGTTGTTCTCCCCCCCCCCCCCTCCCCCGCCCCCCAAGCTATTGCAACTCTGCCCGGAATTTCAATCATACCAAAAAAGACGATGCATTTAGTGTACTTTGTACAAAAGTTAAATTCAAAGCAATTAAAGGCAATAGTTATGTTATGATATTCTCATGGCATTAATTACAATTCTGCTCTGGTTGTTTTAGAAGACGGTTCACCTCTCATCAGAGAATGATTCATGTTGGTGGTGGGGTGGGGCATAACTACTGCTAGTTGTCTTATCCACACAAACTCAGGCTGGTCAGTCCGAAGCAAGCCTTCTTGCACGAACTGATGAAGCTTTCTCAGATGAGAGGCAAAACGTCTTTTAAGACAATCGGAGCATTGCAGTTGTGATCAATTCAATACGATGAGAAAGAAATGGCCAGGCTGAAAGAGAATATCCACAAGCACCCATGTTATGACATTTATTTAAAGAGCCAGAGAGAGAGAGAGAGAGAGAGGTGTGATTCCGCATACACAGCGCAGGTTGCATTCCAAAAATTACCAGCAATAGACAAAATACGCAAAGTAAGAAGTAGATGTTGATTTTTTTCTGTTGGGGGGGTTACACCTCTATGAAGCCCATTACGACCAACCCCCAACACACACACACACACACACACACACACACACACACACAGACTTCCTGCCATTCTAAGAGCTTGTTATACTTCCATCCATCCATGTTCTAATCTGTTTATCCTCACAAGAGTCTGGGAGCCTATCCCAGCTGTCTTCAGGCAGTAGGCGGGGGACACCCTGAACTGGTTGCCAGCCAATCGAAGGGCACACATAGACGACCAACCATCCGCGCGCACAATCACAACTCCGGACAATTTCGAGTGTTCCATTAACTTTCCATTCATGTTTTTGGAATATGGGAGGAAATCAGAGTACCCGGAGAAAACCCATGCTGGGACAGGGAGAACATGCAAACTCCGCCTGAATCGAACCTTACACTTCTGCGCTGTGAGGTGTGTGCTAACCAGTCGACCACGGTGCCACCCGCTTGTTGGACTTAATACATTTAACTTAATGCAAAATGAAGAATAAATACAGATCTTCTGATTAAAGACTGCATTCATAAATTAATGTGAGTGGAGCGCTCTCTGCACCCCGATGGTGGATGAGGACAAGATGACGAAACGTCGGCTCATAACAAGTTTTTCTTTTTGTCTTAAAACGGCTTACTTAAACTGGAATCCTGCGTCGCATTGTCGCCAAAGGTTGAAATCTGGTGGATTAATGTGTATTGTGCAAGACAACAGTTAGCTCTCATGAGTATTGTTGCACCTTCTTCTTCGTCTTTCTTGTCTTCTTCTTCTTTTAAAGACATCAAAGAAGCACTTCCTCCGGAATTGTGGAAGTAGTCATGGCAACTAACTTGCACAACAACAAGGATTTAGGCTACCTTTGGCTGCAATGCAACGTGGGATTCTAGTTAAAGGAAGCCATTTTAACATAAAAAGAACACCTTTATCATCATTATTAGCTGACATTTTTCAAATTGACGAGCTATAGGGCGCGCGAGAGTATTTCCGAGCTGCTTCACTCCGCCCGTTCAAAAACTCTGAGCGTTGCTCAAATGTGCCGTTCGATCCTTCAGAGTACACAAAAAACGGAGTGCCGGTCCATGCTCCGGGCGCTCCGACTGCGGTCACGATACGCCAGGCAGTCCGGATGGAAACAGTGCAAATGCGAGCTGCTGATTGGTTTAGAACACAAGCTGTATTTCAAAGTTTGCAGAGGGGAGCCCACTCTGAGTAGTGCACAGGTGTCACACTGAATTTCCAAATGTGCCCATTATGTTCACGTTCTCTATTTTTGCTAGACAAATTTCTCCACCCATAAAATTAAAATTTCTTGGTGGGCCCGAGTTGTAGAAAGAATAAAACTAGCAAAAAACCATGGACAATAGCAAACTCAAGCTGCAATAGATTAAGTTATGGTCACAAATGAAAACCTGCGATAAGCCACAAAAACTGAACCGTGAAGTAGCCAGGGAACACTTTATGCATGAACTGAGGCTTGAAAATGGTGAAACGCACTTCTCGCCGCTCTCAAACACTGTGGGCAGGCGCTCTAAAGTGGGAGAGGGTCATCCCTTGCCCGAGCCATACTGTGTCACCAGGCACGATCAACATGGCTGACAGGTGAGCAATACAGTTTATCAGTATGGCAGTGACAGATTGCCCAAGTCTGCACTTTGTTACAGCCATAGATGGAGTTATGTTACGTCAAACCATCAGGGTCTTTAAGTTTGTACAGTGTCCGCTCCACTAGTGGCTCCTTGGGTATTTTGAGGTTCCTATTGTCATTAATGTCACATTGGCTCTGGCCCTGAACAGAAATTAAGAAACAGAACAGCGGAATCTTATGCAAGGAGTGCAAGCAAGAATGTTAATTGCCTTGATTGGGATTCAAAACCCCGCTAGCACGAGCGCAGGAGGTCACAAAGCAGCAAATTGCATCTTGTGTGTTTTGACAGAAAAAACAACAGTCTGGAGTTGATGCTTTCATCAAGCTCAAGTTCAAACTTTAAAACAAATTCAGGATAATCGAATGACATTTTAGGAGCCTTTTTCCAACTAATTTCATTCCATGTAGGTGTCATCATCAGAGAATTTGCTCAAGTTATTAGTCCCAAAAGCGATTGTTCCACGCATATGTCTCGGGCTGTCGAGAACTTAAGAATTCATATTCGTTTTGTTTTGTTTTTTTAATTCCCTGCTCCATGCTATCATAAGTGTTCTCTATTTGTTTGTGACTCTGGTTATGATGAGGCACATCTGCAATGAGCCTCAAAGGTGCACATATCTCTTCAATGTGAGTGTTTGGCTGTGTGTGTGTGTGTGCGTGTGTGTGTGTGTGTGTGTGTGTGTTGTAAAATAAGACTTTAGGCGAGTAGCGCTCAGCCAGAGCTAAACACATCACGGCTGTAGGGAAAAATGAACTTGAGCATAGATGGATGGTTTCGGAGGGCAGTGCAATCACAGCTTGTTTTTGGCAATTTGTGGCCGTATCGGAGAACATCTGAGGGTGCTGCTGTTTTTCTTTTTTTTTTTTTCTTCATTCCACATGCGCGCGCGTGTGTGTGTGTCTGTGTATGTACGTTTGGGTGCCCTTGCAGCTGAACGAGATGATCCGCGCTCCAGTGGAAGGCGATTTCTGGCAAGTGGACCACATCCGTCCGGTCTACAGCGGAGGAGGACAGTGCTCTCTGGACAACCTGCAGACACTTTGTACCGTCTGCCACAGAGCTGTATGTGCACCACTCAACACAAGGCCAAAATGCATTTGTCCACCTTTATTTTGTTGGTCAGCCGTGGCCAGAGCTCTTTTTTATCCTGCTGAAAAGAAAGTTGCATCCCTCATGTTGAGGATCATCTGAGGTGGCAGTAATGTGATACATGGTCAGCCTTCTCTTGCCAGTAATAACATCCCAGTAGGCGGCTATGTCGTGGTGATGTATAGCATCGGCTGCAAAAGGCCGCGTGTGTGTATCTCGTAATCACACGCGATTCCTCAAAGGAGACATTAGAGAGCAGGGATGTCAAAATAAAAGGCTCTTCTGAAATGTGCATTAATGTCACACCAGCGACTGTTTTGGTGATGTCTGTAAAGCGCCTCGGCCAAAATACCCCCAAGAATTCACAAATGACAGCAGACGTTTTGTCCTTTCTGGTGCCCCCTTGAAAGCAGCCCTGTCCCCTCTATGGTGGTGGCGTGTGCCAGTGTAATGACGGCTTTCCATTACAAGCGATGCAGCTGAATCAGTGATTTTTAAATAACTCCTAAGTAAAAATAGCACCACCACTGCTAAGTGTACATGTAAAAACTACAAACTGTGTAGTGCTTGAAAGTGATGGACAGAGTAAAGCACAGGTGTCAAAGTCAAGGCCCAGGGGCCAGATCCCGCCCGCGAAAGCAAATCATATGTGTCAACTTCCATGACGCTGTCTTAAGTCTGAACCGAAATCTCAAATTGTCATATGGAATAAATAACGGTGAGTTTTTGCAATAATTTTGTGACCAGGTTTACACTCACTTGAACAATACTGTAATTGAGCAAATACTTGACTGATTTCAAAACTAGTGAGCCATCTGTTGTGTGTGTGTGTGTGTGTGTGTGTGTGTACAAGTAATAATACAATGTGATGATTAAACATTTATTCGGTTTCACTGTCATAATGGCCTTCCGAGGGAAGACGTAACTCCAAAGTGGCCCGTGACAAAAATGAGTTTGATACCCCTGGAGTAAAGAATGTACAAAGGGAAAGTACTGCTCGGGCATGTCGGATCTGCATTCTGGCTTTGTTATTCAATTTGTCTCACTTAAGTCATATTGTGCTGAGCAATCAGAACAGAAAATTTAAAAAAAAAGTAATCATGTAGATTGAAGGTAAAAGACAATTCATATTGTATGAAAATCCCACTTTTGAATGTTTTTTCTTTTCCAACAGAGGACGGCTCAGCAGGCCAAGGAGAGGAGCCGGATGAGGAAGAGCGCCGTAGCCAACAAGGTTGCGACAGACATCAGCACATTCTTCATCAAGAAATAACGCTCCTCGCTCACTCAGGTGCATCGTTGAGTCCCAAATGGCACTCACAAGCTACATCATGATTTTTCTCTGTTATTGGAAACAAAAGGCCAAACTGCTTTGTTATCCGCACTTTTTTTTGCTTTTTCGCAAACAGGGACAGCAACCACATCCCCCTCTCGTCCCCGAACCATCACAAATGCAGAGTGGCCGGGGGTGCGGGGGGGGGGGGGGGTTTGATTTATTGCAGCCCCCTTTTTGCTCGAGGCCTAAATAGAGCAGGTTGCTTCGGAGACGCGCTGCTATTTTCAGATTTTGCAAATTTAGTGCAACGTTGCAGGTAAGCTGGGTGATAAATTAAAAACGTAGCATTCAACAAGCGGTGGCTTGTTTGTGTTGCTTTTTTGGAAGATAGATGACTGTCCTGTGGAATAAAAAGCCATTTTTTTATGCACCTCCCGTGTCTTTTACTCCGTTCTTGTAGCGCTTCCTCCACAGTTTTGGAGCGTCAATACCAGCTAGCAAATGGTGTCGTCGCCTCGAGTCTGCAACATTATTGTCCATCCACCCCGCTCTTCTTCTGCTGTGCTTGATGTTCTGAGCAGAGCTGCAGTCAGTCAAGAGGGCTATGTTTAGAGGCACCGAGAAATGAGTTACTATGGAAACAAGGCTCCAGGTTCAGCGGTGTCGAGAGCATTGAATGTGTTCTTGTGCAAGTTATACAATGAGCCAGACAGACATCAGCGGCTCCGATCAATATCAGCGGGATCCTGTCCAAGTGAGGCACAGTTCCACCTCCCCCCTCTTTTCCTTTCCCGCTGCCTTGACGGGCGGCCACGTCCAATTCAGAATTCAGCAAAAAAATTGCCGTCACCGCAAAGTTTTGAATTTTGGCTGTCAGCTCCAACTTCTTTGTGTGAAACTTTGCGGGAACCCCTGTATGTGTGTGTGCGTGTGTGTGTGTGTGTGGCCATGTGTGTGTCCCCCTTAGGCTGCTCCAGGTCTCTACTTAATAAGGCTGCTGTTCCTCCACTGTCTAAAACGACAAGGTTGGTGAGTAATGAACAACTTTGCAGGCAGCCTTCCAACAACAACAGGTCCCAGTGTCAAGCCCCTGTCAGCAGCCGATGACTCTGATCGCATCTTTTATTGCACCCAAACAGTGTGTGTGTGTGTGTGTGTGTGTGTGAGACAGAGAGAAAGCACAAATGAGGGATGAGGGGATGCACTTCATTGACATGGTGTCCAAAAGTCCGAGAGATATGTGACGGTCATATGGTGCCATAATGAGCCAGTGTCCCAATGAAGACGTATCTTCTCCCCCGCAGAGCATGCTGGGTTAAGAGCAGTGCTGCAACCTACGTGTGTTTGACACGCTGTCAGCGCAGCCAGGTGGGACACGATGACAGTAGTCAAGATGGACTCACATCAAAGGAGCGACCGCCAGGGTATTTGCCTCTCCTGTCTCAAACGCAACCCTCCCCCGCCATCTCTCGCTTTTTATACAATCCCAGCGACGCAACGACATTCTTCCATCGAGTACAATCAGCATAATTGTCGTGTAGATTTACATAGCAACCCAGCGCACTGAGAGCGTCACTTGGCCACATTTAGCTGGAAACAATCATGTCGTTAATGCTATGGTAACACCGCTTGAAAAGAGAAGAATCGATTTAACCCCAACCAAGAAGGAAGCTGTTGTAGTTCCAGGTGCCCGCTCCCCCCATGTGTGAACTCTCCTTGAAGTTGAAGTTACTGTGCTCCGTGCATGCTACCTATTTTTTGCCCCTCTTATTTTGGGAGAGACATTTATTTGCTCGAGTGGACCAAGCGCCTGGTTACTCTTGCCGGCCTCCTTTCTCATTGGTGGTAGACATCACGTCAAAAAGGTGTGTGTTAATTCACAACTCAACGAGTTGGTTCTCCGCTTCTCGAGTCTACTTTGGGCTTTGCGCTGTTGCCATTGTTCATTTGCTTTGGTTTTCGAGCGGTTCACAATTCTTCATCGATATAACACATATTGGCCGCAGCAGAATGAACTCAGAAGAGACATTGTGCATCGTTAGAAAGACTTTACAAAATGGAGTGGGAGATTTATCACGCAGGAAGGTAATGACCCAAAGGACTTTATCAGGGACAGAAATTGGAAAATGTCACACTGGCCTCCTGACTAGCTCGCGGTCATCTGCCTAAATTTTTTTTTTTTATAATATCTTGGAAAAATATGGTCAGAAATTTCAATATTGAATCACCCTTCCTGTTTTCCCAGCGCGTCTGGAACATTCTTGCTGCTTCGCTTAGAGAAGTTTACATTACACAGTAAACACAAATGAAAATAGCTTGTAACAAAAGTACAAGAAAGACCAAACCACGTGGTGAACAAACCGTGGAGACACTTAAACACTTAAAAATGATCCGACAGCTTGACGTGGATCCATGAGGTCCTGCAATCGTCCCAATAACCTTGATGCTAGACAGGTGCGCAGCAGGAAAACCGGGAACGCCTCTGCCCCCTGCTGGGCATCAACAGAACAAGACCGTGACAGACGCTGCAGAAACCATCCATCCATTTTCCGAACCGCTTGATCCTCACTAGGGTCGCGGGGGGTGCTGGAGCCTACCCCAGCCGTCTTCGGGCAGTAGGCGGGGGACACCCTGAATCAGTTGCCAGCCAATCGCAGGGCACACAGAGACGAACAACCATCCGCGCCCACACTCACGCCTCGGGACAATTTTAGAACCGCGCAATCAAATTAATAATGATTTAGTTGCTGGTTTGGTAAAGGGCAAAAATGTTGACCATGGTTTTCAAAAGGAGAAGCAGATGGAAATGTTTGATTTGAATTCAACACAAAAACAGCACCGGTCAACTGTAAATTTGGCGTTATGTGTCCCTCCGGGTGTTTTTCACGATAAAAGCTTGCACAGTACGGATTTTCACATGCACTGATTATTGTTGTTGTTTTGCAAACCTAATGTTCCGGAGAAAATACAAGGGCGGAACCGAGAATGGCCAAAGAGTACCGGTGTGTTTATGAAGCCAATTAACGCCACTCCCATCATGTGTGCAACTTGATTGACAATTCATTCTAATTTTAACTATCCATAATGCAACTAGAAAGACTCGACTATTGGCTCAAACTCTGCTCTGCACCAACAGTTCTCAGTGTACGTGAGGAGAAATGGATTCATGGGAAATCCAGTCCATTTAGGAATGGCAATCCATATTATGGCGATTCCATGATGGAACAGAGGGATTTGGTTGTCTTGTTGTGTGAGCACCGCTGTTCTATTCTGGCAGGCGAGCGTAAACCATACAAATAATTCATAATTCCATTAGAATTTGCATTCACACTCCCCGAGCCCGTCGGTTATTCCATTCCGAACTCGTCTGCCTCTAATCCACTTTGGTCTTCCCAGCAAAGAAAAGCGCTCCTCCAAACCCAATCTTGTGTGACAGGTGTGATGGAGAGCGGCCAATAAAAGCCCTTGCTGCCACCGCATCCGAGCGCTGTTTGATTCTTGGCTGCCGCGCTCGCCATTGTCACCCCTGCGCGTCCGCGGCCCCCGCTCGCGCAAGGAAACGGATGTGAAGGTCGAGGCCAAGGGGTGACGGGTTCTCTTAACTGGGGAACGTCATTACGGCGAAGGAACGGCTCTCCGCTCTGCGTTGTTGTGTTCTTGGCTTTTAAAGGCAGCATAGCTGATGGCAGGCTTTGTTTTTATTGTCACATTGGCGTGGTGGGACGCTGAGGGGATGATGGACGCTTCCCCGCCGCAGCCTGGCGCGAGCTGAATGCTGGCACGGCGCTGCGGGATGCGGCAAAATGCTTTTACGGCTCAAGTAATTGGTGGCAGACCATTGCTCGTAAGCGGTCTAATTAATCCTGTTAAAATACACTCTCTGCTTTGCAGCCTCTTTGGTCTTAAGGGCCACCGTGACGGAAAGAGATTGCTCCTGAAATGGGCTTGCTCGTCCCGGTAACTGTTGCGCGGCCAGTGATGCTATTTTACAAGGAAAGTGTTCAGCCGGTAAAAGGAAATCAATGGAGTTGGATGTTAAACACGCTCGGCTATTCTTTGACTGTCACGCGGCGTGGTGGGGGGGATCCAGCTGTAAAAGGATGCGTTTCTCATTGCTCAGCTGGAGGTGGCTTTCGTCAAGTCTAAATTCTATTTGTTCAAGATGGCTTCCCGCTTGTCTTCCAAGATGCACGGCGTGGCGTGGATTAACAGCAAATTCGCAATCAATTCACCCAGCAAGACATGAGGCCAATTCACAGATAAGGTTCTGAGCATAATTCATACAGGCTCCAATCTGGCATGAGATTGATGGACTGGATGGCTTCACGCTGCCTGCGTGGGGCTTCGCGTCACGCGCTGCGTTAACATTCAAGCTCTGAGTTGGAAAAGCAGCGACGACACCGTTTCGCCGGTCCGCTCGCCGGTGGTGCGCTTTAAAATCCGGTACTGTGGGGTGCTATTCCTCAGTTGGACCACGCTATACTGCTTGTCGCTCTTTGGCGAAGCGCTTTCCGCAGGCTGGAAAGGACAAAAATAAACACGCGCTTATCCTGTTGCTGTGCTCCCGCTCTGAATGCTGCGCTGTTCGACTCCGCAGTCTCCACTTTTCTCAAGCGCTCTGCCTTCGTAGCGTCCTCGGTTTCCTTCCGATATGGCCGACAGCATCGCGCAGAGGAGTGCGGGAGAGCTCATCGCTGTTGTTGTCTCATTCCAGCTGGGACACCGCAGCTTGCTTTCGCCGTTTGGAAAAGGGGCTTATTTGAAGTGCAAAACCCCGCAAGGCATGGAGAGCTAAGCGGTGGAGCAAGAGGAGAATTTTGACAACATTGTTATCTGCAGGTTTTTATTTGCCGAACCTTATTGATGCAGGTGTGGAACATGACAGCCGATTTTCATTTGCGATGCGGACCACTGGCTGCAGACGGTGGCCTAAAAGCAAAGGTTTGCATGGCATCTGTACATGGCAGGCACTAGGTCATTGCGGGGTCATTTTGTGTCAGCTGAGATGCAATCCAAGCTGCCTTGCGGACCTGAAAGGAACAAATGGCCGGGTTCACAAAGACCTTATCTCTGCCCCCGTCCGTGTCTGAAAGCCAGAGTGATGGTGTGACTTCCCGGCAGCCTGTTTGACCAACTAATGAATACGAAGCCTTTGCATTGAACCAAAGCAATTCATGTAAAAACCATATTGTGAGTCATCACAAGAGGAAAGCCACACTGAGCTGCAGCTTTATCGTCTCGCCCTTTCATGTCTTCTCTGGTACGATGATTGAGGTTAAAAACGAAAAGCTGAACAAAACGCCCTGCGAGCTCCTTTTCACCAGAAATCTTTTCATCTCTCTTCTCCGTACTGAGGCCATTGATCAGACATCTCTCAGACTGCTTTCAGACAGGAATTGCGCCGCGGTGACACCGCGCAGCATGCTTCTCTTTTCACTGGCCTGAATCACAAGGTCGGCTTTTCACACTTACTTTAAAAGTCGCATTGCTAATCCTTTGTTAAATTGCGACGCACCGTGCATTTTCCGGAATCGTCATTTGTAGCGCCAGTTTGCCGTTGACGCCAAAACTTCCACGCGCTTCATCTTCTCGAATATTATTGTGTTCCTTTGAGCCAGCAAAAAGGCATCATTACGGGAGGCGCTCTGCCTAATCACCTTTGGTCACCTCGGGAGAGGCCATTCCCATCACGATGCTTCCGGCCCTAATGAGGACGGTCAGCCCTCCATCTAATGAGAGGAGGCCATTTGCAACATTCTCGCAGCAGCCCCGTCCTCGTAATTGCTAAACCAGTTTCTCAAGAATACAAGGAGCGAGAAACATTGTCACACATCAGTCCTTGCGACGGTCCACTATTTTTCTCCCTTTCAAGCGACATGCTACGTGCTACTCAATTGCAAGGAGCAGGCTGATTCAGGCGCGTTCAATAAATAGGAAAAGATGGCTCTTCACGCGCCTCTCATCAGATTGAAGTCGGCTGTATGCTTCCAGCTTTGCGGGAGCTGTTTGAGGAAGGGCCTTTTCTATTGCGGTCAAAGGGATGGTCCATGATGGGGCGGCTTGCATGAGTTTGTTGTCAGATCTTAGTCGTCAAACACCTCTAGGGTGAGCGAAGACGGAGCCTTCTTGTCCGCCAAATCTTTACACAAAGAAACCCCCCCCCCCCCCCCCCCATCGTGATCCCTGAAATAACCGAAATTGGCAAAATAATTCGTATAAGGTCGAACTGACATTGCTTTTTTTCTATATTCCAAATGAAGAAGAAGAATGAATGAAAGTAATAAAACCGGCCTTTACAAAAAAAAATAATAATCAAATGATGGTACAATGCAAATCGGCCAGTGTTAAAAGTTCAGGGACGGCGTTAAAAACAGCTGCATGAACACCACTCAGCAATAAAATAGCCTGCGTCGTCTAGGATGGAACAATGGGATGTCACCGGGATTCGATGCTGATTGGTGTCTATTTGAAATTGAAACCACAACCTTACTTGATGATGGAAGTTGAATGGTTAGGGCCGGGAAAATGTTCTTCAGCATCATTTTCCTCGCAAAATGAAATCAAACTTCCCACGGGTAGGCAAAACTTTCACATGATGGTATATTTGATGAAAAATGTTGTTTTTTTCCTCACAATTTGGTTTTCACTTGAATATCCCCTTTCATACCGTTTCAAACAGATAAGTTAATGGTTGCATTTGGTGTGACGTCACGTGGTCACGTGGGCTAACCCAGCCAATCAGGTGGATTCACGTGATGTTTCACGTGTGGTTGAAGCAGGTGTGGGCGGCTTCGAGTGAGCAGCTGCATGTGACTTTTTGGAACTGTGACACGCACAGCTAACGACATTCAGTCTAATGAGGGTCATTTGTCAGCTCCTTGACAAAGAATGTGCCGATTATCCAAAATGTAACGTGCAAATAACGTGATCTAAAAAGCCAAATGTACTTGAAGACATTTGATTCCATTGAGGTGTTCATGCGAAAAGTTAAGATGTAGTGTTCATTTTTTTTGTGTGTCCATATTCTTTTGTCTGTTTTGCCACCATGTGATTTTGAAGCCGGCCCAAAGGCTCGGCAAGACCACTCAACATTTGAACAGCCATCGGGTGATTAAATCTTCCCCGCGATGAAACAGTCAGCGAAGCTGACAGTTCTCAAAGTTTCAAAATGAAGGCAACGTTCACACCCAGAGAGTGTGGGTCTCAAACATGTCATCTCTCGTGTTGGCCACGACCTCTTGGGTGAAAAACGATACAAGTGAATGCTAGAATGCAATGTTTGTATGTCTACATACTCAAAATTGGGATTCATTTTCAGCGCTTTGAGGAAAATTGTGAACATTTGCAAGACTTTCTATAACTCGGTGGTGGCCTCGGTCATCCATTATGGCATTGTCTGCTGGTCAGGCAGCATCTCAGCCCGGGACAGAAAGAGACTGGAGCGACTGGTCAGGAAGGCCAGTTCTGTCCTGGGTTGCTCCCTTGACACTCTGGAGGAGGTGGGCAACAGAAGGATGCTAACTAAGCTAAAAGCTATGATGGACAGTCCCTCCCACCCTCTCCAGCCCGCCCCGACAGCACTAGGTAGCTCCTTCAGCCAGAGACTGTTACACCCGCGCTGCAAGAAGGAGAGATACAGACGCTCGTTCCTACCAACTGCTGTCAGGCTGCTGAATAAAAAATAGCAACAATAATATTTAATAATTGAATGATGTGGAAAAGAACTGTAAATAGCACTGCGATTTATCCATTTTGTATTTATATTGCACTGAATTGGACGGTGTTTGTTTGTTTTTTCTTCTTCTTTCTGCCTACATTCTTGCTGCTGGAGGCTGTAAATTTCCCCAGTGTGGGACTAATAAAGGATATCTTATCTTATCTTATGACAACTAAGGCATTTCTTTGAACCGAAAATGTTATTCCGATGGGTGTTGATGACTACCTGAATGCATTTAGAAGTGGGCAAGATACGTTCCCTGTTGCTGGTGTTTCTGACCTGATTTTATGATTGGCTTGATGGTCCGGTTTCCACACAAAAATGTCGGAAGAACACACATTGTGCCCGACTGCTGTGAATTGAAATTTTGCAATGCATTTTACTGAAGGTAGTGAGGCATGGATCATTTTTCCCCACACTGTAAAGCGTTGGCATAAACACTCAGTAGTGTCATTATTACTGCACTGCCAACACGATTAACCTCGGCAGAAGTCTGCACTGGTCTTTCTGGTCACTTCTGCTCATGACACAATTATTGAAGCAACAAATCAAAGCGTGGCTTACTGTTGACCCATTACCGTCGGTTGTTCTGAAACTTTGTGTCCATACCAAGCGAGTGTGAGTCTGAAGGTGGGTGTGGTGGACAGGTTTTTGCTCCTCACCTGATTCGAGGAAGCCAACTGTTGTGTGAAATCTTAATGTCGGCCAAGAATCTTTTATTCTCATCAGCAACAGTTACTGGGACTCCTGCCACAAAATAATTATTATCTTATTGTTAGAAAAGAACACCCAAGTTTGCGTTCAAAAGTTTGATGGTGTTAAATTGTCCAAGAAGTTGATAAAACAAAATGTGTGAAAGTGAGGGCATTTCTGAAACCATTTAAAGTTTTCTGGCATTTATCCACCCACCCATTTTCCACACCGCTTATCCTGAAGAGGTCGCGAGGAGTTGCTGGAGCCTATCGCGGCCCACTTTGGGCGAAAGGGGGACTATACACCCTGAACTGGTCGCCAAACGACCACTCGCACCCACGTGCACACCGTCACTGAGTGGAAACGCATCCGACGCTGCCCGCACAAAAGTCCGGCAAGTGGACCACTTCACTATTGATTGATTGATTTTAAGCAGCTGGTTTTAAGGGATCGTTCAGGCCTATATGAAGAATGCCCTTGACATGAGGTGATCGAAAGAGCTGCCTCGCAATAAATGACATCCATACAGCCACATGAAATGCAACACATCTTTCATCAATCTTTCATCATATGTTAATCAGATTCATGGTAACGCCGAAATGTCCGCTGCAAGCTTTTGATAAGGACTTCCGCAATTGGTTTTGAGTGGGTAGAATCCGGACTTCTTCACTCCCACTCCTCTTCTGTTTTTTTCTATATTCAGTTTTGCCAGGTTCTCAATTACTGTGCGCGTGGGCCGGTGCGAAAAAAAACAGGAGGGAGGCGGAGTTGGATATAGCAACATTTCCCCGTCAGCCCACACAGAATTATTCTTTGTGATGATATAAATCTTATTAAATGATGTGATAACGGGCCGGTGGGGCGGCGGGATGAAAGCGACGAGGTGCCCGATGCGTACCCGGAGGAGTTTTGGGGGGGCAATTGAACACGCCGTCGATGCACTACCGTGTAGAAATAGATTCTCCCCGGAGCTTATATAAGTTGGGAACATTGGCCAAGCCAACGCTTTTGGAACAACTTGTGGACACGTCATGATGGCAGCACGAAGCAGAGGTGTCTCATGCACGGGACCCGCCGTGAACCCGTGGGCCAACGAAATGGCTTTTGAAATCAGCCAGAAGCCCAAATCTCAGAGCTGTGACGCAGACGTGCTGCCCAATTTTAGAAACCCTGATGTGATATTTAATAAACATAATTCATATCAACATGAAAAACATTGATCCTACATGTTGTGATATTTGTCGATGGTTTGAGGTGCTTTTCGATTACCAGCATGCGGTGATGGGCCATAAATGTGCTCCCTGGGCCTTCAAGGGGGACTGACTTTAGTCTACTTCTGTCTCATGCACTGATTGACATTTGCTAGCGTACAGCCAATCAGCATTGATACCGGCGTTTTGCATACGGTGATGACAAAAAAGAGCTGAAAGCAGTGCAGCCGAGAGAACTCCACCAAATGAAGACATGCAACTGTTGGGAATGAATGAATACAATTTCATTGGACATTCGACTTTTGGGTGGTAAATGTAGTGTAGGTCAATTCTCCCGAGAGGCCTTGCTGGCCCTGGAAGCTCACCACCTTTACAGCTGCAGACTCAATGTAAGTTTGAACAACTATTGTGAATATGACACAATGCATATCATGTGTAGAAGGACAAAAGTATCATTGCGTCAAAATGTGCGGCATAATGTAATCATGTTTTTTTTTTTAATTCTTATAACATTACAGGATGAGCGTGTGCGGGTTTATTGTTTCAATAACCGCTTGATCATGTTTGTGACCCCTGGGGCAAAAGTTCCCCGGGCGCACTCTACCTGTAAAATGAGCTCTCTTGTGCTCTCTTGTGTCTTAACAAAGCTCATGAACTGGAATAGCGACACCTTAACACACCTCTGACATTCAGACGCTTAAGCCACTTTTCATTTGCATTCATGAGGTAATCGTGAACCACCTGTGCTCTTTGCCACCGAGAAAAAAAAGCATTGATGACATTTTGTCGAGTTAAAAAAAAAAACGCTGCCAGCACTTTTCTTTCAACGGTAAGCGGGAAAAAGGCGTGGATGTCACAAAATGCTGCAGCTGAACATTTCTTTATAGTATGCAAAAGCATGATTGTGGCTCCACAGTAGATTATCTCCGATTCAGATGATATTTTAACAACGACTTTTGGCGATTTTGTATGCTTAAAGTTGAGCTGAAGTGAAACTATATGAATGATCGTGGCACCTCCACAAACAGACGGAAGAAAGACATCTGAAGACGGAGCTGCCGTCGGAACGCCACTGTGGAGGCATCTGGTGCTGGAAATGACAGGAAGGGAAGGAGAAGAGCAATGATCCTGCTGATAGGTAAGTATACATGCACACACACACACAGTGATAATGAAATTGGTGGGCTTCCTCCCCCTCTGGTCATCTGGAGCACACTTGACAACTCTTTTGGTTGTCTCTCATTTTGTACAATCCGTTCGGATGTTCAAAGTGTAGCCCTCTTGGCCGCGCTTGGCTGGTCTAAGTGCTTGTGAAGAACAAGACCGATCACAAGTGGTTATTTGCATGTTCACCCTAAAATACCGACGAAGCCTTGGCAGCGCTCGGAGCGCAGAACAACACATTTCCATGCTCTGTCGACACAAATCCAGCTTTGGAAAGACTTGACTCCCACCTTTGCGATTTCGCGTTCTCCATAAGCAACTCATCCTCCTCCTCACACTCCCACTCGGCCTCGTAATCCATACCGTTTTGTTTCGCCGCCACGCTGATCACGTCTCCCCCACTGAACGCCGACGAGCCAAAGAATGACTTCCGCCGTGTTGAGTACATAATGACCTAGAACTCCCCAATATGCTTCCGAGGCGCAAATCAAGTCATAAATCGGGTTGTTTGTTTTTTTTTTCTTAAATGCAGTGCCTTACTTTTCAACTCAAATCTTTTTATTGCAGCTTCATTGGAATAGGTTGCTACGGTTCAAGTAAATAGCACTAGCAAGGACTCTTTCAGTGATGAATTACTCCAGGCAACACTGAGCAGCTTGAGAGAGCTGAGTGAAAACAAATGAAGGACATAAATTGAAGCTTTCTCAGTCATGCCAGCAAATGAAACCCTTCAGTTATCTCCGAATGATTGTTTAATGTGCGCGCGGCCATATTATTCTGTGAACGCGCAATCTTGTCAGATCTTGAAAGCTACGCACGGTCAATCCTTAATAATTCCTGCAAGGGAAACCAGCCTGTGTCAGGTTACCTGTCCTCTGTGCAAGGGGAGTCAAGCAAACTCTAATGCTGGTCCTGAGACTGCATAAATAGGGAGAGCAGAGCTGGGTAGTCAATTGTAATTTTAATTTTAGCTTCTCACCATCATTAAAATATATATATTTTTAAAAATCAACCCAAGAAAAAAACATTCATGTGCCAAACAGCGCAATGTGTGTTCCTTACATTGTGAAAGCACCATGTTGCTTGTGCCACCATGGGTGTGCGTTAAGGTGTGTCATGACACCCCAGTTGGAGTTGACCGTAAAACTAAACGCACAACAAAGAGAATGGAGCACACGTGTCGTACATTTCAAGACACGTTATACTTTGTTTTGGGAACATTGCCAGTGCTGAAATGTAAAACTCCACTGACAGATGAATATGAATTCAGCACTGCATTCCGGGAGCGATATTCCTTCAACGCATATTCACACACGTGTGTGTGTGTGTGTGTGTGTGTAGGAAGGGGGTGGGGGTTACGAATAAATACCATTCAGTGTTGATGATTATTCCCCAACAAACAATTGTGTGTCTGCGTGGCTTGGGTGCAAGATTGTACAGGGTCTATGAGCGAAACACTCGATTCTGGTTCCAGAAGATCTCTCAAGATGCCCAATGTTGCTCAATGCACAAAAATATTATTGTGGTGTTGGAACATCACATTGTTGTGCTGGCGTGCTTCTTTGTGATTATTGCAAAGTGAGCTACCCGATTGCACTTTGCTCTGGTTTAGAGCCTGTTTTTTTCTTTTTTCATCCCAAATGCTTCCAAATAATGCAGGGTGATTTATGTACAGTATTATTTTTTTGTTTTATTTACCACGAAAGCTGTTAAATGTGTTCTGCACTCTTTTTACATTCCTGTACGGGGGCATGCTTGACATGTTGCTCCCTCCTGTACATATCCATCCCTCCATCCATTTTCTAATCTGCTTATCCTCACGAGGGTCGCGGAATTGCCTGAGCTCTCTAAAGGCAGGAGGCGGGGGACACCCTGAACCGGTTACCAGCCAATCAGAGGGCACACACACACACATAGACAAACAACCATTCACACTCACAATCACACCTTGAGACAATTTGGAGCATTCAGTTGACCTACCGTGCATGTTTTTGGAATGTGGAAGGAAACTGGAGTACCCGAAGAAAATCCACGCAGGCACGGGGAGAACATGCAAACTCCACACCGGAAGGCCGGCGCCGGGATCGAACCCACGATCTCTGCACTGTGAGGTTGATGCGCCAACCACTGGTATATATATATATGTACACACACACACTGTATATATGAAGGGTGGGTTCTGTCAAAACTATTTTCCATCCAACCATTCTCAACACCGCTTTATCTTGAAGTGGGTCGCGGGAATTGCTGGAGCCTATCGCAGGCAATTTTGGGCAAAAGGTGAAATAACCCCTGAACTGGTCGCCAGTTAGTCACATATAGAGACAAACAACCACACACACACACACACACGCGTACCCCATCACTGAGTGGCAACCGATCGCACGCTGCCCGCACACAAGTCGGGCGAGTGTACCGCGACACCATCAGCAACGTCAAAACTATTTCTACGCTGGAATCTTGCTTGCGGATAGTCTCGGTCATCTCAGTCATTTCATTCCCAAGGCATTGAATCAATGGCAACTGGGCTGCTCTATTTGTCTTCAAAGATGTTTCACCTTTCCTCCGAGTAGGCTTCATCAGCTTTGTTCGAACTGCACCAGCCTAAATTGGTGTGAAAACCCCCAACTATTTATGCTCCAGAAAAATACATTCCATCTCCTTTTGCTGAAATAACGGTTCAATCCACCTCACCCCCTCCCGCCACTGCTGCGGAGCTCCGAGCACCAGCCATGCGTTCTCGCTGTGTGGAGTGAATGTGTCAGTGTACCATTCTTTATGTGACAGTTTTTTTGGGGGGAGCTTCTTCTCAATACCAACACAATATTTATTATCACTATTAGGCCGCTTTTTGTTTGCTTCAATTACTGTGATCAAGTTTCTCGGTGGGAATTACCGTATTTTTCGGATGATACATCGCTCCGGATTATAAATCGCACCAGCCAAGAAATGCATAATTAAGAAGAAAAAAACATACTGTATATAAGTCGCACTGGAGTATAAATCACATTTTTGGGGTCAATTTATTTGATAAAATCCAACACCAAAAACATACATGTCATCTTGAAAGGCAATTTAAAATTAAAATAAAACTAGAGCACAACAGGCGGAATAAGTGTACGATATGCTAATGTTCCATGATGCTTAAAGAACGAACTGTGAATTTGCCTGGTATGTTCACCTAACATATTAAGAGTTATTTAGACAACTATTGCACAAAGAACATGCTAGTAGTAGTAAATTTACCAAACCATCAGCATCACTCCAAATCACAAAATCCAATGAAATCTTCATGCTCGGTGTCACTTTTAAACAACTCCATAGGTAGAAGTTGCAGCGCTTCCTCTTCTACGTCGCTTACGTCAGAGTCATCGTCAGTTGTTTTTCTCAGTTACCACCAACGTGTGAAGTATCAACACAGGCCGAGAGCACCCTCTTGCGGTTTAATGTGAAAATAACGTGATGTGTACAATGTGTTCACCATTTCGCACATAAATCGCTCCAGAGTGTAAGTCGCTCCTCCGGGCAAACTATGAAAAAAACTGCGATTTATACTCCAGAAAATACGGTAACTGGTTTTCCTTTTTTTTTTTCAAGCTAGGAAACGTTACAGATGGTAAAGACAGTAGACGTACCACTGCCCTTTTTGATTGGAGTGTGAGAATCAAGCGGATGCAATTTAAATGAAAGCCAATATCGTCTAGCAGCAACTTTACTGACGTGCGTGAAACTGTGTGTGCACGTGTGTTTGGATGTGTGTACATGAGTGCGTATAAAAAAGAGGCCGACAAGTAGCCTGATGGATATGTGATTTATTTATTTATTTATTTATTTTTGCACGTCCAACTCACAGTGCAGGGGTCTAAGGTCGGATTCCGGGCTGCGGGCCTTCCTGTGTGAAGATTGCTTGTTCTTCCCGTGCCTGCGTGGGTTTTCTTTGGGTACTCCGATTTCCTTCCACATTCAATTCCAAAAACATGCGCGGTAGGTTTGTTGAACGCTCTAAATTGTCCTGAGGCGTGATTGTGAAGGCAAATGTTTGTTTGTGTGCCCTGCTATTGGTGGCAACCAGTTCAGGGTCTACCCCGCCTCCTGCGTGAAGACAGCTGGGATAGGCTCCAGCAAGTCCGTGACCCTTGTGAGGATAAGCGGATCAGAATATTGATGGATGGATTCATTTCACGATATGAGAAGGGGAAGGACCAAAAAAAGACTTCCTTTCTAGAAAATTGGTTGTACTCACTGTAGGCACCAAATTGACGGTACTTCACAAACATGCATCCGGTCAATATGTATGGAACTGCTGTAGCAGAAACCTGATATTGATATTTTCAGATTACATTCCTTTTCTCCTTTGCTCATCATTAAAGAACCTTTATCAGATTTGGTTCGATCGCAGACTTCACTGCAGAATTCCTGCGCACATTTGTAATGTTGTTTATTGGAGTGGTAAGTGCTTCGCCCGCCTCCCCCCTCTCCCTCAACACAGACACCAAACCGGCTGATGAACAGCAGCCAATTAATTGATTCACAAGCATGTCTCTCAAGACACATGCCAGTGGGAATTATTTGATCAGTGTGGAGTAAGTCTCGAATCACTATTCACAGCACATGTGATCACTTTGTCATTGGACTGTCCTCTCATTTGCACCCGAATTCTTAGTTACTGCCATGACACACTACCTGGCTCATTGCTCCTCGCCCACACTGTACCGTTGTGTCCTATTTACATACCTGTCAACTTTTTGGAGCGCCAACCTGTATAAACTACCAAAAAAATCCTTATAAAGAGCAAAAAATCCTTATAACATACCAAAGCATTTTATATGTCAAAATAACGGCAGAAAAAAACCAACGAAATTTTCAATGATATTTATTGTAGATCTCCATAAAACAATGTCTGGTTAATGTCTAATCATCATTCTACTTAGTGGCATTACTGTGTTCAGAGTTGTATTCCTGCGTTACTTTTTTCACCAACTCCAAATCATTTGGAGTTGGTGAAAAAAACCCGGAAATGTTCAGAATCCGTATGATTTGTGCGATACGGCCATATACGTAAGATTCACCACAAAATCCGTATGAACTATGGCTAAACCGTATGAGTTGACAGGTATGTATTAATTACACATCGCATGTCTTCCACATACGCCGCAGATCAAATCGAACTCCAATGCTGAACTGTATTGTCTGTTTTTCCTTGTTGACTCTTTTCTCTCGGTTTTGCCCGTACACACCTCAATATGGCGAATTGCACTTCCAATAAATATCAATTGCAATACAAATGACAACGGAGGGAGTACAGTCTCTGATCCTCAGCTCTGGCACGATAAGAGGTGCAGATAACGCATGATTTAGCTGCAGAATGGGACAGGTGGTCTCAGGGTAGCAAGTGTTTGTCCCTTTGCGTTCTGTTTTGTTTTGTTGTGGCGATGCTGCTTCTTTTTTAAACAAACTGGCAAATCAACTTTTTGTCTCTGCTGAAGTCATTTTCATCAGGTAGAGCGGAACAGAGAATACACTTGAACAGCAGCAACAGCATAATTAAAAGCAGAGAGGGTCAGACGTAGAGGCCACTCTAGCGCCGTGTGTTTGTGGAAGCAACTGTCGCGCATCATGTTTATGCATGGGTCCGCCTGTGTGCATGTGTGTGTAGTTGATTTAAACAGGCACCAGCATCAAATCCCTGTTGCTGCCTCCAGCTTTCATGTGACAGAACCCTGCTCAAATAGGTCATTGGTGCACCATAATTAGCTCAAATGTTCAAGATGGTCAATTATTGATGACTGGGGACTAGATATTTTATCGACTGGGTCCAATCACTGTGTGGTTATTTATGGATTAGTCCATTTATTTATGTCGGCTTCCTTTTAAGTAACAGCTGCTGCTCTGGGCTTCCCACAACAATTACAGCCACAAGATATTTTTTTTCAATCATGCTGACAAAGAAGCCTGACTACATTTTTTTAGATTGAGGTATTTTAGCTTCAAGTTCCACTATTAGTTAGCATGCTAGCTTAAACAACTTGACGTTCTTCGCTGGCGGACCATGTGCACACTTCACACACAAATGACAGAATATCGCCAGTCTCACTTTTTGACATTCATACATAACCATTTCCTTTGGGAATACAGGCGAATGGCAAACGCAAAAGTAAAAAAAAGGGCCGCCAAAGTAGAACATTTGAATTTGACTTCACACGCAAACGTGTCGAACGTTCAAGCACAACAAACGTGGTAGGTCATCTTATGCTATGTACTTACTTGACAGCGCTTACACTTTGCATTGTGTCAATAGATGCGAATTAAAACATGCTTTCAATGCTTTTTAATTGTTCTTATTTTTCACTAAAGTTGGTGCTCTGTGGTCATGAAACAACTCTTCTCAGAATGTGTTAATTAGATGGATCACATCCAAATGTTTCTAGTCGCAGGTGAGGATCGCTACGTGTGTAGAAAGGCACCTTGACTTCATGGCATCAAACACAACCAGCGTGCCTTTCAAGGTTATTGAACACTGCTTCTAGTTACACCCCCCCCCCCCCCCCCAAAAAATCCTCTAAAAGTGAGAAAATTCGTTTTACAGGACACAAGCCGCTTGGTCGCTACAAATCAGAGCCAAAGACAATATTGCCATCTAGTGGATACGCGCGACATGGCAAGAATTGGCAGTCGTACAGCGGGGAACACACAAAACAGGATCTGGTCCTCAATGTATTACGGTTAAAACGGACGACATTTCGAGGTCACGAACGGCGCTATGTCCCGCGATACAAGGCTCTCTCTCAGTGACTACAAAAGAAATTTGTTGCAAAAAACAACAACGTTCATGACATCCCTTGTTTCTTTCTGACTTTCGGGTTGAGTGAACGCTGGCGCGTTTTGGCTGCCGCTGCTCAACCCGTATTGTTTTGTGTTTTTTGTTATTTTAAAGTGTCCTTGGGTGTCTTGAAAGGCGCTTATAAATAAAATCTATTATTATTATTATTGAATATCACATATATGGTAATTTAACAACTCTGCCGTGCGTCCAACTGAATAGAGGTAAGTCCTGTACTTGCTAATAATTGTGTTCTTTTTTATATTTTACTCAACATCCCTTTATCTAAAATGTAGAAACTGGAGTTTCTATATTTAAAGATTGACAAAAACGCAAGTTTAAATGTGGACAAACGACATGCATAGAGGCAAAATACAGTATGTGCTCTTAATATATTTGATTTTTGATCAGATTTTTCAATGCATGTATAAAAGATCTACTTCCCTGTATCCTAACAACAACGGTTTGAAAACAGCCCAAAGACAAAATATTTGTGCATTTTTTTCATGATTGTGTATTTTGGATTTATCCCGATTTTTCATGAATTCTTTCCGCCAGTTTTTCATGGGAAAAGTAAGTATTTGTTTGCGGTGGGGAAATAAAGGACCATTTCCTCTTTGCTTTTTGGCTACTAGTTTAAGAGGGTGCCGATTTTATTTTATTTTTTGTGAGTCATTTCCATCCAGAAACTGCCCATTTTAAATAACTTGCTTGATGCTTATTTGATTCTCACCAACCAGTCAATGTTGTGGGGCTCAAAGATTGATAACAAGTGCGAAGGCATCTGGTGGGGAAAAAAGGTTGTTTTCACCTCCATGTGCAAGCAAGCAAGGGCTTAAATTCAATGGGGAGTCAATCCGATGTTATTATTCCAGGATTAAACCATCTGCATGATTTGGCGTTTGCTTTCACATTCACTTGCCGGGCCAATTGCGGGTCTAAAGATCTGCACAGTGAGGCATGCAGTTAGGATATGACATGAGCCATGTTTAGCATAAGCACGTGACCAATCACCCCATTTGAAATATAAAATGCACAGTGAATGAAATAAATCGCTTTAACACCTTTATTTGGGTTCCAATACACAAATTGAAGAGAAGTGTCTGCTTTAGATTTCAAGAAACATTAAAGGCATTATTGAACAACTGTAAATGTGAAAGCGCAGTCCTATTTACACCATCTTGGAACAGACATTGGTATTTTCGGACAATTACATGTATCACAACCCGTGGCAGGTGGCGCGACTCACAGTACAATCAAAAGGCCTCTTGCTGTTTCAGTCGACGGACCAGAAATGCACTTTTCACAGACGTCACATCAGCTTCAATTGTGGATCTCAACTGGGTCTGCCTGGGGAGCTCATGTGCTGCTTTTTGGGAGATTTTAAGGGACAAAATAACTTGAAATAAACAAAAATTAAGCAGATTGGGCCAGAGTTGTATATATTGGATGAGGCGGCGAGTCTCCACACAAGCAGGCAGTAAAACCCAAATATTTGTTCTTATAGTAAAAAAAGTTCATGACCTGAGATTTTTAGTGGAACATGGGGGGGGGGATAACAACAAATTAACTGTGTAAACTGCTGCGATGGCTGCAAGCACTAGCTATGCGGCTTCCCTTTGTTTTACAAACTTCAAACATGCACATTAAAACTATAAAAAGCTCATTTAAAATCGAACATGTCATTGTCACACACAGCGTGATGCAGAATGCTGTTACATCTGACAGCTCCACAAGAATCATCAGCAGTGTGAGCGATGAGAAATCCATATAACTTAAGACAAATAAAATATTTTTTTTCTCTCAAAATCTATTTAATGTGGTAATACGGTAGAGTGGACAACACTGGAGGTTATAAGTTCATTCCTTGGGCACTTAGTAAAGAGTCCAGCATGTCAAAAGTGTCTTTGTAGTCAGTGTGTTGGCCGTTAGCCGTCAGCAGGCCGTTGGTACCGTCGTGGCCGTGATGCTCCATCATCCTCTGGCTGCTGTCCGAGTAGTGGGCGGAGCTGAGGGCCGCCTTCGAGCTCCTGCTGCTCTTGGACGAGTGGTGGTGGTGATTGTGGCCGCCGTCAGGGTGAGGCCTCTTTCGGGAGGAGCCCGAGCCACATTCGGCGCCATGGCTACCGGGAGGCCGCTGGGACACGGAGCCGGCATCCACCCGGCAATTAGCGCTGAGGGAATACGGGTGGGCGTGGCCGTGTTTGGAGTGGCGGTGGCTAGCGTGCTCCTTGTGCTTGTCTTTGCCCTGATCGGAGCCACCGTGGCACTCCGACGAAACTTTGATCCTCATCTTGAGCTCCTCGCTGGAGGCCGAGCCGTTCTCGGCAAAAGAAGCGGGCGCCCGAGTCTTTTTGGAGCTTGATTTCTCACGCCTACCGTCGCCCGACTGGCCGCCCGGGAGTGTCTGACAGCGTTTCTTGTGATGGTGCGAGGCAGCGGCGGTAGGCGGTGTGTACGTGTCTGTGCCGGCCTCCTCTTTGATACCGTTCTGCAGAGCCAGCTCTGCCGCATGTTTCTCTCGGTACTTTTCAAGAGTTAAGACTTTCTGCGGCCGCACAAACGGTGCCGCATTTACAGCAAGCTGCTGGGGTTTACTCGCAGAGCCCCCAGCAGTTTTGTGTACGTGTTTCAACACAACAAAATCCGAGTGGGGAGGCTGCAAGAAAGGGTCACTGAGAGACTGGTAGGAGGCATAGGAGCCCGTCATGGCGCCGAGGGACATCTCCGCAGAGTCTGACGCTGAGGTGGAAGGGAAGAAGGAGCCGGCGACGCCAGGAAGGCTGTCTAACGAGGCCCCCTGGAAGGCAGCGTCCACAGCAGGACCTTCCGTCTTTGGCTTCTTAGCAGCTTGAATGGCCTGGAAGCAAACGATGTTTCAACACGACGTGTCGAAAATGGAGCAGTAGCTGTCCGGCAAATGCGCGACGCCCACATACCCTCCAGTTACGTATCCTCTTCAGCCTGCTGGGCGTCCTCTCCAGGATCTGAAGAAACTCGTGGGTGAGCTCTGCGAACACAAAGAGTGGCATCAGGGACCGTCTCCCGGACATGCCATTCCGAGGCCGGAGCGGCGCCCTCACCGTCCAGCAGCTGCAGCGTCACGGTGCGGTCTATGTACTCCCACCAGTGCTTGCCGTCGGTCGACACGGGGATCTCCCAGTTGGACCACTTGCAGGCCAGGTGGATACAGACGCAGGCAACCACGGTGGGCCGATACTGCAGGCAGAATGTGGTGAGGTGCAAACTGTCGGGAAAGATGACAACAGCGGGACAATGGACAAAGGTCAGCTCAGCGCTTTTAAAAGACCGCACATTCATTCAAAGCACCGCGGGTTTCCATCGAACAGTACACTTCAGTTTGGCATACACAGTCGAGACGTGTGTCTAGGTCAGACAGGGTGCGGGACGCCAATCAACGACAAGCACTACGTCGAGCTCCACGTTAGGCAACCATAACAAGGCAAACAAATTGTATAGCTTGACAAAAGAGTGGAGGTGCAGGTTGGAAAAATGTACAACTCTTAAAAATGAGGCAGGGGGAGAACGTAGAGAAGTAATGCAAACTGTAATGTTGGATGGAAAATGGCTTCATTTGGATTACTCAAGTAAGAAATCGACATCATATACGCAAGCCCTCACCTCACAGATTAAGTTACGTTGCGAAATGTAAGCACCTTTCTTTGTGCTCTTAAATTCGGATTTAAAACGAGTTAAGCACATCCATTTGTTGGACCGCGACTCGGTCATGTGGAATGGGAGGCTGAGAAACACAAGAAACGAAGCCTCCAATACCCGCGATCCCAAACTCCACTGCAAACGTCTTGTCAGCAAAGTGTCGGATTGGGAAGTGGACCCAGGCACTCCCTCACACCTCATATGGGGAAATGATTGAGAAGTCAAAAGGGCCTCACTACGAATACGTCTGGAGAAATAGTCTCTCTCTGTACCCAAATTCAGTGTACCGCGGAGCCCAGCAGCATTCTGGCGCTTCGGCACCTGCAGATTTGCACATTTTTTTCAACGTTGGTTTTTAAAAATATATATCTGAGTTTTTGGAAAATGTTCTTCTCACCACCGTGCATAAGTTACTGGACTCCTAAGTGCGAGGCTTGTCCTCAATCTGCCACCTGAGGGCCACACCATTGCGACGCAAAGCAGTTTGATATTAAGGTGGATGCAAAGAAAAGGATTTTGGACCTGACGGGAGGAGGCATAGGGCCACCTGTTGTCACACCAAAGGATGAACGATTAGCCGCTATAGTAAGAAACTCGGCCACCTCTGGCACATGTGAAGGAAACAAGGGATCAAAACGATGACATTAAGCAGTCGGTCACTTAGAGATCATATTCGTTTCTCATTGGAATTCTTCATAGCTTGACATAAATGCGAGAGGTGTTTTATTTCATTCGCTTCGATTTTGCACTGTCCATAAAGTGTTCAAGGATGGCGGGGAAGAGTCCAACTGTTTAGGACATTCGCTCAACTCATGAGCAAATTTCAGGTTTCAATGAACCTTACAGTTTTGTCGAAATGAATGTAAGTATACGCTGTGCATCGTGGAAGAGGGCTTCAACACTGTCTGGGTGACTGGACTCATACACGACCGGAGGAGGACATGAGAGCCTCGAGTCTTTTGCTGCGTGTCCTAAGATGAAGACTCCAGAAGGCCATTAACTCGTCGTATTGAGACTGTGAAGGGCGACCCCCTGGCAACATTCTGTGCGCGCGCCAAAAGGGCACTAATGGTCTTTGACATTCACGCCCCCCCTTGAAGACACATTCAGTTTGCAGTACAGTTTGGTGGGTACATGCTAGCTCATTTGGGGTTATAAAACTCTACTCAGGCTACCATCTGAGTGTTTTGGACCTATGCACTGTGTACCAAACAACCGTGAGAGGTAAAGGACACCACTACATTCCACGCTATGCATTCAACCCATCTGTGCCAAAGCCCTTGTACAATGCACTGCATACAAGCAGCCTGGCCGGTTCTGAATTCCCAGGGTCCGGGTGCACACAGGGTGATGGACACAGGTTGGCGTCCTGCACGGACATGGAGCTATAGTGTGCCATTAAAGTGCAATAATGGGAACAGGATATTAACCTGTTGGTAGCCATGAAATAGGAAGTCTGTGCCAAATCCTTGCTTGCTGTAAAAGGAAGGAGAAAGTTGGTTTTAGAAGCCAGTTAATGGGTTGCTACAACACAGTCATGGTTTTGGGGGTGTCACGGTTTCACTTTCGCGGCCTCGTGCCCACTTACAAAAATAAACCTTCGTGCCGGTCACGTTTGGTTCGGTTCAAACAAGCAGCGGTGCATTTGCTCTGCTCGCGCCCGTTCATTTAATGAAGTGCGAACGCGATCGTGGGCCCAGACCAGCAAAACCGGGTGGTCTGGGCCCACGAAAGTGAAACGCTCCACTTACAAAAGACAGAGGCCTGCTATGAAATGTCATTTAACAGAAAAATGTGAGCCCCGTACCCACAATTGAAAAAGCTTTTCAAAAAACTTTTTGCACCATTTTAGCCGGCAAAATAAAAACAATGGATTCACCCCAGCATTTTTGTTTGGAATACTTCAGTCGGGACCTGATGTGTACACTTAGGTTGGACCGTCAGGCCGCCAGGTGAACCATACCAAATGTGCCCATCAAAGTTTTTGGTTTTAATTGTAACTTTGGTCCAGACCATAGGGTCTGACCGCGCCTGCCAATGCAGCTGTGAGAGTAAAACTGTTACTCCCAAAAAGTGTGCAAAAGGAGCTTTGAATCGAGAGAACCTGTGACACCCCTGACAACTTTTAAGTCACAATTCATGCAATTGATGAAGACAAACTTGGTTCCCAAATTGCACCTGCACTAAGAAAAATACCACCTTTGTAAGACTCCATCATTAACTTAAAAAAACAAAACACAAAAGCACACAAAGAAGGCTTTACCTCGTACAAGCTGGGAGCACCTCACAACATCAGTGTGTGGATGGTCTATAGTTATTTCAAAACCTGTAAAAAAGACAGTGAAGGCAGAGCCATGAAAACACAGAAGTTTGATATGTTGCAGAGAAAACGTCATGAATGTAGCATCAGTTACTGTGTATTCTGTCTGAACTTGTGCTGGTCGCCAAATCGTATTGATATTTACATATGAACATTGAATATCAAAAATTACTGCGATGACACGATGGACTTTCCATGCCAGCTCAGGTCAACCCGCCACATACCTCCTTTTCAAGTTTGCTGTTGATCAACAGCTAAAGCCAGCCAATGATATTCATCAGACAGGGAGGGAGAGACCCGAGCAGGTTGTATGATGGGGCGACGTCGTAAATTGCGGCCAATTAAAATGCACAGAACATTTGCCCACACTCGAAACACATTTCCTGGATTTAAGTGAACGAGACACAGTACCGTGCCACCAAGCCATATGAATAGGGTATACACAGTACAGATAGTGTTTCACAACCATACTTTGAACCATATTTATAATATCATATGTACAGATGGCTAAATTAGCAACATTTGATTTAAAAATATGGTGCGCACCTCACGATTCCCATTCAAGTGAATGAGTGAGCCTCTATTTCAATACGTCTGTAGCAACATGTGTGTTCAGTGACTCACACACAATATCTTTTGATGGATTAAAAAAAACAGCAGCCCAGTACAACATACTGCACGGGGAGCCTCAGAATGCGATACAGGCCGGAACACCGGGATATGACATTTTATCCATGCCGCCCAGACTTATCGCGTGAAAAATGGCGACTGTGCTTTGCGCTCACCCAGAGTTTGCAGGACGATGGTTTCCAGTATTCCGAGCTCTTGCGACTGCTGATGGAATGCCTGGAAAACACCAAGCCATCAGACTACAGATCTCCTCAAGGTTGTATTGTCATCAACCGCTGGACTAGCTAACGCATCACAATTTGCCCTCGATGCAATGGTCTTTATGTTGTGGGAATATTGATTCAAGGACAGTAACTACAGTTGATCCCCATTTAACAGAAGGGACACGTTACAGAAGCACCCACAATCGAACATCCTGTTTGAAAATACATTTATCCCCGTCACATGGTTGAAGTATTCCTGAGTGTCAATCATCACTCTCGCCGACAAAGTGTGGGAGACCATCAGATACTACTTTGAGGTCACCAAAAACTCTTGCTTGCAGTTTTCCAAACATGAGGTCAAGTGTGCTTGTTTCCAGCTGTTTTGGCACTCCTGCTTTAAGTTTATCGTGAAGCGCCCAAGTAAGACACTTAATCATTGTATATATTCTAACACCAAAATGCTCAACTATATACAGAAATTCGAAATAAAGGTCTGCGAGCAACAGCTAACAGAAGTAAGCAGCAATGTTACCCTAAGTACTTACATACCCTAAATACTTTCAAACTGCTGACTTGACCGCACACGAATCAGCAATAAATACGAAAAGCACAAAACCTCACACCCACAGGCATATATTCATTCACTTTGCTCTGTGGGAAGGACGAACGACTATTAGTGGCGACAAGTTTGGGGACCTTCTCTGCCTCTCCGTCAATTGCACCGCGTGTCTTGCAGTAGATTTTAGAGCTGGCCGGCATGTTACGTGGGACTTTATGAAGGCAGACTTGTCTGTATACAGTTGAGTTGTCCAATCACGTGATTTTCAGATGAAAAGTATTAGATGGCCAATTATGGCCAAGTTGTCTGGCTGCTTTCAAACTTGCCCAAACATTCTGCACATTTGTGGCAATGTGTGAGAATTCATTCTCCACTCTTAGAAATGTGTTTTCAGACCAGAGGCGCAATGTATTCACGGTTTTATGGAAGATGACTTTCCTATTTTTTTTTTAAAGAGTGGGAGATAATGCTGACCATGAAAACACTTTGGGCGCAATGTATTCACGGTTTTATGGAAGATGACTTTCCTATTTTTTTTTTTAAAGAGTGGGAGATAATGCTGACCATGAAAACACTTTGGCCCACCACTTCCATGTCACCAAACCACCTCGACTTGTACAACACATGCCGGGGGAAGATGTGACACATGTTGAGAGACAGTTCCTACTTTGGACCAGTTGCATTCCCTTTTGTTGTCACTCCTCACCATGACAACGGGGCTCTAATTGAGGCTGACGAGCTGCGGGAGGGCCATTGTAAAAAGCAAGCCTTTGGAAGGATCAAGTGCAGGTGAACCACAAATCTCACAGAAAACCACTTTTCACAAATGTCACACAAAGTTGACAAACAGATTATTGATGTACTTTCTGACATCGAGTGGAAGAGCATTTCATAGCTCTGCCTGTTACTCGTTCGCGACGAGCAAAAATCCTTTTTTGTCATAAAATATATATAATAATACACTGCTGTGCTACTGTTTTTCTTGCCAATAAATGTACTCAGCTGATTGTCCCATCGGTTGTATTCTTGTCTACTGCAATGACTCCCTGTAGAAATAACAGTACAATGAAACTCCTCTAGAACGAAACCTACGGTACATGGGCGAAAATACCACCTAATGTGAAAAAATCTTCATGCATGAACACAATTCCCATTCTACTGCCCCCCATACGACGAAAAAACCCCTGTTGCGTTATACGAAATCATTTTCTCTGCTCCAGCCTCGCGAAGACATTCACTACAACGAAGTCTAATCCAACAGCGACCTCTACTGCTTCGTTCGGAAACGGCAGCAGCAACCACCACACTGGTTTACATAGTGAACGCTGTTTATTTCGGTCACAGCTGCGAGTTTCCTGAACGCAACATACTCATAGCTGCTCTGCCATTGGCTTACCGAACATCATCCGGGCCTCCGATTGGCCAAGAAGGACCTCACTGTCTATGTGTTTAGATACTGAAGCTCGATCCGTAGATAGAGTGGAATGCATCTGATTAGCTGCTCAGAGTAAATTGCTTATGGCTCGACGGACAGTCAAATAAACGAACGTTTCCTGGAATGCTTTACTTGTTATCATGCTAAAAACCTTATGCTAACTGGAGCGCTAATGAGAGAGAAGCGCTCCAGTTAGCGTAAGGTTTTTAGCGTTCGAGAGCTAACTACGGCCATTGAGGACTACGAAGCGTCCCGTGGCTGTCTTAAAAGTTCATTGCATGCCATCAGCTGAGCAACGCTGTCTTGGGTGGCGATCGAGGGGAGGTCGAGTTAAAGACAGCGAGATGGTGGAAAGAAAAGCCACCGGGTCCAGGAAGTATTTGTTATTGTTAGATTCAGACGAGCATGGACGTTGCATTGCTAAAATGGCTACAAAACGGACCTTTGGATGTCAAGCAGCTAAGACAAGAAGCGCTCTGATGCTGGAAGAGAGGGTAAAAGTGATCAAAATGAAAGACGGAGCAAGCAAAATAAAAGACATTATCCAAGAAATTGATGTAAGTGAAAGTGAATGCTGATCGTAAATTTTGCAATTTCTTTCCCTTTTTTTCTTTCTGCACTGACAATATGAAGTGTCAAATAAGTGTGTGCTCATACTTATGCACTATTGAAATAAAAATTAAGAGTACACATACGATTGTGTGTGCGTTTACACATACGTTGGTGTGTGTGTGTGTGTGTTTACACCTGAGATCAAATTTGCTACATTGAAAAAAACCCTGTTGTGAAAAATTTCTTGCTGCAAACATGATTTCGTTGTAGAGTAGTTTCACTGTCACAAAAAAACATACCCATCAAGATACAAATTGTGGTAAAAAAATATATTTTTACAGTTGGAGCCTCGAGGATCGTCCGATACAGATCCTAAACCGTATTTTTGTCACTCTAAAAAATGGTCATGTGGTAGAGCTGCGTGATATGATGACACACAGGCCCTTTCCCCAAAAAAATGCTAATATCAAGTTTATTCATTTCCATAATTCCATTCAAAAAGTTGAACTTTCATAAAATACAGATTCAGGGACCACAATTTAAACCATTTCAAGTCTTAATTTGTTTATTTTTACATAATTTGGGCTTCCATCTCATGAAAGACACGAAAACAGCATTCTTAACAAAAAATTTAATATTGTGAAGAAATCACAATTTGTCGATGATCATTGTTTGAATCCCAGTTTCCAACATTCATGCCCTGCAAAATTTGGGCTGATTTCTTCAATGAATTCCAATTTTTTGAAATCCTGTTTTTGTGGGTTATACAAACTGGAAATAAAAATAAATAAAGACTTTAAATTGTTTAAAATGTGGGCACTGATTGTACAATCAATGAAAGTTAAACTATTTGAATGGAATTAGGTAAATAAATGAACTTTTCTGTGATATTCTAATGTGTTGGAAAAGGGTCGCAATGAAAGAAAAGATTCAAACGTGTCACGTCTTTAGCGATGACGATAAAAAAAGATTTGATCGTGTCACGGTGCAACATTAAAATTAACAAGGTGGATGAATGTGAATATTGAATTCTACAACTACTTCAGGAAATAAACAACATACCCATAATTATTAATACCTATTTACCCCCCCCCCAAATGCGTGGGTGTCACTCAGGGCATGCTGGGTACTCACTAAAACTACTCAAGCATAGCACTTTGCATTTTGAGCCTCATCAAAACACAAAGATTTTGAAGTTATTCCAATAACCGAGAGCGGAGACCATCGCAAAACGCTTCGTTGGGCTTGCTTATGTCATCCGCAGCCGGGTACTCAGTCGGTCGAGGTTAAACACTTCAGCAGCGAGCGATGGTAAGATAAGCAACAAGCGCTGACGGCCTGCTCAACATTGTGCGTGTTTGCTTCTGAGTCAGTTATCACGCAAAGCCCCCCCATCATGTCACCTCCATGGCGGTGAATAAGTTATACTTGTTTTGAGTATTGTTCTCACGAAGTGATTATGAGGAGTAAATAACTGAGTGAAAGCCAGAGAGGCCATGTTACTTGTAAAGCTAACCTTGTGTTATCGTGAAAGGCTGAAATTAAGTGCTAGTGGAACTGAGTACGCTTCACAGAGGTCTCGCTCAAACCGTGTTAAAGCGGAGCATATCCAACTTTAAACAGCAACATAGCAGTCAATTTAACAAGCGTCTGGATAGAAAATCAATACCAAAGACTGCTGCAGACACAGCTAAAGAGGAATGGTACGGCATTGCATATGTTAGTCTCTAGGAGTGGCCTAGAATAAAAGTATATTCATCCATCCATCCATCCATCATCTACCGCTTATCCGGGGCCGGGTCGCGGGGGCAACAGCTTTAGCAGGGAAGCCCAGACTTCCCTCTCCCTAGCTACTTCTTCCAGCTCTCCCCGGGGGATCCCGAGACGTTCCCAGGCCAGTATATTCATATTCAGGATAAGCAAAAATAGATGCAGATACTATATCGAATACATATATTACAAAATGATTAGTTTTCACAGTCCTGTGTTTTGATTTGGACTTTTGAGATCAGCAGAATAAATGTTTTCAAAATTACATTAAAGCTCACCTTTTTATTCTAATTTCTGCCATCAACATTTTTCATGCCTCTCTCTTATTTAGAATATTTACATTTGTGCAAAAATGTTAAATATCCATCCACACATCCATGTTCTGATCTGCTTATCCTTACGAGGGTCTCGGGCATATCCCAGCCGGCCATCTTCGGGCAGTCGACGAGGTACACCCTGAACTGGTTGCCAGCCAGTCGCAGTGCACAGACATACTACCATTTGCACTCACAATCACACCTCGGGACAATTTAGACTCTAAATTGTCCCTAAATTTTTAAGAATTCAATCAACCTGCCATGCATGTCTTTGGAATGTGGGAGGAAACCGGAGTACCCGGAGAAAACCCACGATGGCATTGGAGCAACATGCAAACTCCACACAGAAAGGCCGGAGCCCGGAATCTAACGCTGCACCTCTATACTGTAAGGCGGAAATGCTAACCAGTTGGCACCGCATGTTAAATACTTTCTTCTAATTGTGTCGTATGTTGATTAGTTACATTTAGCCCAATTATGCGAGGTTCAGACCGGGTATGCAATGTCTTGCTTTCTTTTTGTTTGCCGCTAACATGTCGTTGTGGATAGGTGATAGAGTTTCAGTTTACGGATTGAATCGAACTGGTTCTAAAAAATAATCTGACACTGATCCACTCATTTGGGCCCATTACGGACATCTCTATGATCAACAATGTTATTTTCATGCTTGCAAAATACAGCGTTTAGTTTTACTTTTCTCAACTCAACTGTATTTATAGAGCACTTTCAAACAGCCATCGCTGCATACAAAGTGCTGTACATGGAGCAACAAACATACAACAGTAAAGCAACAAATCAAACAGCATCAAACAGCAAAACCAAGAACAAATCTGAGCCATGCTGAGTCAAATGCCAAAGAATACATGTGAGTTTTGAGGTGGGTTTTAAAGATGGGCAGTGAGGAGGCTTGCCGAATGTTCAGTGGGAGGTCATTCCAGAGAGAGGGACCAGCAACAGAAAAGGCTCAATCCCCGCTGAGCCTCAGCCTAGTTCTCGGTACCTCCAATTATGTCTGGACCGCACTTTTGACTTATGAAATCAGATTGATGCGATTTAACAGACTAGCTTTCTTTACTATAGTTGAAAACAGAATCGGTAAAGGCTAATTCATCCATCGATCGATCAATACTTTTGACGGTGGCAAACTGAAATCTCATATACTCCGATTCAGGCTGCAACTGCGTGCATCTTACAAGCTTGTTGCAATAAACAGTAAAATGACAAATATTGTCAATTATGTTTTGCATAATACACCAAATAACCATCATGCAGTAATGTCCTTGACAATTGTAAAAAATATGTAAATTCAAACAAATTATTAAGAAAGTGAAGTGTTGTAGGCTGGCAGCTCTGCAATCACTCCACTTTCTTGGAGGATGACAGAAATTGCATCGCTTTTACTGTTGAGACATTGAGATTGTGACCATTAAAACACATTTAAATAAAAAAATACATCTAAATGATTCACCATCCATCCATTTTCCGAACCGCTTGATCCTCACTAGGGTCGCGGGGGGTGCTGGAGCCTATCCCAGCCATCTCCGGGCAGTAGGCGGGGGACACCCTGAATCAGTTGCCAGCCAATCGCAGGGCACACAGAGACGAACAACCATCCACGCCCACACTCACACCTAGGGACAATTTAGAGTGTCCAATCAGCCTGACATGCATGTTTTGGAATGTGGGAGGAAACCGGAGCACCCGGAGAAAACCCACGCAGGCCCGGGGAGAACATGCAAACCCCACACAGGGAGGCCGGAGCTGGAATCGAACCCGGTACCTCTGCACTGTGAAGCCGACGTGCTAACCACTGGACTACCGGGCCGCCCAAATGATTCACCATTTATCAGAAATAATTTTTTACCAGTTTGATGATCATTCAGTTGCTGATCTAGTGATGTGTGCAACTCTACATTCAACCTTTCTCCACCCACCATGAAGGGATGCCTTCAAAATGTTTACGTGTGGTCTGAATTATCTGAAGAGTTGAATTCCTTTTCAAGAAAACAAAAACATCCAACCACACCAAAACGCACCACACAAAGCAGATGCCATACTCACATTGCTTTTAGTGTCAAGGGCAGGCTCTTGGGGATTTATGCAGGCATGTGCTATTTTAATGACATGCTCCAGTTTCCGAGGCTGCTCTTCGACTTTAGCTGCTAGAAACAACGTGGTTTGGGAGATTATCTATGATGACAAATGTCACTCCGTTAATGTCAGTAACCATACAGTAGCATCTCTTCATAAAAGCAGCACTCGGTATGTAGTACTTACATTTCTGTGGAACTTGGTGAAAGAGTGAATCATATAAAATCTGTGCATGTATACTATTGCGGTGTTGATGATCAGTTGAGAGCTGGGTGCGCAGTTAAGGTTGGGTGGGGAGGGTGATGACGACACAAAACGGTTACAAAGACGCACGTTACGTGCCGTACATTGAGTACTGAGGTTGGCACGTGTACACGAAACAAAAATACAAGAAAACACTTCCAATTGAAATGTAGCAAACAGAAAAAGGCTTCGCTTCATTCCAAGAGATTATTAATTAAATTACTCGTGATCTGATTCCACGGCGGTTACAACTTCATTGTGTAAGCTAACAATGAAAGGTACAAAACAAAAGATAAGCTAGCGTGAAGGCCCGGACGCCTCCGGCAAGATGCGAGTTATAAATTTAGGGACCATTTTGGATATTTACCGAGGACATATTTCACAAACCGCCCATAAAAAATGCACAATAGTTCACATATGTGTATGTCGGGACTTACGAGCAAGAACAATACATGCCGTGCTAAGAGTTTGATGAGCTAATGCTAAGCAAAACTGGCCAGTTCTCAGGAGAGCTAGCCTCTGTTTCAAAGGATACACGTTGAGCCTCTGGCCGATGTCTTGGATTAGATTAGCGGCTTGTTGTCGGTAAGAAAGTTCCCTGTCAGCCTCGATCCCGCAGCGTCGAGACGGCGTGTTTTCAAGCTGTTCCCGGGTGAAGAGCCATTTCGTTGAGGGTCCCCGGTGCACCGCCATGACGCTCCCACAGCCAAGCCCGACCGGGTAGCATCGGGAGGGAGCCAGGTGACTGGAGCACCGGAAGAACGTCAACAAAGGCCGAAGCGGCTTCTCAACCGGTTAGCCAGCAAAATTACAGCGCCCCTTAGCGACCGGAAGTGCAAACTGACATTTTAAAAGGACTCAAGTTTTAAAAGCGCTCTCTCCTCCTTCAGCTTGTTCGTGGCTATTTTTGTCCCATAAACACAATCTACAGTTTTTGAGATTTCTTCTGTCTTTTGCTACTCATGACACCTCGTTTAACTTACCAAATTCAGTTCTTTTCATTTGCATAAAACATTTTTCAGCATTCCAATTTGTTGGCATGCGGCGTGTTTTTATAGCTCAGTACATGTACCACTTTTTTGTACTCTTTAGGCTTTGCATTTACTGTACAGTACAGTAAATGCAAAACCTAAATAGTACTGTACAGTATTGCCTTTCCGCGAGCAGAGGGCGCTTTCAACTTTCAAAAATTAAATGTAATTCTCGTCCATGGTCAGCAGGGGGCTATCTCCACTGCGTCCATTGAATGCAGTCCGGAAACTAAGCTAATCAACGAAATTAAGATATTAAGATATCCTTTATTTGTCCCACACTGGGGAAATTTACAGCCTACAACAGCAAGAATGTGGGTAGAAAGAAGAAAGAAGAAAACAAAATGGGAAGAAGAAATAAATAAGGTAAAAGGACGAAAAGAAACTCAAACAGGGATATGCGCTGCTGGAGAGGCAGCCACTCATTAAACCCTTGTCCAAAAATAGATAAATTATCCGGTAGAACACATCCAGTACATTATAACGAGTTTAAAAAAAAAAAAACAATAATTATCATTTTCGTGGGTTTTACTTGGCCAGAAATGTCCATAATGTATGCTGTATTATTTACATAGCTGAAGTTACAAAGTCAGACAAAAATCCCCTCTTGGGAAGTTTCATTCCATTTGTATTCTCGCAAAAGAAAAACATTGTGTGAATAATTAGTTAATATATTATTAATGGGTATTTGCTTTCATTTAGAGTATGATTATTTTACCTTTTTTAAAACAAATTATAAACTGCATCAAATTCAATGTAGTTACTGTACATTAATTTGTGCTTTTCCTATACTTGAATCAGTGATACTTTTCTGCTGATCGACTTAAAATGGAAAATGTTTCGTCTAGAATGCAACGGTTAGATGGAGTTGTACTGTAGTTTGGTTTAAATGGTTTAAATTTGGGGGGGGGGGCGTATGACGACAGGCGGCGAAGTGACGTGAGGCATGGCGTCCCACGAGGATAGATCACTATGGCAACTGGTACCCGACCGCCGGGTGGGTCACGCGGATTTGGTCAGTCCGTGTCATGAGTGGCCATGTGATGTTTTACCACCACAGTGCCACTTGTGTACCAGGGAAGCAGTCGCTTGAGTTTCCTGGGACAAATTGTTTTGAACAGTTTTTTGTTGTTACAGTGTTGACCTCCATTAAGACCTAACGTGGTATGTGACTCCTTTACAGTTGTTGGCCACCGCATTAATCAATTTAACTCCGTGTTTAGCCAAGTTCACTTTTAATTGAAACTATTCGGGCAGGCACAAATCACACATTTGATCTGGATCTGTTCGACGTTTGTGTGTTGATAACGGCACAACAGAAATGGACCCCATGCTGCATGGGAGCTGTTTCTAATACAGTACTGCGACAATAAGAATAAGAATAACATGTAATACGTTGAATAATATTCATGAATTAAGGTTTAGGTTTAGAAACAGGTGAATTTTTTTTTCCTGAAACATCATAAATTACAAGGCATGTTAAATCTGGATTGTGCACGCTTTTATAGGTCAAATTTAAAAACGAAAATATCAAAACCTGATGTGGTCGAAAAAAAATAAAGACATTTTCGAAATCAGCTTAAAAATTACTTGTAGGTATTGATTGATGGAAAAGTATGCTTTAAATTTGCTTCATGAACCAGATATTGTATTTTTTGACACCTCGAGGTGGCACCCTCTGTTGAAAATTGGGCTGAAAGCTGTTTGGATCCTGTCCTGTATGCTCTCTTTTTTTTCAAACTCCAGCTGGAGAGTGGGCATTCCCTCACGAGCCACACTTGACACTCATCATGCCTCATTACCAGCTGCCATATATACTCTGCTTCACAGAGAACTGGCTATCGGATTATTAGCCTTGCTCACGACTCTGTCTCCAAATACTTGATTTTGTAGAAGTTCTTGACATTTTGCCTCATAGCTTCTTGCCACATTTTTTCCTTGTACAGGGTTCAGAGAGACAACTAATATGTATACCGGTCCATATCAACAACAAATGTGGAAACTCAAAAACACTAGAATGACACATCTGGATTTGGATCTCCCTCATGCAGCCCCAGAGTGACAGGCCAAATGTCAAAAACATCAATAGCAGAATTAAGCAAACTTAACACTCAAGTGTCAGCAATTCTTTCTTTCTGTTCCTTTTTAGTTGTTTTTAGGCATACAGGTATTTCATTTTTAAAAATGTATTTCAATGTATGAGAGGTTCACTGTAAATGGTGGCTGTTATTTGTTATCCATTTTAGATGAATTGGCACTTGGAATTTAAGCAGATCTAAATGGGACAGGATAATTGAACCATTCACTGTCAATGGATGCTACAGCTTCTTGATTACTTTCAAACTTAGCTTGTAGCAGACATGTGTGACACAATGCCCCCAGTGATCATGATGTCTCGGTGAAAGGAGACTTTGAATCGCTCCTCTTTCATCTGCAACCACTTCAAACAGCAAGCCGTATGAAGGAATAGTGTTTCCATTGTGTTATTGTCAGTGTTTTGTGTGATAAGATAAGAAACCCTTTATTAGTCTCGCAATGGAGAAATTCCCAATTCACAGCAGCAAAGTTATGAAAGGAAGAAGTAGAACAACAAAATATAGCTGCTGCTGGAAAGGCAGCCACTCACGCGGCGCCATTTTGAAGTCACAATAACAAAAATAACACAACACATAGGACACAGACGTGTTCTGTTGTATTATTGTAAGGTTAAAGGTTTTGTAAAGCGCTTTGTTACGGTTGCAGCTGTTATGAAAGCGAGAAATAAATAAAGATGTATTGAATGTCATTTATTTAATCAATTATATTTTTGTCAAAAAGGTGTATGTAGGAATACAGTGGTACCCCTACTTACGAACGTCTCTTTATACAAAATTTTCATGTTACGAAACGCCTCAACGGGAAAATATTGTCTCTTGCTACGAAAGAAATTTCAAGATACGAAAGGTAAAAATATAGAATGGGTTGCTACTCGCAGCACCGAGTTTCATTTACGCAACATACTAACAGCTGCTCTCCCATTGGCTAGTACCCATCATTATCCTGGCATCCCATTGGCTAAGAGGAACTTCTATTTGCGTCTATGTATGCATATAAATAAATATGTGTCATGTGTCATATGGCCTACATTCTGAGAGACAACATGAACTAAAGCGGGCAAAAAAGGATGAGGACGCAGTTAAAACTTAAACGACCATCATTTTTATTCTTTATTCTTTGCTTTTTTGTTTTTTACATTTATGCACAACTCTGATTTATTGTGCAATAATCTAATTGTAAGATGTATTTGCTACATATTTTGATGCATTTTTATGCTTTATAAAACATTTCTGTCTGGATTTTGGGGGGCTTGGAACGGATCAGGGCATTTACATGGAAAACGTGTCTCTACTTACACGATTTTCTAGTGAGGAAATTTCTTCCAGAACACATTAATTTTGTAAATAGAGGTGCCACTGTAGTTGTTCATTATTGTCAGTGTTTTATGTTATGTGTTCTGTTATTGTTTTGTTGATATATGTTCTGTATGGTGCTTTACAGCTGCAGCTGTTGTGAAAGCACTATAGAAATGAAGATATATTGTTGTATATGTGTCAGATATTTTATAAATATTTATGTTTGGCCATTTTTTTTTGTTCACCTCCATGATCGTTCACGCCTGACCTTCAGGGGTCTGCGACTACCCCAGGGAACAGTAGCCTACACTGTACATCAGGGGTGTCCAAACTCGGTCCTCAAGGGCCGATGTCTTGCCTGTTTTCCATCTCTCCCTACAGCAACACACCTGATTGAAATGATCAGGATCTGTGTCTTGCTTCCTCAGAGCTTGCTGATGAGCTGATCATTTGGATCAGGTGTGTTTTCAACAGGGAAAGATGGAAAACATGCAGGACGCGGACCGCGAGGACCGAGTTTGAATATCCGTGACCTACCTAAGCAGGGGAGGATACCGGGTGGGATACTTGTGGATAAGTATTAATGATCCTGCGCTAGATTTTTTTGATGTAAATGTCCAACAGGAGACATTTGATCATTCCGTCTTTCGAATGGGAACGTCTTGTTCGACAGTTCTCATGCTGTGAGAAGTGTACTGCGAATTAATTCTAGCGAGCGAAAATGTGGCGCAAGTAAAGAGGGAGTCTCGCCAGCCCACTCCTCTCTCTTCTCCTCCCCGTGCCTCCCGGCCTGCCCTCGTCCGCACTTCTCACGCGGGTGTGACATTTTCCGAGCGCCTCATAGGAGTCCGCAAGGCAGCGCGCCGACATGACGGACGACAAACTGCCGGACCCGCCCGCCGACCCAGACTCGACTGCAGCAAGGCAGCCCACGGGGGGAAACGGTCAGTGCGAGCAGGCGGACTCCCCCAAGCAGCGAGAAGACCACCCGCGTCATCAGGCCAGCAACGGCAGTCAGGGAGAGCTGATCAAGATGGACCAGGAGATGAGGATTACCGAGAGCATCGAGGACGGAGGTAAAGTTGACACTGGGCGGTACACGCCATGGTGCGTAAAGGCCATTCTGTGCCAAATGCCAAGGAAAAGTCTTGACACTTATAGGCAGAGAGCATCTTTGGAGAGAAACGCCCCGTTTCGTGCACGGAAAAACAATTTGTTAACTTCATGGATTCTCGGCATATTTAAATACACATTTCATTTTACAGGACGTGACAAAATCAGATTACAGCAAATGATTGTGGGATTGGACGCGTTTTACAGCACCAAGTCTCGGCTCCCCAAGTACAACCAAACGACCAGCCTTAAAATACAGTCGTGTAGTGGGACCAAGATGTTTTATTCCTAAAGAGTATATTCAATGTATTATTATGAAGCAGTGCATATGCATAGATTGAATATCAATTAATTCGCTTGAATATCAAGGTGGTGGGCTGAACTGAGCCTACGTGGTTCAGTCAAAATATAACTAAATGGTTGAAAACAAAGAGTTATTTAAAACAAACAAACATATTTAAAAGTTAAATAGCTTCAACTAAACTGTCACTGTATAATAGCAGAAAAATTTGCAGGCACTGCAACTTGATGCAGTTTCTCAATTCAGTTCTACTTTCACATTCGCTGAGAGGGGCCCTGCATACTATGTAGACAGTTTTAAACAATGAAAGCATAATCATAATTATTTTGACATTGTAATAATCTTTACCTTTCATATGCTTTTTGAAAGTTTTTATTTATTTAACTAAGGTCACAAGTCACGATCACAAAGCAGCCATAAGCTGGGCTTTGCACCTTATTTTTCATAGCAAATCTTCAAAATCATCTATGCTGTACTCCCACGTCGGTTGGCGTCGCCCAAAAAGCTTGACAATTTGCTGTCCCTCATACATGCTTCCTTCCTGACTTGGATACATCGATGAACTGTGAGATACAAAGTTACCAGCAGCTTGATCCGCAAGCGTCACTGTGCCCCGTTTTCATAACTGCAGGTCTTCTGGAGAGCAGCATGCGCCTGAAACCACACGAAGCACAAAGCTACCGCAAAAAGGCCCTGTGGGTTTCTTGGGCGTCCATCGGGGCCACAATCATCCTGGCGATTGCCGCCTTCAGTAAGTGACTGGCCTTCGAAATGTTTTAACTGCAAATTAACGAGATCCAATTCAAGAGCTGCATTATACTGTGTATTCAAAGAAAATGCCGTTCACGTTTGAGTGACACCGTGAAGACATGGTCTCAGTTTACAATATGTTTACTGCTTTGTATTATGGTCGTCGTTTTCAGTGGTGTAAAACACCGCTGTATCTCACCGACAACTGTTCTCTAATATTTTGACCCTCTTGAAAGTGGGAAACAAAATATGAGAAACACATTTTGGAATAATGTTGAGCAGGTCTACTAGTGGTAATAGAGTACTACCATAATGAATGAGGTTTTTGATTGAAATATACTGCACACCCATCCATTCCGTCTTCAGTACTATTAATACTACTGGTACTATGAATAATGACTAGAGTAGCACATAATACAGTGTTGACCTTTGTTGAGTGTAGAACTGTGAAGAAAGAAAGCAAAATTGTGAAGCTGAGCAGTTTCTCAAATTAGTAATGTATGCTTGGACAAGAACGAGCAGTAGATGACAATGAATGGTGATCTTAAAAGATGGGGATCTGCTGACAGCCAGTAATGTCTCACCCTGCAAAATATACAATCAAACTTAAATTAAATATCTAAAATTGATCTTAGCAGGCAGGGTTTTTTTTTGTGGGAGAGCATTTCATTTCCAAACAAATATTTATTTCCACCTAGAAAATTTCAATTGAGTTTCAGAAGTTTGAATTGGGATTTTATTGCTGGTTATGAGGAGGTCTAGCAACATCCATCCATCTATTGTCTGAATTGCTTATCCTCACGAAGGTCGCGGGCATGCTGGAGCCTATCCCAGCGGTCTTCGGCTAGTCGGCGGGGTAAGCCCTGAACAGGTTGACTGCAGCTAATCGCAGGGCACGCATAGGCAAACAACCATTTAAACTCACAATCGCACCTAAGGCCAATTTAAAGTGATCAATTGACTTCAAACAGGAAGGCCGGTACCTGGATTTGAACCCGTGACCTCTGTCCTATAATGTGGATGTGCTAACCAGTCGTTCACCACGTCGCCTGTCTATCGACTTGAAACCGCAACATTCCATAGATGTATGTAGTAGAGATGGGATCAAGTCACAAGTCATTCACCTTCAAGTCTCCAGAAAGTCATTTTTTTCTTGGACAAAGCAAGTCCAGTCAGCTAATTGATGCCTGCAGTGTCTGTTAAAGACATAAGGCATAAAGAGAGAAAAACAATCACATCCATCATTTGAACTGCTATTTGTTCAGCTGCCATTTTGAAGGTGAAGCTACAGCAGGTTTGAAATTAAAGAACTAGTTGATCAAATCTTTTCATGATGGTTATCATTTAATTTCAGCAATATTATACATTTTATGAATCTAATTACCGGTAAATGTGCTTCAGCCCAAATACCCGAAAGACCAGACACCACATACCCAGTAAAAACAAATCAGTGTATGTTGTAGTACAGGAATGCATTGATGGAATGCAATCGGGTTTTCCAAGTTGGTCCAAGGATAAGAACCTATGTGATCCATTTCATGAGCTGATGTTATGAAAAAAAATGTACTGAGCTTAAGAACTGGCTAACAAATGTACAACTATTTACTGGACACAAATGGTCTTCAAATGAAAAACAAAGGTAGATGTTGAGGCGAGCTGTCTGTTGTCCGTCAAAAAAATTTACAACCAGCTGTTCGCCATTTAAGAAAACGCAATGTCGTTTTACGAGCCAAAGTTTGTCAAGCATGACAGCATAGCGACGAGACAATATCGAGCCACCTGTCTGACATGGGAAGGCGCATCTCTCAATAACGAGCATTTAACTGATTGGTAAGCCAGTGCTCCAAGCATTCATTTCACGATTGACAGGCGAATCCTTCGATCGTGTCATTTTTTGTTTGCGCTCGCTAGAGCAACATTAACAAGTTAATTTCATATTTAATGTTTGAAATGAGCGACAACCAAGTCGTCATGTCTAAGGTCAAGGCACAAACAAATCCACGAGACCCCTCCTCTGGTATGTCGTATAAAATGTGTTCGTTTTAAGACATCGGGGGAGTTTTTTTTTTTTTTTTTTGAAGGCCAGCTTTGTTTACTTGTTTTGAGGAATCTTGGCAAGTCAAATTTTTTTTCTGTCTTATTGGCAGATAGGTCATATATTTTTATTAATTTTTAAAAAAAATCCCAGTTGTTGCAATACCTGTAGTAACATAATGTGAGAGGATGATCGGACCTGACCATCTTTTAATTTTTTAAACCGCAAAAATGCTGTCACCGTAAGACCATTGTGGGCCCTTTTGACATTTAGAATGTGATTTGAGTTTAAAATTCAGTCGTTATTTTAATGGGGTCACAATCTGTGCCTTCAATCATCAGAGTTTAAACAGGTTCAAAATGAGTCCTGTTCGTGTTGTTGAACACCACGCTGTCCCCTTCCTTTTCTGATACGGTTGCTGCAGTGGCAGGCTAGCCGGACTCATATTTGGCCTACGTGTCATGTGAATGTTAGACGAGTGGAGCTGTGCGTGGCATGCATTGATGTCTTAAAGGAGACCTCTCCTCTTCCAGCTGAGCTGTTTCATGTGTAATATTCCGAATCCGGACTTGTTAACAGTGTCATTAAATGCAATGGCCTCATCTAACCGTAGCCAGTTTTGATGTAGAGCCGATAACACCATCTGCTGCCATTCCCTGACAGATCCGTTCTGTGTCAAACATTAGCATTGCAGTGCTCGTGCGTGTGAAACTTTCCCTGACAGATCCGTTCTGTGTCAAACATTAGCATTGCAGTGCTCGTGCGTGTGAAACTTGCCATGTGCAGCAGTGCCTCGTTAACTTTATCACACTCGCGTGCTGTAGCTCCCCATTTCATCTCCACGGACACCTAGAATATCACTTCCAGCTCCTGCACTCCTGTTGTTGCTACTCCTTGACAGAATTTGAGCGAGTGATGTGCAATGAGCTAAAATTTAGGTGTGTGTTGGTTAAAACACCTCGGCAGCACAAGAGTTTTTAGCAGTATTTGAAAATGAGCACGCGCGCTTGTCAAATGTGACAAGCATGCAGTAGGAGCCAATTAACGACTGGTAGGCTCAGCTTGTCGACTTTTTTTATGCGATTCCTCCTCTCGGCTCCTAATGAAGGAATCGGGAACCATGAAGCGAGGAGGAAGAGATCGACCTATATTCAGCTAATGACATTTCAGGCACAAGTGTTCGGCCTCAGCTGAGGGATGGGCAAAACTTGGTGTCCAAGGATCACATTTGATTTTTAGATCAGACAGATTGGACCGGACATTTGTAGTGTAAAAAAAAAAAAAAAGAAGAAAAAATGCGTATGATGAATCTTACTAGATTTTTAAAATCTTATTTTCCATAAGTCAACATCAAATTCCTTAATGAGGGAAGTTAATTACAACAAAATGAATTACAGCACCTCAGGATCGCATGCAAAGTCTGCCTCTATTTATTTACTCGTAGCTGAGCTAACCTGGGTATTTTGGTGTCCCGTCCACCGTCGAAGGTGGCAAACTCCCTTGCTAGTACGGTGTGAGAGGCCAACAGCGAGTAAACAAAGGCGTCGATACACTGCTTAGCTGGGCTTTATTGACTGACTTCTTAACAGGGGAATTTAGTGCTTGTTTCAACGCAGCCCACTTTCACACACAACATGGCACTCCCTACATACTGCAGCAACCTTTTGATGTTCTGCAGTTTTCTATGGTCTGGGGGGCCTGCGAAGGTAACAACAGAGATGACATTGGAGGGCAGGGAATAGGGAAAAGAGAAATGACACTTACATTTGTTTTGGGGTCACCCGTTCCGAATCTCGTCGGAAAATTCAGATTCGGCAGTTGAGTCACCACCGATTCATGCATACGTCTAATAATAAAATGAATATACTGTACAATGGGCGGCCCGGTAGTCCAGTGGTTAGCACGTCGACTTCACAGTGCAGAGGTACCGGGTTCAATTCCAGCTCCGGCCTCCCTGTGTGGAGTCTGCATGTTCTCCCCGGGCCTACGTGGGTTTTCTCCGGGTACTCCGGTTTCCTCCCACATTCCAAAAACATGCGTGGCAGGCTGATTGATTACTCTAAATTGTCCCTAGGTGTGAGTGAGAGCGTGCATGGTTGTTCGTCTCTGTGTGCCCTGCGATTGGCTGGCTACCTATTCGGGGTGTCCCCCGCTTACTGCCCGAAGATGGCTGGGATAGGCTCCAGCACACCCGCGACCCTAGTGAGGATGAAGCGGTTCGGAAGATGAATGAATGAATGAATATACTGTACAATAAAAGCAACCAATGTTAAGGTGACAGAAATCTGGAATTAATTCAAGAAAAAAAAATTACAGGACTATTAATTATGTGAATACTGAAGCGGGACGTGTGCGACCAACGGAACGGGTCTTACTTTGCCCGCCTCTGTCTTAGCCATTGTTCAATGTCCTTCACATGCAAACCGTAGCAGCAATCTTAATGAGCAGGAGACTTTCTCCCTGTTTGTTTTAGAAATATGACACCTTGCAACCCATCCCCGCCCATTCATACCTGGTCTTTGCTACCATGTTAACAGCTCAAGTTTTTTTCAATGTACTGTATATTACCAAGTAATAGTCAATAAATCGCATGCTGTTTTTCAAAGCATCCAAACAAGACCCGCATCAAAAAATTTGCATTTTTTTTTTAAATTCACACTGCGATTGCACTTTGCAATTTACCACTACATAGCACAACAGCGTGGCAGTATCACTGACACGAGGTTGTGCACTACAGTTCTTTTCCTCAACACCTTAATTACAAATAGCCAAGCGGGTTGGTCATACTGCCACTAATGGTGTGACAAAAACCTCCACGATCATGTTCAATGTATGATGAAACACAAGTGGAAAGGCTATACTTTAGAGTAAGATGGTGAAAGAGGAGGAGGAAATGGAGGATTTTTCTATTTTTGCAGCACAAGTGGCATGAAAGGAAAGAGAGCGCTTTGCATGCGTAGCTGAGGAGGGGTTGTCAGCCCCCCCAGAGACTCTCACTAAAAATAAACCAGGGAGGAGAGGAACCCTCCCCACTTCCCATTTGCATCTTGCTTCCTCTTTTGTCTCCTCTTCCCTCTGACTCCATTGCAGGTGTGAACAACCACCCGCAGCAGTGTTTACCGTTCACCGTGATTCATGAAAACCACCGGGCAGAACGGACCGTTGGAATGCATTTTAGAGCCAGGTTGGCAGCAGGATCTAACCATAAGAGTTTTAAAACAAAACAAACATCCATCATAGCACGCGAGCACTTCTTTATCCCGCACAATTAAACTGATACAGAAATTCGTCCATTCATCCAGTCATCCATCGAGGTGAGAAGTGTTCCATCCCCATTTTACACAGTGTTGCTGGTGCACTGCTTCCCCCTCCTGAGACGCCTGATAGTGGACTATACTTTCCTCAAGCCATTTGTGAATCATTATTTATGGTATCACTGAACTCCTCCTATGCCTGAGAATTTGCCTCAGTGACCATCAAAACTGCATTCCTCTTGGTACCCATTAACTGCCTCTGGAGTCCCACAGGCTAAAAAAGCCTGTCAGGACTCCGATGACTTGACCAACGCTTCAGGGATTACCGCAACGACGGACAGCGACCACCCTGCGGCCACACCTCTGGGTAGTCACATAAACAAGAGGCACGGAACATGTCAATGCCCCCTGCTTTCCCTGGGTTGTGGTCAAATAGGCGGGAGTTAAAACTTTTTCTGCCAAGCGTACCCAGCAGGCCCTCACGTTATCTTTTGGTCTGCCAAATCGGTCAAGTAGCCTTCCTCACTCTTATAGCAAAGACGCTACCACTGTGTCCTGGTACAAGGACATACAGTATATTGACACCCTTATGCTTGTTTATGGTGTTCTTATGGTGTCTTATCTTTCTTATAAATTATGAAGAGTATATACAGTAAATCCAACAAAGAAAAGCACCGTTCTGGGTTTAGATTTGGGGTGGGGTGGGGGGGGGCATCCTCCATATATACCCACACCTCCTCAGTGCTAGCCCAGAGTCCAACCCCTCTGAAGAAGACCGGTTTGACAGCCCAATACATTTGTTGAAAGTAAACCCAACTTTATCTCGTTAGAACTTGTTGATCTCAAACAAAAGCTCAGGCTCCTTCCTTGCCAGAGAGGTGATATCCATGTCGCTAGGGACGGCTTCTGTAGCCGGGTACTAGCCACAACCTGGCTGGCACTGCACTGACACCCTTGGCCAATCCCACAGGTGGTGAGCCCCTGGGAATCCGACATGTGGCCAAACAAAAAGAGCAAAAACTAGCGGGATGAAATTAGACTGTCATTGGCTCATTTGGAGAGAATTTTTTTATTTAATTTTTTTCAGTTCAGCCTTCTTCCTAGTCAATGTAGAACAGGGGTTCCCAACCTTTTTTGACCGAAGATCTACTCCCCGGATTGACCCACTCATGCGCGCGTGCGCATATGCACGCATTCACACATGCATGCCATGATGAGCAACAGCCATGCAGGTACCTAACATGAACGAAAGAGAAAAATAAAGTAGATGCAAGAGTGTGAGAGTTCATAAAAAGGAAATCATGAGCTACTGCCAATACGGACCTGACGCAGAGGTACGAGACACACTTTTGCAGTGTGTTGAAGTGTAGAAACTATTGTACGTACATGTACCGTTTTAAAGTGCTACTTCTTGTGCTCCAGATTCCCATTCTTTGCCTGTGCCATCGGTGAATTGTACATGAAACAAACCCTGAATGAGAATAATAATAATAACAATAAAAGATATAGCACAATAGCTGTGATCCCAGGCTGCAATTGCAGACTTCTGACCGCTAACAACTTCCAGTGATGCAGATCATGCGCCACCGTAGGTAAAAGGTGACCGACTTTATTTTATTTTGTCAATATTTCATCATTATCCCTATAAACGTGTGTGTCCAACTCATTAGCTTGTTCATAATAACTGCTGCAGACAGGTAATTCAAACCCTAAAAACTACTCTACAATGTTGTGTATTTCATCCCATTCTTCTGGTGTTTTCCAGCTGTCTCGATCATGCGACACAGCGCTTCTGCTTTTGGATTTGCTGTAAGTGGAATTCACTTGTTTAAATGTGTGTGAAATGTACACAAATATTCTTAAATGTCATTTGTGTGTCTTCAGTTTGACGCCACGCTGGATGTCCTCTCCTCATTCATTGTGCTGTGGCGTTACAGCAATGCTGCAGCCGTCCACTCTGCTCATCGGGAATACATGTGAGTCCTGCGTGTCGTGTAAAGTTCACTTCATCGCGGGTTCCAGATTCGCAGTCCGGCTATTTCGCAAATGTTTTTGATCCAGTTGTAACCCAAAATATGTTGTTTACTTTGGAGTGTAATTCCACTTTCAGCCACTGTGGAGGTGGCACAGGATCATGTATAGGGATAGGATCATAAAGATTTTAACTATTCCTGACTATACTGCTTATCGATCCATTGCTTTTATGGTATTCATATTAGTACTTTTTGGGTTTCTAAAAACAAATTTAACAAATCTTGAATAAACACTTATTTTTTCTGTATCAATTAACTTGTATTGCAACTAAGTAAAATAAATAAACGAAAACAGTAATTTACCCAAAAAATGGTTTGAACAAATCACTGTTACATATATAACAGTGATTTGTTAAACAAATATGTAAAAGAAAACTGGTTCAGGGTAACAGGGTCCATGTAGCTGGGCTGCAAAAAGCAATTACCTGCGGTGAGATCCACATTTACATTGTGTATTTCACTGACAATGGGGGTGGTCTGGAACATAATCCTAACGATGGAGGGGAGTTTACCTTAGTCTGTCCGTTCATGTGGGCGCTGCCTTGGCCCATTGGGACTAATTATAGATGAGCAACTTGCATCTTATCACCACCTGGTTGTATGTGCGTGCGTGCGTGTGTGTGAGAAACACAGACAAACAGACATTCAACCAAAATAGAAACAGTTGTTAATTCCTACAGTTACGGTAAAGGCGTTCCGGCTCACAAATGCGACAGAAAAATAAAATGCATGTTGATCTCGCCCCCTTAGTGAACATATATATTTTAGCCCACATCAAATGACATATTTCATGCTAATGGCTGCTTTCATGACTTGTCGACTTAGGAAATAGAGTTGCTCGCACTAGAGAGCCTCCCTCCGCAATCACCATCATCTGCCATGTTCACAAAGTCACAATGGAGGAGCTGAATAATAACTGGTTGCCACAGTAACAAGCTCAATATTTAGCCAACCCGACTGGTTGCTGTAGCATGTCCTGCTGCAGTAACCAGTGTGATGCTGGCTGTTACTGTAATCCATCCAATCATCCATCTTGTTCCTTGCACCTCATCTGACTCTTCTCAGTATGGATGAGCAGCGGCTCTTGGGTCGCCGAGGATCTGATCCTATCTCTGAGGGAGAGGCCAGACATCCTGGTGAGGAAATCCATTTCAGCAAATGTCTTCTTGGATCTTGTTCTTTCTGACAAAATCTACAGCTTGTGATCATAGGTGAGCGTAGACGACTGGTAAATCAAGAGATTCACTTTTTGGTTCAGCTCCTTCTTCACCACGACTGACATAGAAACAGAGAACACTGCAGATGCTGCACCCATTCGCTTGTCAATCAGCGGCTCCATTCTTCGCTAACTGGTGAACAAGTTCTCAAGATTAGTGATGGGCAAATGAAGCTTCAAGACACTTCGATGGCACTGTTGGTTTAAAGAAAGAGGTTTAAGAAATGGCAAGTTAGTGTGCTTTTCGACTTATGTTGAACAGAGAGTGCCATCTAGAGGACTCAATATAAAGTACACAACAGTTGGTGCATGAAGCATCTTCAAGTTTCGTTTTGCCATCACTACCAAACATACTTAAAAACACCTCCTCTTGGGGCAGGGTCTCATCCCTAAACTGTAGAGGACAGTCCACATTTTTCAAACTGAGTACTGTAGTCTCAGAGTCTGAGGTGCTAATTTTCATCCCAACCACTTCACTCTCAGCTGTGATCCACTCCAGTGAGAGTGCAAGATTACATATTGGTGAAGCCAACACAACCACAACATTTACAAAAAGCAGAGCTGTTCGACTTAGATCACCAAAACGCACGTCCTCAATCCCTTGACTGCATATCGAAATTCTTTAAAATTAAAGATATGGAACACGAGAAATTTTCCTGACAGTAATTGTGATTGTGCGCGTGAATGGTTGTTTGTCTCTGTGTGCCCTGCGATTGGCTGGCAACCAGTTCAGGGTGTATTCCGCCGACTTCCCGAAGACAGCTGGGATGGGCTCCACCATGCCCGCGACCTCATGAGGATAGATGGATGGATGGATCTTGGGGGTCTTTGAGCCGTGTTTAGCTTGGTACCTCCCCTAGGTCCTGTTTGCCAATATCTCAGCTCCAAGAATCATTGGGACAAGAGGCTGACATTTTTTCCGGAATCCTGCAGTTTATGGAAATCCCATTAGATTCATGCGAGATGAGAATCAACTTCACCTTCAATCATAGGACAGTACAGGATAAAAAGTTCACAGGAACATGACGGAAAACGGGAAGAGGGAATCTACAGTAGTAGGGGAAAAAAACTGCGAGTCCACAAGAAAGGGGGTGGGGGCTTAATGTAGCTGACCATCAAAATGGGAGCGGTACGGGAATGGAGTCATTCTGAACAAGAGTGGGATGGGATGGGTGTAGTTTTCGACGGGACAGGACAGGATAGGATTAATAACAATAATAATAATCTTTTTTTTTTTTTAACGATGGTTTGTGGCAGGATGGTTCGGGATTTTGTCTGCGGGAGTGGAATGAGACGGGAGCCAAAATCTACTCCCGTCTCATCCTCTAATTGGTACACAAAAACCCATCCATCACGGTAAGGTGACAGTTCAAGTAGGGGCCCCCAACCATTCACATCCGAGGTTACTGCATCCACTCAAAACACAGATGCACTGTACATGAGCTCATGTGAAATGACAGCCTTTGTGCATGCAGTAATCAATTATGTTGTTCAAAGTTCTTTCAGTGGTTAGATGTGATATTTAGAGCCGATTTGCTGAAAGGTTAAGTGTTCGCCAACCTTTTTTGCATCATGTGGACAAGTACTTGCTTTTCGCAGACCGGCATCCATTTGCTGATGGGGGGTGGTTGCTGGCGGGGCTATGCATTTATTTATTTATTTATTTACATTGCTTTTAAAGTGCCAGTTTCAAAGCAGTGGGACAGACAACAAAGATAAGGACAGAGTAATTCAATATGTTAACATACATTTCTTTCAGTCAATTCAAATATTTTTATTCAACGATAGGCTACAACAAATTTAGAACAATAATAAATAATGCAGTGAAATACTAGAAACTGACCCCTCGGGAAGAATAATTTGGCGTAAAATGTACACATAATGATTTTTAAGTTAAGTTTAGCTTCACGTTCGGTCATTGTGACTATTATTTTCTGTTTACTGATTCTTCTTTCATTTATCGGCAGACTCGGTTTATATCAAGTTGCAAACCAGTTAGAAGGAAAATCTGGACTCTGATTGGCTGCAGTTTTGCACATTTCCACATAATTTAACGGAGTAAATAGGCTCACAGCTCATCATATTATATCAATAACATCATCACACTTATATTGCCCTTCAGAAGGTCATCGACTGTGTGACGGTATGGCTGACGCTGAGCATGAAAAAACAAAAACAGGTCACCAGCCATTCACAGGTAGATTTAGACAAACACTTACGTATATACCAACCTGCAGACAGTACAGAGCCGTCGTCACCAACCTTTGTGAAGCAAAGAGCTACTTCTTGGAAAGGAATTAATGCCAACAGCTACGTCTACTGCCAGTTTGATACACATTTCTAAAAGAAGAAATGTTCAGCTTTGAATAATGTTATTGGTAGGTTCTGACCTATTTAGTCGGCTGATATTAACTCTTTAAAAAGGTGAAAATAGCCAGAATCATTGGTAGATTTTTGGGGCTTTTCTTCTCAATTGTAAAGTTAAACACTAAATCAGGGGTGTCAAACTCATTTTTTTTTTGTCACGGGCCACTTTGGAGTTACGTCTTCCCTCGGAGGACCGTTACGGAAGTGAAACCAAATAAAAGTTTCTCGGGGTAAAATTACTTGTACACAACACATGGATGGATTACTAGTTTTGAAATCACTCAAGTCAACCATTTGTTTGTTGTTGCTCAATTATTGTTGAAACGAGTGGAACGAGGGTAACACAATTTCAACGTTATTTATTACACGTGACAATTTACCAGTTCGGTACACATTTTAGCAGTGATCATGATTTGCTTTCACGGGCCACAAAGTGATGTGGTGGGCTGGATCTGGCCCTCGGGCCTTGACTTTGACACCTGTGTACAAAAGGAAAAAGTATTCAAAAGCTTTGCCTGCACTTCATATCTTTACTATATTAAGTGTTAAGGGAGCAAAAAAGTTACTTTAACTCGGAAGCTTTTTTTTTTCTTTTTTTAATCAATCAGCCATTGGAATTAAACTCCGCCAAATATCAGCATCAGGAAAAAAAATGCTTATAGCTGTAGTTATAAATCATGATTTTAATGATTTTTTTATAATGGATAAATATGTCTATGCAACATTTCATTTCCATAAGTATCATCCAGTGTTGGTATTGATTATCACTACAACAGCATTCCTGGGAAATCACAATTGTCCTGTAAGCGGTGAGCTATTTTTAGAACAGGCTCGCAGGCTACTCATGAGGCCTTTGGGGGCCACCTGAGCACCATATTGGTGACTCCGAATAGAGTCTTCAATGAACCAACCATGCATGATTTGCAACATTTCTTTTTTTTTTTTTAACATTTTGTGCATACAAATACTGTTTTCTTTTTCTACTCTCTTCCCTCCAATTTTGGTGCTGTGGATTGTGAATTTCTCCATTGTGAGGCAAATAAAGGTTTTCTTCTTCTTATGAGAGGAAGCTAACACCAGCACGGGAAGAACTTGAACCCTTCAGAACTGTAATGGATATGTGGTAAACGACACGACCATGCTGCCTAAGGAGAGACAAATTTCAAGTGGAACACTGTCTGTGGTGTGCTGGTCCACTGCTGACTTATTCCAATTTCCAACTTTATTTTAAAATCTGAATCCGCATTAGACTCTTGCCTCGATAAAAATTATCAGTATATTAACACTACACAGGAAATCCTTTTTTTTCCTTAATTCTTAACTCTGATCCTTTATATTGCACTTAATTGAACGGTGTTTGTTTGTTTTTTCTTCTTTCTGCCTACATTCTTGCTGCTGGAGGCTGTAAATTTCCCCAGTGTGGGACAAATAAAGGATATCTTATCTTATCTTATCTTAACTGTCATACAACTGCTAATGGCTGCCGACCGTTGCAGGGTGCACTAGCCTCTTGCACCAGGTCAGCTGAGATAGGATCTGTTGTCAAATGCAATAAGAAAAAAAAAAGGATGACTGAAAGGCCAAAAATTTTTCTGGTTCTATGCTTATCATCATATTTCTCTGTCATCACGAGTACCCTTTTGCAAAACAAAAAGAAAAAGCTATTGAGTTAATTACTCACAGTATGCTTGTGGATGTGTGGTTCTGTAACCGATCATGTGCATCTTTCCCGCCGCAGTGCCTGTGTCATCCTGGGTGTGATTTTCATCTTGTCCTCCTTGTGCATATTGGGTAAGGCCATCCATGACCTGGCCACCAAGCTGCTGCCTGAAGTGGTAAGAGCAAACGTTAGCACACACGCAGCTGCACAACCACTTGAGATTTTAGCAGAAGGCACAATCCCTATTGAAGAGGAAGGAGAGCTTATGTTATGCAACGTACATTATGTCAGGTTATCTCATTAATTATGGGCGAAAAGATACTGCTGGTTTTATTTTTAACTCATCTGCTTGATTATTATTTTACGACTTGGGTCGCATGGGTGGAGGCCAGTCATTCCTCGCGTCTCACACCGAAGCGTTACCGCTTGGAAATAAGTAATGCGCATCTTTGTTCGAGATTTCTAGAGCAGGTCCGAAGAAGAACACAGCTGTTACATGATGGGAGATGCCTCTGTGTCAGACGAAACACATTTTCACAGTGTGATCATGAACTAAATTGTGGCACATTTGGCTCCTCAACTCAAGCCAAATGATCAGCCCGCTAGTGTGTTAGTAGCAGAGCTGGTGTCATCGCTAGCAGCTGAAGAATGAGTTGGGAACCTTTGGATGGCTTCAAAAAGCTCGTCCACTGATGCCGCTGGGTCACGGTTGTCTCTGCAGAGGCGGAGTGGAGGATGTGGGAGGAATGGCAACAAAGGTCGAACTCCAAAATCAGGGTGGAAACGTGATTGCGTTTGTCACATAGAATTCCACTCAGTGAGCAGAAACGAATAGGCTTGTGGAACACTTGGATTTAAAAACTGCAGGGCACTGAAATCTCCAGATAGAGTCCCTACTTTCTGGTGCTCCTTTGATTTAGCATTTTCAATTCCGCTGAGGGCTTTTGAGTGTCAAAAGTAAATGTCAAAGCATAATTCACATTCTGTGCAAGGTTTCTTCTTCAAAACATTTTTTTTTCCCTAGGGGGAGTATTTTTCTCCCTCCCATGGGCCCAAATGCCAAGCTTATACTGCGTCAATGTGTTGAATTTCAATGCGCTAAAGGTCACTTTGCAGGCTGTCTTTGCACACTTTTTTGAGGCCGCTTGTTTATTTGGAGTAAGTCTTACCTTCTTATCATCTTAGGTTAGTTGAAGATAAAGTAGTCTGCAGATGTGAACATAATTTTGAATTGTTGGCTGTTTATACATTTGAAGCCTTGCAATTGGCTGAGCAGTCTACAACACCCAGTTGCATTGTCTCAGCTCGACATGTGCTTCGGAGTTTTTCGCTTCTGATCCTGGGCAATCGGCCCCCGTCAGGGACTTGCCCCCCCTCCCGGGTCCCACACCCGGCACGAATCCCGTTGGTGTCTTGCAAGGTTCCCCGCCAACATTTCCTTCCCACACCTCCCGCAAGCCACCCTTCTCCCTCCGCGACCCCCATTCGCCCTTCGTTTCCCCCCAGCCCCCCCTCCACGCGCCCCGCCCGCTCCCTCCCTTCTCCCTCCTCCCTTCTCCCCCTCATTCTCTCCGTCCACTCTTTCACAGCCTCTCACGTGTCTGGCATAATTTGCTTTCGTCACCCACCTTTCACACCCTCCGCACTGTCTCCTTTCTCCCTTCTCCTCATACGCCCCTCCCGTGCAACTCCTTTCGTGACTTATTTTATTCCCTTTCGACCCAAACCTCCTCCCACACCTCCCACACTCAAACTCCACCTGTTCCTCGTTCCTGCGGTGTATGCGTTTTTCGTGCATGGTTAGACCAGCTCTACTCCTGCATACTTTTCCGCACCCCTCATACCTACATACCAACCCATCATTCACTCTCCTAACATTCCTTCCCAGTCTCTCCTCGTTCCTACCCACCTCATATCTGTGACCCTTCTGATTTTCCCATTTATACAGGTGATCCATTCGCTCGCTCACTCTCCGCTTCCATCCTTCCCTATCACTCGTCAATCTTTCCACCTCCGTCCAGTCCATTCCTGCATTCCTCATCACTCTCTTCCAATACAACACCGTCTTCCTATTGTGCCCCATCTTCTTCCCTCTTCCTTCCAATTCCTCCCACCATCCCAATACCATAGCTTTTGTTAGTCTTTCATTCCCCATACGCATCACATGTCCGATTCTCTGCAACACTCTCCTCTCAATTTTCCATTCAACGGATTTTACTCCCAACATTTTCCTCACATCATACATATTCACTCCCCTTTCTTGCATTTGCCTCAGTGGTTCTCCATTTCTATCACTCCACACATACCTATAGCACCTATCCATCCACTTCTGTAGTTTCCCCACATCCCTCTTCAACCACGTTCTTACCTGACAGTCATACAACAAGCTGCTCTCCACACACGCCTCCACTACTCTCCCTTGCCACCGCTTTGATAGTCGTGTCCCTTTCAGCCACCCTTTCACACTCCCCCATAGCTGTCCCGCCCTTTTCATCCTGTTCTTCACGTCTATCTGAGTACCAATCCAGCTTCCTAACACTCTAATCTCCTCCCCCTCTATCGTTCCAAACTCCAGCACCTCCTCCTTCTCCTCATTGTTCCTCTCTTCCCACTGCGTCATCACACTTTTCACCCTCCTTACACTCTCGTGTATCTCTCCTTTCGTTCCCACTATAGTAGTGTCATCTGCAAACAAGGCGCTCGATACCCCCACTTCTTTCGTTTCCGAGCTCCCTCTCTCCCAGCCATGTTCCCCTGCGAACGACCCTCCTGGTATCCACCTCCACACCACCATTTTCTCCTCCCTGCCATCTCGGTTCCTCGCCGCCAGTGCCTGCCTCATCACCGCCTGATGGTAGATATTAAAGAGGATCGGCGATGTAGAGCATCCTTCTCGCAGCCCTCTTGCTGGCATCCATCCTCCACTCACTCCCTCCCTTCCCCTCACCTTGTACTCTGTCGTCTCATGCAGGTCCATAATGGTATCCAGACATTTGCCCTTTAGCCCATACCGTTCCAGCAACAACCACAACGCTGGTTTACTCACTCTCGGATACGCCTTTTTCAGATCTAACAGTCTTGCACATGGCCAGTCGTCATCCTTCACATCCTTCACCCCTTCCTGAGTCACTCTTCTCTTACAATCTTTTACATCCTCCTGTATGCGTACCATCATCTGCGTCACATCTGCTGTGGACCTCCCTTTCCTAAAGCCCGCTTGGTTTTCGTCAAGGAGCCTCAGGTGTTCGGCCCACCAACTCAGTCGCTTCGCTAGCACTCTTCCTAACACCCTGCTGCACATACTCAGCAGGCACACTCCCCTGAAGTTGTTTCTGTCATTCCTGTCCCCCTTCTTATGTAACGGTACCATCAGTCCCACTTTTACACTTCTATCCCACTGGTCCGCCCTCTGCTCAAACATCTCCCTCACTATCTTAATCCCCCTTCCTAACACTTCCTCACACGCATTCCGTAAATATCCTATTCTCACCCCATCCTCTCCCGGTGCCGACTCTCGTATCTCCCACATAGCCTCCATGATTTCCTCCCTATCTGGCACCTCATTCATGATCTTATTTGCTTCGCTCGCCCTACAATCGTCCCTGAGATCTACGGCTCCTCGAACCGCCTCCTCAATCACTCTTGGTTCTTCCTCGTACCTCTCTCTCGACACACTTTCAAAATGCTCCCTAAACTCATTTGCCGTCACAGTCGTGCTCCGAGCGGCCGGTTTATCCCTCTTTCCTATCTTCCTCAAACATTTGTACATTTCGCCAATCCTCCCTCTAGAACATGCTTCCTGACAGTCCTCAATCACTCCTTCCCACCAGTCTCTTTCCAGCCTCCTCAGCAACTTCTTCAATTCCTTTCGCGCTTCCTTCACTTCCGCTTTTAGTCTGGTGAGCTCTTCTTCCATCTCCCCCACTCCTCTCCCTCCTCCCCTCACTCTTAGCCTTCTCCTCGCATTCAGTGTCTCCATTATCTTATTCCTTCTGTCTACCCTCTCCCATACCCTCTTCTTTATCTCTTCTATCTCCTCCTCTCTCCCTACCGTCCAAGGGTTGGATATTTCTCTTCTCTCCCTTCCACATACCTCCACTGCTGTTTCCACCATTATTTTCGCCAGCTCCGTCCACCCGCCCTCCTTTACCAGTCCTTCCTTATTCAACTCCCCCAATTTCTCTCTTGTCCTCTTCTCATATTCTCTTTTCTTCTCCTCCACTTTCAACCCCTCCCACTTCGCCTGCACCACTCTCCGCTGGATCCTCTCTTCTGTCCTCCATCTCTTCCACTTCCCATTCACCTGCATACACACCGGCCTGTGATCTGACAGTTCATACTCACTCATAGTCCACATCCTTTTCACCATGCGGTGTCTCTCATTCCCTTTCACCAGAAATCCATCCAACTCATACCATTTTCCACTCGCCATGTGTCGCCACGTCCCCCTCCTTCTAAACCTCCTATAGCTATTAACATATGCCAGATCGTGCTCCTGACACCATTCTATTAGGTCCCTTCCGGCTTCATTCATCCTCCCCAACCCATGCCCCCCACACACTCCTCCTATCTTCACATTCGTTCCCACACTTGCATTGAAGTCTCCTCCAATCACCAGTCTTTCACTCCCTCCCATCGCCACCTGACTCCCCATATCTCGTCGGCATCTCTCCATTTCTCGTTCATCCGTTCCCCAGCTCGGTTGGTAGACTGATACCAGCCTGAGCCCTCCCAGCACCACCGCCACCACTCTCTCTCCCAGCCACTTCTGTTGTCCTTCCTCTATCCACATCCTCAATGCCGTTCCCCTCAACATCACTCCGGCTTTCCTCCCATGAACAAGCGCTACCTGTTCCTCCTCCTCACCCAACCACACCACCCCGGCTTCTTCTGCCTTTAGTTCCGTCATCAGTACCACTTCCCATTTTTCCTTGTTGACTCTTTCTGCCACTCTCCTCAACCTCTTTCTAAATGTCTCTCTCACACTCAGTCGCCTCACATTCCATGTGACTATCACTCGTTCTTCATTCTTACCCCGAACTTCCAGTCTGTTGCCCCTTTCCCGTCCCACCCTTCCCTTCCTCCTGTCTCCCCTCCTTTCATTCCTCTCCCTTCTTTTATCGTCCCTGCTCCTCGCTCCCCTCTTCCTGCCAGGGCCTGGATGGGGGTGAATCCCCACCAGTCTGTCTTTCACCCATCCTCCCACATGTCTTTCGTCCATCCCGCCCTGCTTACGCTTCCTTCTCACCATCCCCATCTCACCCCCTGGGGAACCTTTATCCCCCCTCGTCGCACCACGTGCGGGTCCTGAAAGGGCCCTCGCCTGACTTTTGTTTAAGGAGGGTTGTGGGGCGGCTACTCCCACTTCCCTCCGTTCCGGCGGGGCGAGCATCGGGTGTCTCTCCTTCCGGTGAGGTCCCTTCTCCTTCCCCGTCAGCTGGTAGGTCTTTAGCCGCAGCAGGGGCTCGAGACCCCCGGCGTTCCCCCTCGCGCCACGTGGAGGCATCCCACCAAGTTTTTCGCTTCCATGCCGATTGTTCCATCATCCTCGTCATCCGCTTCATTTTCAGCAGGGTCATACAAAATCATGTCTTTGAGCCCATGTCATTTTTGTGAACAAAAACTTAAATAAACTGTAATACAATTACAACACATATGGAAACGTAGCGGTGTTTCAAACAATACATTATTTAGAGTAAATAAGTAATCATTTTCAATTGAAATGGAATAACTTCCCCACAGCACACCCGATGATATCCCACCCGACACAAAAATGTAGTGGCGCAGGGAATCACTGTTTCTTAAGAGGTGGGTTGGGCTGATGCAGATTTAATTATCCATTATACAAAAGGAATGCATTTATGAAGTAGCATTATTCCAGAAGGCCAAAATTATCCGACTGAAACGGGGATAAAAGAGAGAATACTCAGTTCAGAACGCTGTGATTGGGCTGCTCGAGTGAATCCATTTCTCGCCAGGATGATTTCCTCTTCAGCGTCTCCATTGTCAGCGGCGTGGTCTGCATCTTCCTGGCCACCATCAAGTTCATGCTGGGCAAGGTGCTCACGAGTCGGGCCCTCATTACAGACGGTACGTCATTCACGCTCCGGGAGAGCCGACACGCAGGTCATGACACAGCAAAGACGAACCGGCTGCTTGTTTCTCTTTTAAGGCTTTAACTCTCTGGTGGGGGGTGTCATGGGCTTCTCCATTCTCATCAGCGCGGAGGTGTTCAAGCATGAGCCCATGATCTGGTACCTGGATGGGACAATAGGTGTCCTCATTGGCCTGATCATCTTTGCCTATGGAGTCAAGTGAGCAACAGATCCTTTGCATGGTTTCTGCAAAAAATGCTGTCACCTTGTTGACTTTTTATCTGCAGGCTGCTGCTGGACATGATCCCACGAGTGAGACAAACCAGGAACTACGAGCGCTTTGAGTAACGTCGTGCCGGCTGGCTCACAGTGGGGATGTGGACAAGGAGCAAAAGGACTGGGGAGGGGTACGGTCTACGCAGCATCCCCCAACCCACCCACTTGCCAGAGACTCTGCAGAATCTGTGTGCCGATACCGGCGTCCTCGCCATTCCATTCTTTGAACTGCAGTGAGGATGTTGGCCGTTTTAGAATGTAGCGTATATAAACCATCTTGCTGGGGTTGATCGTGATGCCTCCAAATTTGAGTAAGACAAGGGGACTTGCCCAAAGTTGCTGACTGAGGCGAGGCTGCTCGGAGGAGTGTAGACAAACCGCTTTGCCAAACTTGTCACATGTTGCCCCCGTCATTCGTTCAAGAGGCCTGCCTCAATGTGGTTGCGGAGCAGATCACGAGTCGGCCCACCCAGCAGTGAAACCGCAACAGGAATCTAAAGAACTGTGCTGGTCTGTTACTTTCAAAGAATTCTATTTTCATGGTGGCATATGTGACTGTACCGGAATGTACACACTCTGCTGTTAATCTATTGAGCAAGATCACTAAGATCACTGGGGGGGGGGGTGGAAAAAGTAGTGGTATCCAAGTAGCTCAAATAGTATTCTGTCCTCACATCTGTGTGCAACTGTATGTTTGGGATACTAATTGTATTATTTTGGAAGCGCATGACAATAATTTGTATTGTTCTGTGCCCATGTTCCAAATGTAGACACAAAAGTTACTTTTGTATGACGACAACCAACCTGCCGGACACACTGCAACTTGGTCTCAACAGTAAAATCATCTGTTCTGCTGTAATGTCAAATGTTGAAGCAGTCGGAGCCTTTTTTTTCCACAGAAAAAAAAAGTTTATTTAAAAATTAAATCATAGCCCGCTTATTCATTGAGAAATGTTAACACAAAAATGCAGTCGCATTGTCCTTTTTGCCGCTCGGGATAACATGTGACGGCACCCCAAAATAAACAAAACATTGAAGCTCATTTGTACAAATGACCAACAGGATGGGTGATCTGGATCAGTACGCGACACTTCGATAACTCGGTGCGCCACGCAAATTGGGATCAGCTGTTTCCTCAAATGAAAAGGACATTTCTCTTGCTTTGTTCTTTTCGGATGGAAATGTTGCGTACATTTGACAAATCTCGTAGAAACAGTGATCAAGAGTAATCGATTGCTGCAGTTTCCCCTTTCAGATGTGAAATGTAGATACCGGTAGATATGCATTTAAGCCACGGTGGTAAATGTAAATGCAGAGACATGTACATGCATTTGTTAAGAGGCATGGTTAAAAGTATAAGGCAAACTCAACTGCACCGGGTGACAATATTTTGTCTCTCGCACAGCTTGTACAACAACTGCACTCAACTGTCAACATTAGCATGAGGTGTCCGGGCTGGTCAGCTAAGACTGGATTCCAAAGCACTGAAGTAGATGCCATCCAGTGCCACTGCGCTAACAACAGATTCTATCCTACTCATTATAGCCCAATAGCATCCGATTTACTTTAGGGCGGTTTACTCAAGTTAAGGTCAAATATGTGAAGATTGTTGTAGTACCGGGAGGAATAACCTCGAAACATGGACGTCACTGAATTACTGCACATAACTGGGGCTCACCTGGAACAAACTGTTTAATCCATTCAACAAAGTTTCCCACACACACCAAAGTTACCAAATACAATGAATATTTTACAGATTTAAAATAGATTAAACTAAAATATGATTAAAGGCGATTCCGCTCAATTCAGCAGAGGAAACCAGAACAACAGAACCTGGTGACAATATCGCAACGACAGATTCGAGTTGTTCATGGCAGATACATTTTGGACTGAATGTTTTGTTTCCTTTTTTTCGGGTCCGGTGACAATTTGACGGAAGCGGTACCGTAAAGGCACATCATGCTCTCCGAAACACCGACTTGGCTGCATGCCGCTTATCTGTTAAGAAGGAAAGGAATAGAAAGACGGAAACAATAACAGTCTGCGTATCTGTCCTCACAAGTGCAACCTGCAGCAATTACTGTTGCAGTATAACGAGGCACATTTGCTTCTACTGTCCTTTTTAAAAGACAGAGATGAAAAGAATGAAGGTAAACCACCATTGCCAAACTATCCGTGAGTGATGTCAAGCATATGGGGGGCATTGTTATTGATATATTCCAACTCCTGCGCCTCTCGCGACTGCTAAAACAAACAAACAAACAAAAAAAAAGCATACAATGCCTTCCTCTGGTGGTCATACGCGAAAGGACATGTACACGTTCTGGTATCTTTCCTAATTTCTCTCCATAAATAAAAGACAGCCCTCTTATAAATAAAGAAACACAGTTCAAGAGCAAAAACAAAGATGAACATCAGGATACAAAATAAATATAAACTCTAAAACCCCATAAAAGCAATGAACAGTGTTAAAATATATATTGTTAAACCTGTTTGCAAATACAAATATAGTGCACTTTTATCCACGTTTTGGAGTTTTACCATTTCTTGGATTCATATCTGCAAGCAAAAAAGATTATTTTGTTGGCATCAGAGGATTTGGGGGTATTTCGTTGTCAAGGTTTAGTCTACAGTATGTTGATAAAGAAAACCTTTCTCCAGGGTTTTCATGTCTCCGAGAAACATGTCCTGACAATTCATTCTCTTACTAACCTTGACCCGGCAGTATCACTGATACAGACCACGACAACATATGTCACATGACAATAATAAGAATAAATCTGTCCGTGGTGTACCGTGTCCTAAATCCGCAGATATAAACTCCATCTTCCGTGTGACCCTGAACAGGATACGTGATGAAAAAAACCCCCAGAATGAGTGAATGAACCAATAAAAAAAATGACAATAATCCTGATCCCGCCACATGGCGAGACCATGGCAGTTTTAGCGCCACAACCTGGGGCCCTCTATGGCAGGGGCAGGGAACTCCAGTTCCTCGAGAGCCATCTCCTGCCTGTTTTCGGTCCTTCCCTACTCCAACACACCTGATGCAATTGTTCAGGCCTCGACAGAGCTTGCTGATGAGCTGATCGTTTGAATCAGGTGTGTTGGAGTAGGGAGGGACCTAAAACAGGCAGGACATGGCTCTCGAGGAACCGGAATTGCCTAGCCCCTAGACTCTATGGCAGGCGTGTCCAAAGTCGGTCCTCAGGGGCCGCCGTCCTGCCTGTTTTCCAGCTCTCCCGGCTGCAACACACCTGATTCAGATGATGGCTCATCAGCCAGCTCTGAAGCAGCATTAGAACGACCCTGATGATTTGAATCAGGTGTGTTGCTCCCGAGAGAGCTGGAAAACAGGCAGGACGGCGGCCCCTGAGGACCGACTTTGGACACCCCTGCTCTCTGGTGTTTCCTCATGCTGGGTGACATGGGTGAAACCATTCCTACAAACTACTGGCCTGTATTTCAGCATACACTGTCGGTCCACTTTACATTTTTTCTTACATAATAGATATTTTTAAATTAAGTGTGCAATTTGTGAAATGGGGAGGTGGGACTTCTATGGCAAAATATCTGCAACTAGACATTTCAGAAAATGATCATTACCTCCAGAATAAAAATCTAGATCTCTATACAATAGTTTACTTTCATGACTTTAGTACAGAAGTTTGTTACAGTGTAAAACTAGCCATCTGTTTAGCGTGTGTGTGGTGGGGTTGGGGGCGTTCCAGTGTAAATCTACCTAAAGAAAGAAGAGATTCAGATTTAGCAGGGAAAAAGATGGCGGGAACGCGCTGAAGAGGGTGGGACAGTTGGCTTGCGCTTCTGCTGAACCTGGAGACAAAACGGGACACGGGACGCCACTCACTGATATGTGCTGCGGGTTTTTATAGTCCAAGATGACTCCCTTTGTTGATTCAAGTAATGCATCATCACTTCTGGTCCAGTCCAGCAGCGGTGCTTCTCTTTAAGCAGTCGACAAAACAATAAATATAACGAACGCACTACAGTTCTGTGTTGGTCCGTCCAAAATGCTTCCCTCAGAGGAGTCTGGCTGGGTTTGATCAGACACAGCAGCCCATCCTCTTGAAAGGTGCGCGCTGCCGCTGCTATAGGCAGCTTTTGCACAGTGCCACCTGGCCTTTCATGTAGTCACGGCAGGGGCAGACGCGTTTCAGCGACTGGTGGGCGCCGGCGCAGCTGAAGAGTAGCAGGTCGGACTGAAAGATGCATTGGCGGCGGCTCTCGCTGTAGGCCGGCACCAGGGTGTCGGCGCTCGACTCCACCGTCTGGCAGTCCACGCCAAACCTGTTGGGACGAACACAACCACTGAGTCCTCCGGTGGGAACAATCCATCACCGCAGTTAAGAGAAGCGCAACACGATGACAAAAAGTAAGTTGCAGCTTTGTGCTTGTACGCCACCTGGCCAGGTCCTTGTCCTTGTTGAGGTGTTGAAAGAAGGACGGCTCGCAGATGAGCTGCTCTTCTTGACAAACCTGCTTACAGGAGCGTCCTGGCTCGGCCATTTTCACCTGCAGCGCGCTGAGTGGAGGCCACATCACCTGACCGTGACAGAAATCCTGACGACATGACACGTCACAACATCACGCAGCTGCACGGTCCAGCCTCATATGTGCCCCATCAATCCAAGTGAAATCAAGTTTGCGATTTGCTTACTCAAATGCGGCGGGGAATCGAGTAATGTACCTGGTTTTCAATGAAGGCATTGACTCTCTGTAGCATCCCCTCACAGGTGAACTCAAATGGCAAATAAGGCTCAATCTGCTCGCACAAACACAGACATACAATACTGCCATGATTACAACTGCGATACGGTTCCAACGCAAAAGGCGGAAGTAACTCATGTGCGAGGCTCATCGTTGTAGTCGGACCGCTGTTGTGAGTGTGTTTTTGGGGTTTTTTTTGGAACGGGTCCCACCGACCGCAAGGCGTATTTCACAACACAAGGCCTTATTAACGACTCGAGGAAATGACCACCCGGTCTGCTCGGCTGAGCACGGGCAATATTGGCGTAACACATGCTGTAGCCGGTAAATTCCAAAAGAGAGGCCGAGTCTATGAATAAGATTTCCTGTAACTGGCGACTGTCGTGTTGTGGTCAGGTGCACTCACATTAGCTAGAAGCGGGATAAATGTGCTCCAGTGACAAAAATCCCAGGGCCAAGCCAATTCGCGTCAATAAAATTGGTCTTGAACTGTCGAGTGAAACAGCTGCGTTCAGTTGCCCACCGCATGGTTTGTTATGGTAAAACTTGATGTGGCCAGCGTAGAATCGACTGTAATCAGTATGCCATCGAGTAAATTGTGTGACACTTTTAGGTTGCATCCCGCTGACGTTGGGTGCTTTTGTTAATGGAATCAAGGAAAACTGTGGAGCAGATTGAAATCAACTGAACCGTAGTGCAATTGGGCTTTTTGAGCGGGGCAGATTGACAAATGAGGCTTTTGTTTCTGCACCACCAAATCATCCGCGACAAATTCAGTGACCATGTGTTGGGTGGTGGATGAGGAAAGATGGATGCGAAGGCAAGCTGGAGCCTGGTTGACTCTGGGATCACGATGCAGATAAGGCTCTCACAAATAAACAAAGCCATTGTTCCTCATCTTACAAAGCACAATGAAGCAGCAGCCGCAGATTTAAGACCTGATGTATTTCCATCTAGGGTTGCTCGATTAAATGCCAATTAATAAAAAAGGACTCATGGAGCATTGGATGCGTTTACCTTCTGGCTGAGGATGGAGCGGATTGCTCTCTCGACTTCGGCAGAATTATCGATATCAACAGTCCACACGTGGGGTTGACCAATATAAACCTCAGCGTAGGGATGCTGAGACGTCAGCTGCACACATGGAGGCAAAGAGCACGTAGGAGGTTGGAACACGTTTGTGAAATGGGGAATTTGAAGTCTGCACAAAGTGTCACCTCTCTCAGGGTGGGCTTTCCCTTGAAGAAATCGGTATTCTTGCTGCTTTTTGGTGGGTTGAACTTTGGGTTGAGGAATGCGCAGCCATTGGCGATGGCCTCCAGGGGGGCAGGACCCTCGTAGGGAAAAGACAGACCCACAAACAACTGCAACAGAGGAAAAATGGCGAGAACGTTCAGGTTAGGAGATAACCACGTGCAGAGCTAGAAAGAAAAAAAAACCCATAGGCATGCAACAGCCCTTGATTGAACAAACACGAAAAGATGAGCTTTCGCACTCCCAATGCCACCATAAGTCAAAATGTTTTTTCATTTGTTCACTTGTGCACCACTTAACGGATTCAAACCGCCAAACAAAATGCGCACATCAGAAAAGTTTTTTTTTTTTTTGGATTTCTTTCCAAGATGGTCTCAAAGGCAGTACCTCAAAGCACTTAGTATGCATCAAATGGTATTGTTCTGTTCCGCCTATCCTTGATGCAACTCGTAGTGGTCATATTTGCAAGGCATTGAGAGATTGCCACAACTTGCTGATCTGATATTGCTTTCAAATGAACAATCTTTGTAGTCTCCCTCAGTTTTCACTAACCACTTCCGAAGAGAATTAGGATTTCTTAATTCAAGATGGGGCGGCCCGGTGGTTAGCGCATCGACCTCACAGTGCAGAGGTTCAGGGTTCGATCCCTGGTTCGGCCTTCCTGTGTGGAGTTTGCATGTTCTCCCCGGGCCTGTGTGGGTTTTCTCCACGTACTCCGATTTCCTCCCACATTTCAAAAACATGCACAGGCTGATTCAACACTCTAAATCAGGGGTGCCCATTACGTCGATCGTGGTTGATCGCGAGGGGTGTAGAGGAGAAAAAAAAACAAACAACCATTTGTGTGTCTTAGTGAATGTTAGTAATATATTTTTTTGTGTTAGCGTACACTGCACCCTAATCATTCTATCAGTCTCATTTTCCCCCCCAAAATATTTTTAAAATAAAATAAAGCAGGTATATCTTTAACCTACGGTGTTGCGTGACCTGCGTCACCGGAAATTGGTAGCACTCAGCAGTCTGCAATTGCAATGGGTCGATCGCAGGAGGTTGGTTGATCGAAAAGTCGATCTTCGGTCCAAAAACTTTGGGCACCCCTGCTCTAAATTGTTACTTGGTGTGAGTGAGAGCGCGGATGGTTGCTCGTCTGTGTGTGCCCTGTGATTGGCTGGTAACCGGTTTAGGGTGTCCCCCGCCTACTGCCCGAAGACAGCTGGGATCGGCTCCAGCACACCCCGCGACCCTTGTGAGGATTAAGCGGATCGGAAAATGAATGAATGAATAATTCAAGACGGGGACAAACAGAAGAAAATACCAGCTGTGTCTAAGTTAACACCAACTGCCAGTGAATCAAACACAGCCAGCTCGCAGCGATGAAAGCTATTGGCCAGAAAATTCATTCGCCATGTGCGAGAAGCCTCTTTGGTATTTGCTCGTGTGTGTGGAAAAAAAAAAGCCACTGATGTTCGCTGAAGCAAATACAGTTGATGAAGGGCATTCTGCAGAAAACAAGCAAGATCCTGACCTACGGCAACATTCCAAGCGCTGTAACTTTCACATCCTGGTTTGACAATGGCTCCACTTCTTCATACTGATGGGGTGATGAGGCATTGGAAAAATTAAAAAACTGAAAATGGGTTTTCTAAGATGTTCGTCTGATATTGAAGATTCTCGCTGTCAGACGAGCATAGATTATGTGGCTGGAAATAAATTGAGTTACAGTGAAGCAGCGTTCATCACGGAGGACAAGTTGCAAAGTCACTTGAAATATTGGAAAATCTGCACGACAGGGAGACCAGGGAGTAGAATCATTAAAAAAAATAGTTTTATCCTTTCTCTCACACACACACACACACACACACACACACACACACACACACACACACACACACGCGCGCGCGCGCACACACACACGCGCGCGCGCACACACACACACACACACACACACACACACACTAAACGTGTTCAAACTCAACTTGACTGAACACAAGTTTTCCATATATCGTAAATGGATTTGAAAAAAAAAAAGCCAAGGATAACATGTATAGAAAACATTGCACCTACTGTGGTGTTTGAGTACATGCATGTGCCTTTAAGGAGGTGGCGGGGCCCGGTGGGTTGCAATGTGATGTCGGCAAGTTGTCGTGTGATTGTCCGAGTGAGAGCAGTGGTCAGCAGCAGCTTCTGCGTGACTTGTGCTCACTGTGTTCTGAAATGGCTGCAAAAGTGTGTTGGTGACCATGGCTCTCAGGGAATTACAATCAGTATACTAAAAAGACCGCTTAAAAAAAATTGTGAAGTTAGCTGCTTATATGTACTGGCATGACACATGATCAACACTGTTTCCTATTGTAACAGCTTTTGGGCATGAAATATTTTTGTCTTCTATGATGTCAAGGGTTGAACTGGAAAAAGCTCAACACAAACGATCAGGGACTACAAAACATCTATCGCAGCAGGGATAGACATCATTTTGTGGCTGTAAAAGTGATTCCTTTTTTGTGTATATGGCGTACAATCGGTAGACTGACACAGCAAGCGATCCACTTGTTAATATGATGTCTCATTTGAGACATTAGCAGCATCTTGAAAAGCTGTGCATGTAACCATCGAATGACTGGCGAGAGCATGGTTGCGCTGGCCACGGACTTTTTCAGCTCTGCAACGTTGACGGCGGCGGCAGCATTCTCATTGAGGGTAATGCACATGCAGTGAAAATGATATGATACTGCCTCGTTTTTGTTTTTTTTTCCAAATGAGGGAATTCTTTGTGGCGACGCAGGTCTTTAATCTCTGAAGTAAATAAATGTGTATCCCATTTCACTGGGGAAAACCATTAAAAAATGTAATTGAGTTCGATTTCAGGTTGAAGAATTGGCATGGTGATTCCACAGTGAGTTAAAAAAATTTTTTTAAAGCACGTCATACCCCCCCCCAGTTTACCACAAAATTCCACTGACTCCCTTTTATTATGATTGGACTCATCTACAGCTATGTGGCAACTTGTTTGTGCAGCTCCCAATAGGTCAGTACTATCAATATCTGCAAAGAGAAAGCCAACATAGTCGGAAGTAAGAAAATTTGTGCTGGCTTTATTCTTGACTCATTCAGCCAGCCATTTTCAGACCCTTTTTAAGTACAGTCAATATAAAATGAAGGAGGTGGGATTAAATGTGTGGCGTCTGAAAAGACATCTAAATACTGGACGTCTTTGGGAGTGAATGAGTTAACCTTGTCACGCTGGGCATACTGTTGTCGGGTCGATTTCATTTTATCCAGTTTTTTTTCTTTCTTTCTAGAGTTCAATGTGATTCCATCGAGGTCTTATATTTACATCCATTTTCTAAGTATTTTTTAAAGAAAACAGGGAACCTATAACTCAAAAACCGAGACCAGTTTCGGATTCCGCACCTAAAATGGAGTTAAAAACAGTTGTCAGACCCAACTAAAAAAAAAAAAAAAAAGTCTTCCCCTCTGATACGCTGAACTGTTTTTAAACAAACCGTGACTTTGGGTTGAGTGTAAAATAGTGACATCCAGGTTAATTCCTGCTAAGCATTAATCTAAATTTATCATGGGCATATGAGAGGGTTGACAGAGAAACAGTTCACTGAGACAAACATTCTGTCAGCCATGCGTGCCTTTTCGTTGCTGATAGTTAAAACTACAATTAACTTGTTTTTTTTCCCACTTTTTGTGATTTATTCTTTTAATTGGTGTACCGTGACATTTTTTGCAGATGAGAAATACGCGCCTGGTCTCATTAAAGGTTGGGAAACAAATCTGTGAAACAGTATCCATCCACTCATAAATTCTAACACCAAGTTTTGGAGATGTCTTATTTTTGACAATTTCTACAAATGTTTTAACTTCTACCAGTCAATACAACATATTATTATCATAAACAGGCCTCATTTTTAGTGCCTTGATACCGCAGGTCAATGTTTAATTTTGTATATATGTTGAAGTAATAGGGAGCTATAAGTTATATGTAACTATTTGATGGGCGACCCGGTGGTCCAGTGGTTAGCGCATCGACCTCACAGTGCAGAGGTCATGGGTTTGATCCCGGCTCCGGCCTTCCTGTGTGGGGTTTGCATGTTCTCCCCGAGCCTGCGTGGGTTTTCTCCGGGTACTCCGGTTTCTTCCCACATTCCAAAAACGTGCATGGCAGGCTGATTTAACACTCTAAATCAGGGGTGTCAAACTCATTTTTGTCGCGGGCCACAGTGTAGTTACGGTTTCCCTTGGAGGGCTGTTATGAATTTTGGGAAAATGTTTCATCCCCTCCACATATTATATACACAGCGCACAACAAATTGATGAATAACTCGTTTTAAAATCAGAAATCAAGAATAATGACTGTTGTTGTGGATTACATATGACAATTTGAAATGTTGGTTCAGACTTTAGCAAGCATCATGGAACTTGACATGCTTGATTTGCTTTCGCGGGTCACATAAAGTGATGTGGTGGGCCAGATCTGGCCCCCAGGCCTTGACTTTGACACCTGTGCTCTAAATTGTCCCTAGGTGTGAGTGTGAGCGCGCATGGTTGTTCGTCTCTGTGTGCCCTGCGATTGGCTGGCAACCGGTTCAGGGTGTCCCCCGCCTACTGCCCAAAGACAGCTGGGATAGGCTCCAGTACCCCACACAACCCTTATGTGGATAAAGCGGTTCAGAAAATGGATTTGTTGTACATGACATCTTTAGTTTTAGAAAGAGGACCTAGAACTTTAGACATTTTTGTTTTAATATTATCTCTATCTGGCTTCCAATAGAGCTCAGCATTAATGATCATGATATGCTCCGTTTTACAATACCAACGGGATTTCGGAAAAAGATATAAAATACAGCGGGGGGAGCAGCGGAAACAAAATGTTTTAAATACGAACATTGTTTTAACGGTTCCTTCATATCTTTCGATTTGGCAAAGATCATTGGTGCCAATACTTGTCCAGACGTGTAAGTGCTGCACTGATAACACACCCGAGTTGGCATGTTACAGCTTGTCGAGCTTGTTGAGGCAAATGCGATTCTGGCATCATTTCAGACAACAGCTTTAGAGCAGCTTTCTAACAATAGGTGGCAGCAAAGCACACCACTTCGCTACATGCAAGATATGTTGTGTAAGTGCGGGCAAAAGCTCTTCAACCTTGAGGAACAATCAACCTCTATTTATAGGGACGAAAGAGGGGAGGGGAACAAAGAGTCCCTGAGAGAGATTGAGAGCGCTACTGGAGCTGACACCAGTGAAGGCGCGCACGCTGAAATATTCAAAGGCAGGCGCGATGGACCCCCGTGCGATTAGGTCTATAGCGCTGAATGATGAATGACAGCAAGTGTTCTGTTGTTGCCGAACAATAAACTGACCTTTGGGGTAGAAAATGGCATCGCTTTCTGATCTTATTGTGACATTTGTGCAAAATGTTACGATGAATGCTGCTAAATTCACCAATTATGGCCACAGACATGTTTGGTCAAGTCTTGACCTTTAAATTAAGTTTAATGGCTCCGTCCTCATGTCGTGACTTCCACTGGGACGCGATCTAAACATAAATATTAAAAAACAGACCAAATTGACAACAGCGGCATCCATGGAGATAGATTTTGCTGCCATGACAAATAGACCTACATACATGAAGAACATAAACTGGACTGATAACTTGAGGACAACTCGGGTGAGATAATAGGACAGACACGGAGCTGAGCACACCCAGAACCGAATGTAAATATTAAAGTGCTAGATGGGACCATATACTTCACGGAAGGACGTCCCCGATGGAAATGTTATGGCACCGCTGAAGTTTCAACCCCATGAGGTCAATTAGCTCGGGCAGGAAAGACGAGGAAAACACTTCCTCTTTACCTTGTAATAATATCGTCGCGAACATTCAGTACAGACACAATATGTTTTGTTTTTTTTGCACAGCGAAGCGTGCATTTGATGCTCACAAATGGCAGTATTTTATTTTATATTTTTTGGTGAAAGACAGACGGGTGAGCTCACCTTAGTTTCTCGGAGGAGAAACTGCAAGTCTCGTCCACTTAAAATGCCGTGGTTCCTCACGTAGCTTGGGAGGTGGACAGTGCTGGTGCCATGCACAGTGCCGTGTACCTCCATATAGCTGTGTATGATGTCAAGGTATTTTTTCTTGTCCTATGACAGAAAGGGTGGGAGGGAGAGAGAGTGTTCATTCAGGACATGTCAAGCTAACTAAAATCTGTACTTCATTTCATGCTGACCAATGCAACAGTATTTCTATTATAAAAAGACTTGCAATGCTCCTTTACAACAGTCAAAGAAAGTGAAAGCGAATTCAAATACATACGTACAACAAACTGCACTATGATAGAGTCACATACTGAGATTGTATATTACTTAGGAGCATATAAAAAGTTCATAACAGATTAGAACCAGGTGCAGTGATCAAGGACAGTAACTCTCACTAACATTTTAAACAATGACATTGGGATGAATGAGGTGAGTTTTATTATTTGCTGCATGTCTTCTGCGGCAGAAATCTGGGGCAGAAAATTGAAAACAAGATCGACCAACTGCAGTGCAGACTTTGGCATGGACGAGGTTAATAAAATAGCTGCAAGAGTGTTGATGTGAGAGGTGGTATTGATGGTGAGCAGAGTGGAGATATGGTGGCGTCTTGCCAATGACTGTTCACAGCGACAGTAGACGGACCAGTGAATTTGTCAGCCCAAGTGAAGCGAGGACCAATTCACCAGGGTGTTCAGTTCACAGTGGTGGGTGTTACAAAGGGAGCACTGGTGACAATGGACGGCAACACCGTATGGTACGATATGCCGCAGAGCTTATGCAGGGGGCTTTTTGAAGCGTATCTATACCTATGTAGTACATCACCGTAATCTTGGATTGGGAGGCGAGTCGTTTTGGCAAGAAGCAATTTAGAAGAACGTTTGTGAAGATTTACTTCAGTAGAGGGAAGTCTGGGCTTCCCTTCTAAAAGCTATTGCCTCCGCGATTCGACCTCGGATAAGCGAGAGAGAATGGATGGATGGAGCTTTTAACTTTTGAGAGCAGAGTGTTGATATGAATGGCAGATTGGGGCGGAGGTAACCATTTTTAAAAAGCGTCCCCTGATGTTATGTTCCTACCACAGGGGGGTCAGAGTCCTCAGCCTTCCTGCTAAGGTCTATTCAGTGATTATTAGTAGGAGGGTCCGCCGTTAAGTCAAATCTCATATTTAAGAAGCGCATTGTTGTTTTTGTCACAACTGTGCAACAGTTGATCAGCTTTACACCTTCAGATGGGTCCTGGAGGGAACACGAGAGTGCACGCACCCAGTCCACATGTGTTTTGTGCACTTGCAGAAAGTATGCAACCCTGTACCCGTGGGATCTTGTGGGGGTTGCTCCAGGAGTACGGAGTACTGGACGCCCTAATATGGGTGTACAACCGTGTCAGAGTTTGGTCTGCATTGCCAGCAGTAAGCCACATTCACTTCCAGTGAGGGTTGGGCTCCACCAAGGCTCTCTCACCAATTTTGTTCATAACTTTTTTGGACAGAATTCATAGGAACAATCAAGGTGTTGAGGGGGCCCGGTTTGGTGACCACAATATCTCTGCTTTTTGCAAATGATGTGGTTCTGCTGAGTGCTGGCGGTTTCCCCGGCACTGGAGAATGACCCTCAGGACAGAGGACAGGTCCAAACACCGGTGCGAGGCCAAGGGCCAATAATGCGACGCTGCTCCCGGTTGGTGTGGTGGTGGACTGAGACGACTAATCGACCAGTGCGTCACACCCGTTAATCCGCCTGGGGCGCTTGCTGGACGTCCAATGGAGGGAACCTTAACCTTAACCTCACCAAATAATATATGGAGATCGATGCCTTGGTCTGTTGATATTGTATAGTTGTTCGCAGCACGACAAACCGAGACAAGGTACACATCACAGCAGATGCAGCACCGTCCCGTCTGTTGAGCTTTCGTTCTATTTTTCCCTTACTCTTTAAGACCCAAAGATACTTGAACTCCTTTACCTGAGGCAGATTCTCATCCAAGACCTCGATATTCCACTGAGAATGGAAGATCACTGCTTAATGAAGTTAAGAGAATCACATCGTCTGCAAAAAGCAGAGATGAAATACTGACGCCATCAAATCAGATCCATCTCAGCTGTGCCTAGAAATTCTGACGATAAATTCTGTCGTTGTATCATTGTATCATTTTTGCACTACAGTACTGCGTCTTTTTACAAACTTGGCCAGTAAAGACGATTCTGATTCCGTAAAAGGTTATTGAGAGAATCAGTGACAAATAAAAACAATGGAAAAGTGGTGCTTTTCAAGGATTTAGTGCTGGTACGGTCTGAGATATGCCATTCCAGTTTTCCATGCTGGCCATATTTGGTACTGTGCATGTTGGCCATCAGGTTGCAACCCCAACTTATATGCCGCGGTTTTTGAAAAAATTATGGTCATACCTAGTACCATGCAAAATGTCAAAAACTTATCACAATGTCAAAAGCACAATCTGTTTCAATTCTGGCAAATTGCCTCTTTGGTAGTGATGGACAAATGAAGCTTCATGAAGCATTTGTGATTTTTTTTTTTTTTTTTTACCTCTCTAGATGGCACTCTTGGTTTAAAGATGCACAGTAAATTTAATACATTTTCATTACACTGGCCTTAATCTTTAAACCAAGAGCACCATCTAGACAAAAATAGCCCCATTTCACTACTGTCCGCTATGAACTCGGATGAAGATCAAAGGGTAATTTTCTCCATCACAACAGTATGCATCAAAGGAGTATTTACGAGTGTGTGTGACTTGATATTCACAGCCATAACAGAAGATTGATTGATTACCTATAACTTGAAGACTTGCGGAGCAGCTATGCCTCACTTTTGCTAAAAACTGCCAAGGTTGAAATTTACATACAAGCTGACTAACCACATCAAGCAGAATTGTTAAAAAAAAGTGACTTCCATCACATATGCCTGCTCTCGTCCCCGTGTGCCTCAGGGCTTGGAGCTTAAATTTCAGGTAGGCACTTGGCAGTTTCCCAGTGGGCAAAGCTCTCAGATGTCTCCAGCCATATTGCTGTAACTAAAGCAGGCTGGTGTGCGTGTGTGTGTGAGAGAGAAAGAAATTTGACAAAGGAGAGAAAGCGGAAGAACGAGAGCCCATCAAACCAATCAGAAATGAAATCACTCCCTGGTAATCTGTTCATTCAGTGAAGCTGAGGATTTGTGGGCACAGAAGTGTTTGACGGCAGGCATCCATATCCACCTTATTCCTGGGGGCACTGATGTAGAAACGGTTATGAGTGTAACTTATTGTGAGACACTGGAAACATGCATGAGTGATTTTTTACAACCGGTTTTCATTTCCTGGAGCAGGTTATTTGAATGTGTTTTGTTTCTTTTTCCAAACAATCAGCAGCCCCTGTAGTTTTTAAAAATATCCGTGCAGCTTGGAAACTTGTTGCATGGTTCGTGATTATAGGAATAACCTTGAATCTGAGGCTAGAAGAGCATTGTTTTGAACATGCTACCAGGACTAAGAGAGCATGTTGTTGTGAGAATGTGTACAGTTCTCACCAGCTACCTGTGGATGAGGAACACAGAAGGATTCGGATGAAAATCTTACTTTGAAAAGACCATCGAAAATGGGGATGGGTGTCAATAAGATTTTATTGATATGACTATACTTTTAATGGTTGTGCTGATCGATCCGGTGCATTAAACAGTATCCTTATCTGTACTTTTTTTCTTTGCTGCAAAAAGCACTTGAGATGTGTGAGATGCACATTTTCTGTTTGTCAAACTTGCTTGTGTTTCGGCCTGGCATTTTAATGACTGATTGCACTTGTGACAACACGTGGCGATGTTGCGACGTCATTCATTTATCCCTCAATGGTCACACTGAGTGTAAACTGTGTATTGTTAGAAATGACATCAGCCAGGTAAAAAGGTGCAAAATACCGTTCCTATAGCCTAATTCCATCAAAAATTAATTTGAGAAATTTCTCCAAGACCCATAACATCACAGTTAGCTCTTTCATTCCACAAGACGTACGTCTTTTTAAAATTAGGCCCCGCCTACCAAGGACGTACTTGTACGTCTAAGTCTTTTTTTTTTCCGTCATAGAGAGGAGGTGGGTCTGATTTTTTTGCGTCATAGAGAGGAGGCGGGTCTGATGCAATCTGTGAATGAGAATAAGCCGTTTGCATTGTAAATCGTGTAAAAAAGCGACCAGTAGGTGGCAGTGGTGCCTCACGTGATTGAAATGCATGCTTTTACAAAAAGCTCCTTTTCTCCGTTTTTTGTCCAGGAATCGCCATTTCCATGAAACTTAGCCATTTTGTAATACCAATTGCTGAAGAATGGAAAAAGATAGAAAAAAAAATTCTGCTGAAAGAAGAGAGTCCAAACTTTATTTTGGTAGGCTCCATGTTTATATATTATATTCTGTGGGCCTTGCAAGATCAGTCAAAATCCAGTAAAACGCTGGGATTGAGGGGGTTGCTCCAAAATGGCTGGGATTGAATGAGTTAAAAGTGGAGCTTGTCGATCCCTCGCTTTTTAAAAAAGAAGCCCCGGGGTCAGTTTAGTATTGGGGCTGAGTACCCATTCCAAACAGAAACATTGCACGTGTGCTCATTTCACTTGTGAACAAAAAGCCCACATTTTAATATGCACGGCGAACTTTTTGGTTGCGTTATGACAATCTACCGGAGAAGATTCACTGGGTGCTAAATAAAAATTGAAATCAGTGGCACAAGAACAACAGGGAGGATTTTGTGTGTATGGGGGGGGGGGGGGCACAACAAACTGTTTAACCTTTTTGTGAAGAGCTCATATGTGATGTGCATTTGGACAGTTGCTGGTCAGCATTAACCTAAAAAGGTAATCATTTCACTTCAGAGATAATAACAATTTAGTGCTTTAATCTTAATCTGCATTTCATATTGTTGCTGTTCAAGTGTTCATCTTTTTTGTGGAGCAAATATTAGGTGATGTGGTGGGAAGTAGTGTGGTTGATCTAAAATTAAAGGTTTTGCTGGATTCAACATCTGCTTTCAGGTAAATAAGACTGCGTTGTATATTTTCTTATTTTAAAGAATACACTTAAAACAGGGCAAGTGGTTGTAACATGCAGAAAAAAATCAATTTCCTGAAAGGACACCTCAAATCTCCAAAAACAAAAACATGATGTGCCTTTGTTGTGACCTCTCAAGTGTGCAATGGACCAGGACAGGCAGCCTATGAGCCTTCAAGGCAGTCCTTACATAAAGCTTCACGGTCAGAGGGCATCGCTCGGCAGATGCTATTTGAAGCATCGCTCATACTAATACACCGGATTTTCAGACTGAGAAAGAGAAGCCAAAGAAAGGCAGAGAAATCAAAGCCATGAAGAAAAAAATACCAACTTGACCATTCTTCTGGATACACAAGCGAAATGCAACCTGAAACCAGGAAGTGGATCGATTGCATGAGGAATAAAAATAATCGCGTTAGCTGGAGAGGTTGAGTCAAGTGGGCCAAATGGAGGACGAGGAGGTGAGTTGAATGATCTTATAAGTCAGAGGGGATGGCTAAGCCTTCTGGGAGAAGAAACGGGAAAAGGCGGCATCTGCTTTCTGTCAGCATAAGCGAAGTGACTTCCTGCCTCAACCCCGCAAACTCCAAAAGATGGATTAGATTCTGTTCATCATGTCATGCAAATAACGCACAATAACTTTGTTGAGCAAAGCTTGTAGAGGGGAGTATTTACTCTCTATTAAATTCTACAGTTTGGACAAAGATCAAAAAGCTTGATTCTGGAGTCAATCACACATACTTCTCATCGTATGCTTGGTTGTAGATTTAAGTGCTTTACCTGCCAGGCGACGATGCTAAGTGGATTACGCTTCAGACATCAGGTGTCATCAAAAACACTTTGCCCTTGCTTAACATCCACGTCTGTATTATTGCTTTGCTGTCAATTGAAGTAAGTGTCAAGAGAAAATCCAGAGGTTCATCTTCATGCAAAGCTTGCTTTGACTCTGCCCATCCTCAAAATACATTCAATGTCAAGGGGACCTCAATCGGCTTGTGATCTCAAATCATATCTGACAACTCTACTCTAGGAGCTTGGGGCTTATCAATAAGGAGATATGCTTACTTAACACTCGGTCTGCGAAGGGTTAGTTGACTATTCAAGACTGCGTCCATTACCAAATTCATTGAAACTAAGAACATCGGCAAGAATTGGAATTACTGATTGGAGTGCACCCACATTCATAGCATTAGATGAATGGCCATGCAAAAGTGCCTTTTCTTGTGATAAGAAATAGAATTTCAACGCTATCGAGTTGCAGTTTACGATTCCAAGTGTCACTTGCTAATTTGCCGTTATCGTTAACGTTAATGAATGTTAATTGAAAACAAGACACTAAATGGCAATTAAAAAATATCAGAAGCTAAAGCTACTACACTGTAAAATTATACTAGTATCGTAACAAAATACAATACAATACAATACAATACATGCTGATTTATAAAGCGCGTTCACAACAGCTGCAGCTGTTGTTAAAAAAGAAAATGACAGCTTGTTAAAATGACGAGCTTGGTCAACCTTCAACCTGAGTACAAATCAGGAAGAATTTTGAAAAATCAAATGTTATGTTCCAGAGACAGTCTGGTTTTTATTTATTTATTTTTTATGTCGGGAAACAAATGCCTTGAGTATGTTTTTCATGATATCTCCTATAAAACAGCTGGTCAAAAACCACCTTCAAATTAGGGTAAACCAGCCTAACTTGATTATTTTTCAACATACAGTATCTCATCAACCCTTTGGCTTTGTCTGCTACTTGAAGAACCCCTTCTCCAATTTCCGTTAATAATGTTCACCAATGAGATCGTGTGGGCCGAAAATTCCGAGGGGTTCTTCAAGTCAGCGTGTCAAAATCACGTGCTGTTTCAAACGGCGTTACTTGTCCTAAACAGACCAGTTAAGTAGTGCAAAGGGTACATTATCTGTGATAAGAGCATGTGGGTTGTAGAGTAGGTCATACACTTGAGCCACCAACTGTTTTTCTCAGTAACTTATTTGTTGTGGAGGATTTTAGAGGCATTTGAAGTGCTCATTCCATGTTTTTCCAGAAAAGAAAAGAAGGCAACCATTTGTGGCCCATTGTATATATATTACCTATTACAGTCGAAGCTCTTTTCGGCATACCCCATCTACTACGTTTCCACCCCTATAACGTTCAGATTTCAAAGTCTTGATTTCACATTGCCGATTTTGCTTCCAACGAGCACCTTTATAATGCTAATTTCATTATAACGACCACATTTCCCCCACAAGAGTGAAAAGGCCTTCGTGACAATGAACTGCGAGAAGCTAACTGCCATCGCAACCTGCCTTATAAACAAAATGTACAGTGGGGGATTCCCCTCCATTTGCTTTGCGACGCTACTGATCGACTCGTACATTGTTGTACTTCCAGAAGCACGGCGCGGTCTTGAGCACATGATCTGAAAACTGTCTGGTAAACAGAATCAAATGTCGCTGTAAATCGGCTGAAATTGTCTCTCATTTTCCAAATGGAGTGTCTCAGACGAAGCGCAGCCGAGACTACGAATGGCAGAGTTTGAGGCCAACAAATTGAAGGATGATCGTGAAGAGTTTATGTGCGCGGCACATCCTGAACTGGAGAAGGCACTCCTGAATGTTACAGCAAAAGACAAATCACCAAGTATCTTAATCTATTCTAAAGTGAAGCGATTTGATTCGTTTTGATGCACTTGCATGTTTTAATTCAATTTTTTTTTCTAACTCCCCTAATTCTTTGCCATGTGAAGAGGAGGTGATGAGCTGCAAGGCGAATGGAAAAATAAAAGTATTGAAGATTGGCCTGTTGCCACAGAAACACCCATGTGCTACCGTATTGGCAGTGCAGTCGGCTTTTCAACACAATTCCAGCAAAAAACTCGTCGGTCGATACCACAGAGTGCATGTTATCTTGGGTATGTGGTTGTGGAAAACGCATACTTTTGCGGTCACTGAATTCATATAATCATCATTTGAGGCATTGGTGAGGAATCTTTGCAAGAGGCCACTTGATCACATCCTTCCCCAAATGTCCACTAAAACATGGGCTGTGTGGGCTGACTGCCTGTGTTGCTCTTCATATGCCAACCCTGTGTGCCTGTGAGCTCAACGTAAATTGTCTTTTTCCACCATGTCCTCTGATCTCCTGCCAAAGGCCTGAAGCTGTCCTTCATGCTCACCTTGCACCCTGCTCTTATCATACTCCTGCCTTGTCAGAGGGTTTATTACAAACTAAAATAGTAGAAACAGGAACGGAGAACATCTAAGTGTCTATAATGATTGGATGAGTCGGATGCAGACATTGGGATGGAATAACGTGTGTTAGCCCATCACCCCCGTTAGAAAGTACAGAATATGACTGCTTACTAGGGCTGAGCCATATGACTGAAAAGTATATCAGGACTTAAGTTTTCCTTTTTTTTAAATTTTTTTTATTTGAAGCTATTCAAAATAATGCAGTGAAAAAGGCTGAATGGAGGTCATTTTATTTTAACATAAATTACTTAAACTTCACTAAGAAGTCAATGTAACTATGAAAATATCAAATAAACTGGCCTTTTTAAACATAACGTGCTTCGTAGGGCTGGCTGATATGGCTGAAAAAGAATCCACATTTAAAATGAGGACCCCCCCCCCCACACTAAATTGATGAAAGGTAAAATTATAAACAATTCAAACAGATTAATGATCAAATTAAAGGGAGTCAAACGAATGTACACTATTGTGTACATTGTAGTATAGTTTAATGTGCAAAGTTGCTCCTCTGGCTGAGCACCCTCAACGTTTATTTGTAGAAGCCGCTACTCCAAAGCAGCATCGTTGATCCAATGGCATTAACCTTTATTCGTGGTTGATTCAATGTAAGCACATCGACCTAATACTCTCTTGGAGGGTATTAAAATTTCCCATCCATCTTTGGACGACTTCATCTCTCGAGCTGGCTCATGATGTCATTGGACAGTTTTTACTTGCCTGTGACATGTGACGCTCAGAGGGTCGGAGTTGGTTAACACCGGAGCGGGTAATGCACCTTTATTTAAATTTGTGCTTTCAATTTCGTCTTCGGTGCTTAGAATTCTCGCACACATTTAACATCATACCGCAGCTTCTGCATCCTGACTTTTTTTTTAAATCAATATTATATTGAGCACAATTTCTATTGACATTGATCAGGTGTCTATCGTGACATAAACTGATATTGAAATACTGTCTAGTCCTACTGCATACACAGACATGAGATGGCTTTCGAATGATTTTCTCTAATTGCACTGGGCTTCTGCTTTTCTGGGGAAAACAAAACAAAAACAACCTGGTGATTGGGGAGAGCCGATGTGTGTGGCGATAGATCAAGTGGTGGTGAGAGCCAAGCAGGCTCTCTCGTCTCTCTTCTGTTTCCTTTCCGATTCTTCAACTGGGTCGCTGCGGTTGGTCAAACCATTTTATTTCACCATTTAAAATAAAGTACCGACTATACGTTTATTGTCCTGGGGCCTCTTTGAAAATAAACATCAAAGTAGAGTTCGGAGAGATAAAATATGGTATGGTAAATATTGGTGCACAAAGCTAAAGAACAATTTGAACAACAACACGCGTATTTAGCATCTCGTTTGTCCTCCAGGACATGGGTACTTTACTGAGGGATGAGCAGTGAAAAAGATCTATTCATATATGGATTACATTTATATTGCTGCTAGTGTTACTAAAAATACTTACTGTTAGAGCTAAACATAAAATAAAATAAAAATCATTTGATTTTTTTTTCTTTTATGTTAAGGGCCACTACATGACTGTGTCGGGCTACCCAAGTTCACGGATGCTAGCCCAATTGGTCATTAAAAATGTCAGCAATACGATTAAATCAATGTTTTTGCTTTTTAAAAAACTATTCAATATTTTGCGTTTTATCCATTTACATTGATCAGTCATGATTGATATTGTTAATCTTACCATGCTATACACACTTTTTGTGTGTCAAGTTAAATCCTTCCTAAGGAATGGCTTGGGCAAGATAAATAAAGCACAGAAAATGACAAATATTAACTATGCCGTTTGATTTTAAACTACAAGAAAAAAACTATTTTTGAGTGTTCAGTCAGCCTGCCATGCATGTTCTTGGAATGTGAGAGGAAACCGGAGTACCCGGAGAAAACCCACACAGGTACGGGGAGAACATGCAAACTCCACACAGGGAGGCTGGAGCCGGAATCTAACCCTGCACCTCTGCACTGTGAGGCGGATGAGCTAACCACTGGACTACAAGGTCGCCACCGACTATTCCCAAAGACTGTTTTTTCTTTTTCCGCCCTCACAGGCATATTGCACCCACCAGAGATTTGAACCAGTTTAGGCCCAATTCTGAATCCAATAGGCCTTAAAATATCTCGCTGCCTTCTTTTTCCACCTTCACGCAAGAAAGCATTTGCCCCATTTTTGATTTCCAAATAATCATTTGGAAATATAGAATCCTTTAACAAGGACTTCCCAACACGAACAATGTAAAGGAGAGAGCGCCCAATTAAAAAAAATAGCGTGAGGGGGGAGAAATAAAAAAGCAGCAAGCCAGTTGGATAGTTATCAGTTGGCTGGTTATCAGTCAGCTCTAAAATGGCCCTTTAATTAAAAGCAGGAGGTAATGAACACACTGGGGACTGTGATTAACAGCTAATGCCTCTTGCTGTGAACTAATGGGTCTCCCCTGATTGGCCTTCTGAAAGCTACAGTGAATGGAATTCTGCTGTGTGAAAGTAAGGGACCAAGGCAACGCATAAACCAGTGACCACTGAGGAAGTCTTTGACATAGAATTATTAAGGATTTTATCCATCCATCCATCCATTTTCCGAACTGCTTTATCCCACTAGGGTCGCGGGGGGTGCTGGAGCCTATCCCAGCTGTCTTCGGGGACACCCTGAATTGGTTGCCAGCCAATCGCAGGGCACACAGAGAAGAACAACCATCCACGGCCACACTCACACTCACACCTAGGGACAATTTAGAGCGTACAATCAGCCTGCCATGCAGGTTTTTTGAATGTGGGAGGAAACCGGAGTACCCGGAGAAAACCCACGCAGACCCGGGGAGAACATGCAAATTCCACAGAAGGAGGCCGGAGCTGGAATTGAACCCGGTACCTCTGCACTGTGAAGTTGATGTGCTAACCACTGGACTACGGAGCCCTAAGGATTTTATTTCAATTGTTAATGTGGGATTTGGCTTCTCAGTACTGGAGAGGCGGGTCCCAGATGAAATTCGCCTGTTGTCACAACATGGAGCATGTTAATTTGTATAAACCACCTGCACCAGCAGGACTAAAACCACATTCGAGTGAACGGCTGAAGTCTCAAACAACCTTTTTCTGCTTGAGTAGAACTTTGGACATTAATGATTACAAACTGATGGTACCTTTTTTATTTGGGATTCAGAATTTATCATTATTTAAATGTTTCAACAGACACTAAAAGGCCACTAAGGATGTCCTAGTCACTTTTTTTTTTTTTTGCACAGGAATCCGCGTCTTTTGATTTTAACTCTGCCATTTCTGAGTCCCTATCTGATACCTCGATAATACATATCTAAATATTCTCAACTATGTTTATTTTTATCGATTTGATTAAAGGTAACCATTGTTTTTTCCTATGGATATAATCTATTGTAACACTGGTCACAACTAGGTAAACAAATTAAAACTGATCTCAGAGAATCAGTCAGAATTAATTTTATTGCCATTGTTAGTAAAAGTTCATTTTTTCAGTCCGATGCATCATGAAATATAAATGGTAATTATAAAAATAAAATATAAGTAAACAATGTGCAATAATCTAAACCAGGGGTGCTCAAGTCCGGTCCTTAACATATCCTATCCAGCCTGTTTTCTATGTTTCCTTGCTCCAACACATTAATTTTGCTCCATGTAGAGCACTTTGTATACAGCACTGGTTGTTTGAAAGCGCTTTATAAATACTGTTGAGTTGAGTTCATTGTGTGCCTATCCCTGGCAGTGGTATCAGAGTACCAAACCTTGATGGAGGAGTTGCACATGGACTCGATGATGGTCGTGTAGAATTGCACCAACATGTTGGTTGGAACCTTGATTTTGTTCAACTATTGCAGGGAAAACATGTTTTGCCAGGCCACTTCAATGAGAGAGGTGATAGACAGCTCCCACTTGAGGTCTCGGGTGATGGTAATACCTGAAAAGTGGGAGGGTCTAATGATGGAGATGGAGGATTGCGTGAGGGTGGGGGGGGGGGGGGGGCTTGGGGCTGTGACCTTCCTGAAGTCCACCATCATCTCCTTTGTTTTCTGGGTTGTTAAGCTCCAGGTCGTTGCGGTTGCACCAGTCGGTGTGCCTCATTCCTCTCTTGAAATAAGCCCAAATGAGGAAGGCGTCATTGGCAAACTTGATTAGTTTTATGGACTGATGGCTGGAGGCACAGCAGATGGTTTACGGGGATAAGAGCCAATGGTAAAGTACACAGCTCTGAGGCGCTCCAGTGATGATGGTCTTTGTGTCCAAGACAGTCTTCAACAGCCACATATTGCCGCCGGTCTATCTGGAAGTATGTGATCCACCAGCAGAGGGGGTGACGCACATTGTCCAACGGCTAGTTTGTCCTGGAGTAGAACTGCCAGAATGGAGTGGAAGGCAGAGCTGAAGTCCACAAACAGGATGCTGGCAAAGTTTCCCGAGGAGTCCATATGTTGCAGTGTGGAATGGAAGGCCATCTATGGACCTGTTGAATCTGTAGGCAAAATGCAGTGGGTCCAGGACGGGTTTCGTGATTGACTTGAGGTGTGGTAGGAGGCGGCGCTCAAAGGATTTCATGGCAACAGACATCAGTGCGACATCAGGTCGTTAAGTCCTGCAATGCATAGCTTCTTGGGCACAGGGACAAAAGTGGACAACTTGGCACAGGCTGGCTCAAGGCATGTCTCCAGGGAGGTGTTGAAAATAGCACTGAAGACGGGAGCCAGCTCATCTGCACAGTGTCTTAGAGTGTATGGAAAGATACTTTACAGCCCGGGGACATTGTGGGTGTAGTAGGGTTAGGCAATATTCAATTTTGACACAGTTTCACCATCTCTTCATTACACCAGGGTGTACAGTATTACCGTCACTAATTTTAGACTGACTTTGTAGCTTGCAAGTCTGAATTCGTAGTTGAAATCCACAATTGATGGTCATTTATCTTTTAACCAAGTTCGAATGGATTCCTAATTGTGCTTTTGCTTGAAAACATGTCAAAGTATTAAAAGAAAAAAACATCCAATTTTAGCAGAATAGTAAATGGTAAATGAAGTGCACTTTTACCGTGCTTTATCGAGAATATATGATGTCCAAAGCTCTTTTTTGAAAAGATCGCAACACACTAACGACAACGTAGCATCAACCTTACTTTAATCGCCACGATCTCTTACAGTAAACTGTTGAAAGGCAGAACATACAGTGTTCCTCCAACCATCCCTTTTCTGAAGCATTTATCCTTTTGGATTAAGGTTAAATCTATTTGCTTGTCCTCAATGCTATTCAACACGAAGCTAACCTGAGTATTCATGTAAAATGCATTCCATTTGGCATAGCTATGTTACACAGCAAAACCTATTTGTCGATGGGGTGGGGGTTGGTTGACCAAGCCTGAAATTGACCGGCCGTTTGGGGAAACTCCAGAATTTCGCCCCAAATTACCTATGGCCATCATACCTCAAGGGGGAAAAAAAAACCTCACGTATTTTTTCATTTTAGCCCCAAATGCCAAAATGCTCCCATACAGGCGACTTGACTTCTCCCCTCCACCGGATGACATGAACACCGTTCCTTGACCACTAATGAATCCACGGGCCATGTGGCACATCTGTGGTTCCGTTGCACTTAAAACATACTCGTGAACGTCGACCAGATGAAATTTTGACCAGCATGCACTGTGAAGCTGCCCGCATTTGCACGCATATTGGTTGCAGTATTGAGCCCTGACGGATGTCCGCAGTTATACTTGATCTCTTTGTTTCATCCACGACTCTGGATAACGTCATGAGATCATGAGAAGAGGAGCGGGGGCAGTAGAATAGGTCATGCACTTTTTTTTTGGGTGATTTAGTTGTAATGGAGAATTTTAGGGAAGTGTAAGTGCTTATTCCATGTTTGTTTGTTGGTTTTTCTAAAAGAACATTCCACCATGATGGCGGTTACTTGTCACTTTGGTACGTGTTGAACGAAAACAATTAAGACAATAAAACAAAACAATCTTTTTGTACTGATAACGGCCACCTGAAAATTTCATAATCTGCTCCCATTTCCGATCATGTGAGAACTCACATTTCAACATCTACTCATTACGCCAACAGCTCGTGGAAAATATTTCAAGTTAATTTCCCCGCGCCCATTGATTCAGCTTCTATTCTTGAGGGAAGACCTTCACAATCTTTTCAACTTTTCCAGAAGCATCTGCTGTAAGATCAGACACTGATCTAAGAGTCCATTGGAGTCAGAGGGCGTACTCGCACTGGGCCATTCAAACCTGAATGGATTTGGCTTCCCCCCTTCCCTGTCCTGTCTCACAAGCTGCCCTTTAATCATTGTGGCTTCACTTCAGTGTGCAATGTTGCATTCTGTATGCGACCAGATGGGTCGTGGACATTTCTGACTGGAATTTGGATAAGATTTCACTTCCCTCTTCTGTCTGCCACACAGCTCTCTAAACATTAGAGTTTCACTACATTATACAATGCTGCATTCTGTCTAATTCCTTTGTTAAGGGGGGGTGGTTATTGTGAATGACTGATGAGGAGTGAATGCATGAGTCAAATAAACATGAACATTCCTGTATGTGACCTAATGTTCCGACTGGATTTTTCAGTCGTTCTCTTATTTCTATGGTTATTGTGGTAATTCTGAACAACAATTGCATATTGTGTGGGTGTGAACATGTGCCCGTGCATTACCTAGCGCGCAGGTTTAATTTTTTTCCCTCTGGATTATTTGTCATCATTGCATCTATTCATATGGTGCAAGGCAGCGCTTATCATTAATAATTGACGAGGATCAATACAGTTCAACGACGTTTCCACTGCACGTGAGCATGTGCTCATGGATGACCAAGCATGTCATGGACTTTTTGACTGCAGGATTTCTAGTTCTTTTTAATTTCAAAGTGAATGTCATCTCGAATGACTTAATTAGATAACTTGATTATATGACGCACGCATGTGCCCGTATGTGTTGACTGAGCTTGCAGTGGACTTGCAAATTGTATTTATTTTCATCATGCAAGGTAGCGGTCATCATGAATATCTATTGCACAATATCTGCCAAGCATTACAACAATTGAATTACGGGCTACGCCAACATATGTGAATGACCAATCATGGTCATTCATGGCTTAACCTATTCCAAGGGTGCCAGCTGAGGGGAAGTACACTGCAGAGTATGCATCAGAGGACATACAGTTAAACAAACTGAACTGTAGGTGTCAAGTGGGCTTTAGTAAAAAGAAATAATTGAGCTACCGCAATTAATCAATTAATTTCCAAAGTAGGTGCAAAACAAACCTTTTGTCAATTAGGCAAATACCGAATGTGACTGACCCACATATCTGAAGGCACTCACTGTGAAACAATCTGTGTGTCAGCTAAAATCTCACCAAGGCAGGGGCAGTAATCCTGCTAGCCATAATATGCCAAACAATGTGCAAATCTCTGCAAGTCTCCTCATCATTTTTTTGTTGCGGATACGGTAATCCCTTGATCTCTATGCTGCAGTGTGAGCATGAATTTGAATAGATTACAAAACTCCACGGAGGGGCTGATAAGCAGAATTGGATCTTCTAAACCACACTGATATTTAGTTGACTGCAAGTTGTACCAATGGTTGTCCAAAAGAGTTTAGAGCACTTACAGAACTAGAAATGGGTTTGGGTTTGTTCAGTGTACGTATACTTATCGGGGTTACGTTAAGGATGAGTTGTCATACCTTCCAAAAGTTGTCAACCTTGCCGTAGACTAGAGACTGATTTTGTCTCTTGACGTCATCAATGTGTTTGATGTCGCTGGCATTAAGGTGCTGCTCCACCACAAAGCCCAGGAAGCTGTTGTCTGGCGTGTGAGCTGTCACAAGTCAAGGAGGAAAACAGTGTTTTATTTTCATACACAAACTAAAGAAGTAGTTTATTCATTGCTTATTATTGTCAGTTGCCTCAAAGCAGAAGCTCTCCGGCACTTGAAGTGTCCCAAGGATTAAGATGACAAAACAATATGCCTCAGATATATTTTTACACACTCGTATGCTCATCATAAAAACCTAACTTCTGCATGACAATGTGGCACAGATGAAGGCCTCTGTACAGCAAAACTCTTTCGGCACTCTGGGATTTTGTGTCCCGTTTCCCCTTGTGCAATGATGCTTTGTAATTAAGGGACCCGCAAAAAGGAATTTGGAGAGGAAGGATTCAGCTGCGGGGGGGCACGGTGACCGACTGCTTAGCACGACAGCTTCACAGTTCAGAGGTTGTGGATTTATATCAGGGCTCTGGCCTTCTTCGGTGGAAATCTCACAGTTCCAAAAACATGCATGTTTAGTTCATTGTAAATTGCCCCAAAGTGTCGATGTGAATATGAATGCTTGTTTGTCTATGTTTGTCCATATGTGCCCAGGCTGCATCCAGTGCAGGTTGTACCTCGACTCCTGCTCAAAGTCAGCTGGGATAGACTCCTGCACACCAGCGATTCTAACGTGGATACGGGGAACAGAACATGGATGGTTGATTCAGTTGGATATTAAAAAGGCCTGGCCCGAGTAAAATAAAAGGCAATCAGTTGTGCTTGAGAGCATGCAGAAAGTTAAAACAGCCTGGGATTGTTTTGGTGTGCATTTGTGGTTTGTGCAGAACTTAATACTATGGTCAGACCAAATGCGAGCTGAGCGTGTCTGGTGGCCTGCTTCCTCATATCGTCAAGGCAGTTTGCACGCAGTTGCGTGCGGGGCGCTGCGTTTGTAGCCAACATTTATTTTGCTCCTTCGCCCACGGAGAAAATATGAATAACGATGGGACCTACTGAGCACAAAGCAGTTGCATCATGTCGATGATCTAAATCTGCTCTAAACAAACAACAAAGAAAGTATGTCCGTATTTATCTCGGCTGACATCCATGAGATAAGTACATGTGATGCTTTGAGCTTTGTAACATGTTTCTATTTCACTTGTAAAATTGTGTTTTTGGCAATTTCTTAAAAAGGTAAACTGTCAGGCTGCCTGTTTAAAAACAACAGCAGCCTGTTACACTCTCCTGTCTGGACTTGTTGACGATGACGTACGGTGATACGGCATGCTCTCTCTCTGGGCAGGGTGCCATACAAGTGCTACAACCGCGGTGAAAGGCCGTCTTCACACTGCACGTGGTTACGCCAGGGTGGCGTGCATTCTCTTCCAGATCAGATTTAGTTCAGTTTGATGCCTTTAAATTCCCCTCCCCATTTTGACATCCAACCAATACTACACACAGTGGAGCCTTTTATCTGCTCTGCCATGTGATTTCAGGAACTTTGTGTCGTGTGTGGCGGTTACAGCGCCGAAGCTAAAAGCAAATAAGAAGATCTGTCTGTGGTTTTGATTTGTCAAACAACTGTCATTTGGAGAGTTGTTTTATGAGTCGCTTGCCTTTATGAAGGCGGATGAGCATGGCTTGTGAACTCTTTCAAATATCCATGTACGGTACTTGCTATAGTTACGAAAACAAAGAAAAGCTTTTCGATATGTGTACTGATAATCTCATCAATGAACTACGCTTGTATAACAGTAATTAGACACGTGTATATTATTCATATTTCTATTTTTGTAAGGCTATATTTTTTAAGCTTCTTTTGAGCACAGCAACTGATTCACACCTTTTCACTTCATTCCCTGAATTGACACTTAACAGACACACATATTTTAGTTCTTGTATCTCTCTCTTTTTTTTTTAAAGGGGTAGTCAAACCAATAATATGTTTGATATGCCTTCACTTGTCTAACCACTACATTTTAATTCATATTTAGTTTGTGGAATACGAGTTGAGAAGCAAAATCGACCCATTTTTAGCCATCTCAGAGGGCGGCCATTTTGCCGCTTTCCGTCAACTGAAAATGACCTCAAATTTGCTCAGGGGTCTCAGCCAGGATTGGTCATGACCTGAGCCCCGAGCAACTGTGATGATGTCGTCTCTGTTCTTGTTGGGCAATGTTCATCGTATCGTGAAATTCCGGTTGACAGAAATGCTTGACATTTACGACTGGGCTCTTCGTCTGAGCAGATCTTGGACCATCCCCTTCCCGATCCTTCTTTCAGGCAGTGACAGTGCATTGTGTTCTTGCTCTTATTTCTGATGTATAGATTTGTTTCTCTTTTTAATTAATATATAACTTTGGAAAATTGCAATGATAATCAAGGGATTACTTATATCATTTATGAGAAGTCTATTATTTTATAATAAATTTTATTTGTGAATATGTTATACACTAAAGTGGCTCTATCTATTGCTACTGAGCGAGGTTTCATAATTACAGGAAAAAGACAATTACTGTGCACTGTATTAATAAAGTCAGTTGTTTTTTGGTGGCCATTTGGGTCTAATAAATCAACATTGAAATCCCCATAAAATACTTTTTTTAAATCACTTGACTAGTTTCTCAGCGAAAATATCAAGACAATATCCTCAAGTTCTTTAGACACAACTTGTAATTACATCATGCACTTTTTAAAATATGTATTTAGACTGTTAAACATTCCATTACATTGTTTGCTGAGTATGTTAATCTTTGAATGCCCGTACATCTCAAAGTTCTGTCAATATACATTGCGACTCCACCTTTCCTGTTCATCCGGTTCATTTTAAACAATTCGTAGCGATCCATTTCGACGTCTCATATTTTCTCAATGTCAAGTCACGTTTCTGATATGGTTATTGTTTGGAATTCATTTATTTTACTTCAAGATTATACATTTTCATGGAGACTTCTGCTGTTAAAAGTATATGACTGACAGTGCGTATTCCATTTTTATATTTACATTAAATTGATCATTGGTATAATTCTCACAACCAGAGTTGTGGTTATTTCTATAGAAGTGGTTGACCGGATTAGGGTTATTTTCAAAATAAAATGTCTTGTTGCCACGATTTAATGACTGTATTTATTTGTATATTAACTCATTGATCTATTTCATATATGCTGGATTCGTTGTTTAGGTACAGTGGTAAACCAATGTCTCAACTTGCTGCTCATTTGTTGAGACATTAGTTCAGCACTAATCCTGAACAAATATTAGGAGTAGTGGTGGTAGTAATCAGGGGCAGGGCACACACAAGGAATGTCGGTGTCTCAACAGAGCCCCTTCTCAACAGCCACATATTTAAGCAGCACGCATTTTTTTTATAAACAGCATAGTGGGCCGTGTCTTTACTGTAAGTCACAGTTTGCAAGAAAAAATGGATGCCGGCTGCAAAAGGCACCTGGGCTGTAATTTAGATCCTCCTGCTGCATGCCACAATCCAATTAGGTTCTCGTTTCTGAGAGATCAAATAACATCTAAGCTTTCCAGAGTTGTGTGATGATGTGAAATGTTGCCAGCATTCAGTTTATTTGCCAAATCTACACATTTGCCAAATGCGAGTGAAAATCTGTGAATGCACAACACCAATGAATAATACATTTATATTCAACATTATTTAGCAGTATTGTAAATCAACATTTGGCAAATGTACACGTTTCAGCAGATAAGGACTAGGAATGATTGGCTGTGTTATTATTAGCTTAATTTGAATGTTTTGTTGGTTGATTACAAAATACTGCAGGTATGCAAATGAAAAAAAACAACTTGCAATGGGGGTTGAATAATTTTCATGGCAATTGTAGTCATTCATGTTCTGTATTCACTGGTTGTCACTGACAAATTTGCTGTCTGTTAATGAATGTCGACGAGTGGCATAATCTAATCGTCGGAGGCTTTATCATTCTGAGAGATCTTAGAGCCAAGGCTGCAAAGATAACACAAACTGCTATGTTCAGCTTCACTGGAATTATTCAATACACAAGACCCCCCCCCCCCATACACACACCCACCCACCCATATATATATATATATATTAGAGCTGTCAGTTTAGCGCGTTATTATCGGCATTAATTTCAATGAATTTTAACGTGATTAAATTTTTTCTCGCGAGATTAATGCGGCAACACGTCACAGCGGATGTTTACTCTATAAATAAACCGGAAACAAAACAACAAGCGCGCTGCAGAAGTCCACGCCCATGTCTGTTTTGCCAGCGCGAGTCACCGAAAACGGATACTTAGTGTTTATGAATGGAAAGTTTACTTTTAAAAAGTTGTCAGATAGTTCCAATGACAAGACTGAGGTTACCTGTATGTTTTGCAGTCGTAAACTGAGCGATCATCATAGCACGTTGAGTCTGAAATACCACTTCATGGCCAAGCACACAGCTGATGTGAGTACTCCGCCCCCTCGTCTAAGACAGACAGCTATGGATCATTTCAAAGCGAAGACAATGGATCACACGACAAAGAACAAATTTGCTGAAGCTATCGCTAAATGTATGGCTACTGCATGCAAGCCTGTCAACATTGTCCACAGCTCGACTCAAGCTGAAATCATTCGCATTGCATCTAACGACTCCACTACGGATTGCCAGCGAGAGCCTCCATTACAAGCTGTGTACAGAGATTGTACGTAGCGGAGAAGGCACTGTTTCGGGAGAGAAATAAGAGACTAGGTTGATGAGCCTCTGGTGAATAAAGAGCAGGTAGTCTGTTGAGCACGATGTATGCCACGGACACGATTGTTACTTGTTTGGAACTATTTTGTGTGGAAGGTTACCGTGTTCTGTGTCCATATAAATAAAGGGGGTGGAGCTTCTCTGTGTTCATCTGACAGTGACGGTGAAGTTCAGCAGTGGTAGCGACCTAGCGAAAATAAAACGTCACCAGTGTTGTCATCAAACCAAGTGTAGTCATCCGAAATGATGTCTCTGTGTTTGTCTGACAGTGACGGTGCGCTGAGGCACGTCGAGAGTTCAGCGGTGCGGTGGTCGCGACCACGTTGAAAATAAGAAAATGTCTCCAGTGTTGTTTCGAACCAAGTGTAGTCATCCGAAATGATGTCTACACAAAACCATAGAGAGACTTCCGCGCAAGAAGGACCAACAGAATCAACATAGCCTATGACTGCTGTATTCAAAGCAAACTTGAGAAAAACAAAGTATGCAACCATGGCTTAAATCCACTATAAACTGAGTACTAGTATACCTTAGATGTGCGCTTTATAATGTTATATTGCTCTGTTTTGATTCCCTAAAAAGAGCTGTTCAAGCAGCTGTTGTGTGACAAAATATTTTTTTTCACTGTTGTTGATGGACAGTAATATTGTGTGAGAGATTATGTGTGAATAACTGCTCCAAGTGAAAAATGTTCATGTAAAATTGAAAATCTAAATTGTTATTTCAGTAAATATTTGCATTTTGCACATAGAAAACGGATTCATGATTCCGTGTTGATGAGAGCATTAAAATGGGGAAAAATAGGACAAAAAATATAAAAGGAAATTCACAAACGATAAAAAATGCGTGAGTAATCATGATTAATTTTTAGTGAATTTGAGTTAATTATGACAGTTGCATTTTTAATTAGATTAAATATTTTAATTGTTTGACAGCTCTAATATATATATATATAATATATACTGTATATATATATATAATGTATATATAAATAAAACCTGTCCACGCTGTGAAACCTGTCCTCTATTCTTCAGTAGGGCTGGTTGATTTATCATTATCATTTAAATATATCTTCACATGAAGCATTCAAGCAATATCAAAAAAGACTGACAGACAAGACTGAAAAGCAGTAGACACCCAGCATACAGCATAAATGCTTGAAATTTTTTTTATTTATTGCTGAATGTGTTAATGTTGTTGACTGGCATTGAGTTCTAACTAAAAGAAGCTGTACTTTCGACATCCTTTTGAATGTATATTTTGCTTAGTTTTCACTGCAAACATAGTTGTATCGTTGTCATATCATTGGAGATATCTGTCAGGAATATCCAGATATTTAATTTTGTCCGCCCATCCCTACTTTGCAATTGCACTGCTAAAGGTGCATGCAAGTGTCCTACGCGTGTTGAGTATATAGCGGTATTTAAACTGGATAGTTGTTTAACTCATACTTGACCTTTGATCCACACATTACAATTACCAGGAGAACTGCCAAACAAAGTCAGTCCAATGACCTCAAGATTAAAATCAACGGAACTCTCAAGTAGAGCTGAAACGCCTCCTTCAGTAATTTCAGTACCTTGATTAAAAAAAATGCTTGAGATGCCTCAAGCATTTTTTCTGCTTTGAATACCCGCTTATTCACATGGAGACTGTCAGGAAGAAGAATTCAAGGAAACCACAACGACAATTGTTCATGCTACACATTACAGTGACGCGCCACCAACGTGGTAAGAAGGCCAACTTACAAATAAATATTACTTTACCAAATAAAATATGGGCATCAATGGCTTGGCATACTGTTATTTTGAAGTTGTTTCCGGCAGCGTGCCCCAGTGTAAAGGCAAATTTGACTCGTCTACCAGACTGTTTGGAGCAGTTATTGCCGTCACAAATTGTTGCTAACGATGGGAACAACACAATGTTGTCCTGAAATACTGATCAATTGCTAATTAAGGGCGCTAGTTGCCGCCATTTAGTGCTAGCCGCTCCAGTCTCGCTAGCAGCGCTAGCCGCTGGCAGCGCAAAATGCAGGCAGCGCTCAACTTAATAGACCTAAATGACTCTGGACACTTCGATGCTGCCAGCTTGACACATTTGCCATTCCTACTGACCACTTTTCAATAAACGAGGCTTATTCAAGTGTGTTGTTTTGGCTGGCAAAATTGCGACTGTGTTTCTGATGTCACCTCATCTCATTGACTGAGAAATGTATCCAAATTCAATGTTTCTACAGAGGACAATATTGATATACGCACAATTTAAATTAAATATAAAACACTGATTATCTAAAAATGAAAAACAGTTAGCTGTTCATTAAGTTTTTGTCTTCTGTATCTTTAAATAAAAATCTGGTTTTATGTATATAATTTTCAGTAGGATATCTGAACACCAAAATGTTCAATCGCTGCAACGATACTCTTGAAACTCCTGTAAATAGCAATTTTTTTAATTGTAAAAACAAAAAAGTTGTTTTAATTAAGATGGCACTCATAACACCAATTCAAACTATGGCGCATGTGCCAATAACTTGACCTAATTTTAAATGACTGAAGAGTGAACTTGAGTAATTAAAGATCAACTATGTAGGAAGGCTCGTGTCATTCTACATCCTGCCTCTGAAATGTCAGTCCCGCTGTCTCAGCAAAAACGAAACAAACGTTAAGTGCACTTTTGTTCATTATGTACACTGTTTTGTTTTTTTTTGCATTCACACCAGCCTTCATTAAGCCATTTAGATGGTTATCAGAAGCACTCGTGTTGAAGACTTTGGAGCATGTGGCTCTCTTTTGACTTACGAAACATGGTGTTAAACTGCTGAGGATTGAGATTCCACTTCCCCCAGGGTGTCTTGTGACCTTTGGACTGGGCATAATGGGCGTGATTGAACTCTGGTTCTGTTCCAAAGGAATCCAGCACCCTCAACATGCACCTGTGGTGTGACAAACAAGTTTTAGTGTGCAACCAAGGCAACAACACAAGTTATGCAACACCCAATTTGTCTATGCCGTTTAACCTGTTCTGGGTTCTCGGGCTCCAAGAGGTGACCACACCTAGTAACATGGACAAGGCCATTGTGATTTGGACAGTGACTGAAAATGAGTCCGGGTCTGCTGTGTGGGAACTCCTGTATGTGAACCCCAACACTAAAAATGGCTCAGGAAGGAGTGGGACAAAATATCCATCCACTCATCCATTTTATTCTACTTTTATTTTTCAGGGTTGAGCTGGGTCCAGTACAGAACAAGTGAAAATAAATACACTAAAGGGTAGAGATGCATGACATCACATTCATTCAGCCCGATATCAACGAACCTGGATCAATAACAAAAGATGCTTCAAATACCGGTACATCAACATTAGTCCGGTTACTGTCCCTTTAGGAGCGTCACAGGACTCTAAGCTTCTGCTGCAAGACTTGGCAGGTAATCATGGTGCGGTGATCACAAGTGTGGGATTTTACTTGGGACTGTTTTATTTTATTCCAAACCAATGTTACTTTGCAGATGTGTTTACCAGAAGTCTACAATGCTGTTTGCTACACAACATGCAGTTTCACCATGGACGTATTGTGTTATAATGAACTCTGAGCCAAACAGACCCATGGGAGCGGCAATACGTTATCAACCGTCCAAGGCCTGCTCGAGCTCATATCTACAGTCTCTGCACCCATCCAGCGTTCGGGATATTTGCTTCAAGGACTATTTAAACACTATTCTTCAACACCAAAGTGTGCAGTAACTGACCTAGATTCTACCGTTGGCCTCAATGCAACGCAAGATTCCACTTAAGGTAAGTCATTTGAAACTAAAAGAACAACTATTCCCTAGTTAAAACAACACAGAAGCAATGCATCTGATGACTATATTAATAAAATTTCAAATAATAGAATGTCGATCTTTGTTCAACATTTTGGGCACTGTATGGTATAACTATAGCACGAGATCAACAGGGCTGTACATAAGTGGTGTGCGGGTGCGTACGGGCACGGCAAACATTAAATTGTCCACCAGATTCAAGCCTGTCACCGCACAACTGCGTACGAAGTTATGAGGCTTTATTTATTTATTAACAGCAGTGAACGGGGCTTGAGGTGCATGTATAGTGGAAGCGAAAGCGAGCGTTGTGCTTATTTTAAATACAACTGCTCCCCCACCCCCACCCTCCGCCCCTTCAACCACACGAGCTGTGCCGTAGTTCACAGTCAGAGCTCCAGCGAGGGAGACCACTTTCAAGACAATTAAATCTCCAAGGTGGGCTGGTCCTGATCACATGTTCCATAATTAATGTTCATGTGGCCTGCTATGGTGGGGCTTTCATATCATATTTTGTAGCCTTCACAAAAATACATTAGTTAGTCTTGTGAAAGAAGTTTCTCTGCTCTTAAAACTGAACAAAACATACACTAGAACAAGAATGCCAAGCAGCCTCTTGAGCAGTTTAAGAATACAGTCAACATTTCTTCGAACATCTCTTCTCGACCAAATCGATTTATGACCAGAAAATTCGAGATTTTTATGCCTCTGACTACGACCAAAAACCGGTTTTCGACCAAACTGAGCAAACCCGAATACGCCACTTGACTACTCTCGGTTTCCTTACATGAGAAGTGACGCTTCCTCGTGTAGCGTTAATTGTGAGCAGACGTGTTGGTTATGATTTACGCAAATCTGACTGTTTTTATGTTATTTCTGCATAGTGTATTAGCCCCCAATCGTGGGCTAATAAAATAGTTTCGGATTGAGAACAAATCGCTTTTCGAACAGCCTTCTGGAACGGATTATGGTCAAAAACGGAGGTATGACTGTACTAAATTTTGAGTCAAACAGTGCCTAATCTCTCAGAATGGAAAAAAATTAAAAACGTCAAACAATCTGCTTTCTTCATAGAAATAGGAGACTTGTGCTCATGTAAAACATGCAAATTATAAAGATCTGTAAATGCTCCCTTTGACACAGCACAGACCATGACTTTCAAATTTCCTGTCCAGTATTCTATTTCTACACGTCAAACCGTGTCTGTGGTCGAATCGGTGGCTGCATTTTACAACTAAAGCAACAACTCTGCAGATCCTTTAGACCATAGGTGTCAAACTCAGGTCCTGGAGGGCCGCTGTCCTGCATGTTTTCCAAGTCTCCCTGTTGCAACACACCTGATTCAAAGGATCAGATCACCAGCAAGCTCTGCGGAAGCCTGACATTGAACCTGTTTATTTGAATCAGGTGTGTTGCAACAGGGAGACTTGGAAAACGTGCAGGACAGTGGCCCTCCAGGACCTGAGTTCGACACCTATGCTTTAGACACGAAAGAAAATATCACGTTGCTGGGTCAGGAAAACAATGAGCACCAATCAGCAACACTGAACACTCAACAAGAACAAAACACATCCCCATTTGTCCAAGCAGACGATCTCTGCAGGTGGTGAAGTGATAATGGGGGAAGATTGTTAAATTTGGCTTTCAACAGATGTTGTTGTTGTTGTTTATTGTTTATTGAGCATATATAGTATACACAATAACAGGTTGACAAAAGTCAAACAAAAATTAGTAAGTAGATAAAAGAAGAAAACACACATCATCACGGTTGTATGCTCAAGGGAGTAGGAAGAAGTAAGTAACTTATCTAGTCCTACCCCTTATTTTGTAGCAATTTGATTTGATCATTTTTCAAAACAAAGAAGAAAAGAAAAATGTACATATCATCAAATGCTTTTACCCTTACGTATACTATACTATTCTATTTATACACCTTTTGGTTTGTATATATATAGTTATTCTTTCTCCTTTTGTATTTCAATTTTCTGATATTCATTATAATTTTCATTTCTTGAATACAATTGATAAGTTGATCAAATCCAAAACAAGAACAAACGGTTGTCTTACTATATTTTATAAGTATATCAAATTTATCTTTTTAATTCTGATTCATGTAGTTTTTTTGTACTAATCTTTTGAATGTGTTTTTGAACTCCTCCAACGATTTGCTCATTTTCAGGTCCGTTTCAAGCTTATTCCACAGGTTGACACCTATTACTGATACACACCTTTGCTTGATGTTTGTTCTTGTTCTGGATTTTTTGTATTGATTAGTACCCCTTAGATGATAACAGCTCTCTCTAATTTCAAAAAGCTGCTGGATATTTTGGCAGAGGAGATTGTTATGTGCTTTATACATGAATTGGGTAATCTTGAAGTCAACCAGGTCGTAGAATTTCATTGTGTTTAATTTGATGAATATTGGATTTGTGGGTTCTATATATTTAGACCTATTGATTATTCTGATTGCTTTTTTTTGTAGTTTTAAAACAGGGAGTGTGTTTGTTTTACAAGCTTTTCCCCATATTTCTACACAGTAGGTCATATATGGGAGTAATAATGAGTAATATAATGTATACAAGGAACTCTTACTCAACACATCCTTCGTTTTGTGGAGTATCCCGATAGTTTTGGATATTTTTTTTATAATGTTATCTATGTGTGGCTTCCAGGATAGTTTTGTATCTATTACTAGTCCAAGAAACTTATTTATGTCACCACATCCTTCTAAATTGGCACTTTTTGAGGACCAAGATAATGAATTTGACAACTGCATGTTTAATTTGACAACATACAAAAGACTGTGCATATCAGGTCTGTGACGTACTTTCAATAGGTAGGTGTTATGCAAATTCGTTTCCTGTTAACTTCCTGCTCCATTCACGACAGTTGGAATAATGAATGGTCAAAAACACTTATGTGCTTCTACTAAAAGAGGAATTTGCACTATTGAATTTCAACTACATTTGTTGCACCATTGAATGTTTCGACATAAATAGCCAGGAAAAGAACTGCGTGAACAACATCTGGACCGTAGATTACGCCGGACTACGACAATGGGAGCGGATGTATTTTATGTTATCTGAGAGTGAAACAAAACCTGGTGACAAGCAGGAGGAACCAAGGGGCCGTCAATGCCCCCTGATTTACTGCAGCTCTTTTGCTGTCAGTATGAGCTGATGAGTGCCACTTCAAACAAAACCAAACAGACTTTGCCGATAGTTCACAATGGACCAAGTGGACAAAAAATAGAATTTTTGCTTTGTGACGTATGTGTAGAAAATAGACCCGCTGTCTCCACTCCAGCCCGTCATTGGTAGATACTAAAAGCTAAGTTTCAGTTGTTTTATATGAAGGGTACAAGTCACGAAAAGAGCTAGAGGGGAATGTAGTGGCTGGAGTCTGAAGAAAAAAGCGAGTGTTTATTGCCCACCCCCGCATCAGACCAGTATTTTTAAAAAGTACCGTGGCTAAAATGTGCCTGAGCCAGAAGAATAAAAGAAAACAGACACTGAAATTTGCAAGTTACCTACAAGATTACACTTTCAAACAACTCTATTTGTTCAAGAAATGTTGCAAATGGCTCTGACATTGCCAAACACAAATTCCACCTTGCATTTGTGACCAAGTTATGCGCGCTTTGCTTACAGACAAATTGTTGGAAATGGGCACTTGAAAAAGAAACTACTTGAGTTGGTCATATCAAAAATGTTCTTAACGGCAACCTTTTGGAAGCTGAGAGCTGCTTCTTGACTGATTAATGTGAAGGACGAGCAATTTGTCGCATACTTCTGAAATAATACATTTGCTCAAATGACCTTCAATTTAAGATGGTAATATTGTTAATTTAGGATGGTCATTTATGTTTCAAGATTTCTCATCATAATTCGGAAACAGATGAATATGCAAAACATTATCTGATATACTGTATATCTTTGCCAATGTTGACATTTTCAAATCACCGGTTCCACAACAATCCATGGAAAAGTCCCATCAGTGGTGGGCTCTTTTTACAACAGGTCTGCGCCTACTCATGTTGTCCTTGGGGGCTACTTGGTGCCCATAGGGTGCCATGACGGTGACCTCTGCTTTATATGCGATGCACCCACACTACTCTAAATACGATATTCTCATTCATATTGTCTTTACGGAATGAATTAAGCATATTATTGTAAGAACATTTTTTACTCGGCTTCCATTTTAATTAGTGGACAGGCACTCCAACAATTCATCAATTACTGTAATGACAAACAATTTAAAAAGCGAATTTTGCATTCGTCCTGTGAAATAAAAATAAGAATCAAACTCTGCAAAACATATTAAACTGCAGCTTCAAAGCCAGGACAAAAATAACACATAAAAAGAAGCACGCAGTACAACAGGAGCCACTTAGTCCCAATATAGTACCGATACCTCGTCATTCGACAAAAAATATGAATTTTGGTTAGACATTTCAGTGCCACTCAATAATTTGCCTTCTGAGCTGTAGTAAGACACACGATGCGTTCAAAGGTTGGTGCTTGCAATGTGGAGGTAGGTATGAATTATCTTGATCAAATGGCAAGTTCTGTGACTTGCAAGAAATGTAAGAACCATGTCTGCACTTTGACAGGCAGTGAAGCGAGCGGGCGTGTGGGCAGTCAAAAGAAAAGAGAACCAAAGTTCAGAGAACCGGTATTTATAGCTGAGCCGAGCAGCATACTTGAGTGAAGATCGGCAGAGACACGCGCAGGTGTACGGTGAGTGAAATCAAAACAGAGGCACTTGGAAACATGGCCATTCATACACAAGTAGTGGGGCGGGCCAATATACTCGTCGGTCATGGCTGCCCGTCGATGGACAGTGATAAGAGCATCATGTGTTGAATGACTTTAGCTCTAGACCTAAACTCAGGGTCAGGCACTAAATTGAAGTCAGGAGAGGTGTTAAATTTTGCCCGGAAAATGTTTCTCACCAATAATTGCTGACTCTGTTGCTGAATCAGTATTAGAAAGAGAATCATCTTTTGGGGATCAATATGTTAAAAGTACCCAAGGAAGTTACCAACAGTAGTTTGAGCAACTTTCACAAAAATGAACATTTAGGACATAACACAGTTATGGTACTGTACATGATGAGAATTCAGATTCAGATTTGAAACTGGTTGTACATTTTTCACATATTAATTCACATGTTACCCTTCCCAAGTTGTGGGCATCATTTTAATGTTAGTACTTGCACTGAGGTTTTTGATTGTAATCATTTGACATGTAAAATTATTTATTTTACAGTAAGTGACACTGAGTCGTATTTTTTCTCTTGGCAATGAAACTTCGTGTCTGTTTTGTTTTTTTCTGTTTGGTTTTGGGTTTTTTTTTCTGGTTCGGGTACACTTTAGCCACCGGTACCTTTTAAAAATACTGGTCTGACACGGGGTGGGGAGTTGGCAACTAAAAATGAACCCTTTGTACTATCAATGTAGAATAAAAAAGTACTTACTGATAGTGGACCCACGAAGGACCAAGTGTTTTCTTAAACTGGGTGAGGCCCACAATATCAATGTATATGAGCTCAACAACCTTGTCACCCTGGGTGGGGCAACTGGACTTATTCCCCATCACTCGTCGCATGATCCTGGAGAGAAATGATTGCAGTCATTTTGCAGGAACTGTGGGTCACTTTCTTGAACAGAAGAATACAATCAATTTTGTCCATATGTGTACTTTTATGTACTTACTCTTTGAGCTCAGCCAGGGAGGCAGAGATCCGGACATCGTGACCAAGCAGGTAAAGCGTGGTAATGAGATCACTCCACTGGACCAACTCACCCAACGGGCCGCCGCTGAAGGCATTTTCTGCTATTTTGAAGCCTGACTCCTTCGTAAGCAGACCCAAGTGCACCAGGACCTGATAGAGGTGACAAAAACGTGCAATGTCAGGTTGGCACTGGGTCATGAAAACCTCTGAGCAAATGTGGCTTAACAGTATAAATGCGAGCATACGGCAGAGACATTGGATCCCAAATGATATCAAAAGCATCAGGGAAGATGTTTTGGCATAGCTTGATGGCCCGACATTCTTGGCGAACTCCCCTGCCTGCTGCGGGCACTGCTTTATTCCATTCAAAGAGTCATAGTACACATAGGAACAAAGGATATTGCAAAACGTTGGCCATCTTCGAGCCTTATTTATGGCGACGACACTAGGACAAAATACATAGCTGATGCCTGTAAAATCTGTGGACCACAGTCCATATGCAATGCTGTTGGGTTTTTTTTTTCCAGTAGACAGATACAAAGGGCAAAACCAGAGTTGAAACAACAATGCAGCTGTTTTTAAAAATGAATTACCGGTACATAAAATTAACACATTGCACATCATTTCAAATAAGAGCTTATCATATTTTTAAATGTAAATGTTCATAGTGAATACTGCCCTGAAGCATAATTTGGGGGGGCGGAATGTGAATTGAATCAAAATCCCAATTTCTGTCAGGAAAATTACAATTTAATCTTTTCATGAAAGGTTTCAGACCAACATAGTCCTCAGAACTAATGTCAATTCTTTGAACAGATAGCTACACCAATATAATAATATGCAAAACTGAAAGCCCCGCCCCCAACATCGCCCCACCCCGCCCACCAGCAGATTGGATCAGTAGCTACCTTCTTTCTCCTCCGTTTGGTCAGGTTCTGCTTGGCGGCCAATGATCGAATTGCATGGACCCATGGCTCAGCCATGCGTTTGATCCTCAGCATCATCCAGCGGAACTCCTCCCGTTGAGACATCACACGGTACAACTCCTCAAAACTGGTCCGGATCTCCGCCTAAACACATGTGAAACAATGTTGTCCCAAAAAATGTGAACACATATCCATGGATATTATACGTGAGGTGCAGACTTCATTGAGAAGGCTTGACATTAAACACTGTAAAAACGTGTTACAAAAAGCAAAGACATGAATGCATCTTATGACAGCAATACATTCGGACTTTCTCTGAATCCTGAGGAAAATAAAATAACTAGCAAATGAGGTAGCTGGTTGACAGACAGAGTAAAAGATAGGAAGAGGATTGGTACACACAAATTATGGGGCCAATGTAAGATTCTAATGTGGCACGAACAAGGTTTAAATAGTACTAGTCATGCAAAGGATCATCTTTGAACCGTGATGGTTCGGGCCGCACATGGTTAGCGCATTGATTGGTGGAAAAAAAAAAAAATTGCACGCATTCACATTCGAGTGTGACATGGAAAGGAATTTTCATTCCCATCTAGGGATAGGTATTGATACAATTTTAATCGATACTACTACTCTTCACCTTATTGCCTTAACAGTATTCGTCCTTTTTTTGCTTAGAAAAACACAGAAAAAAAATATTAGAACTCCCATTGCTGGGTTTTTTCTAAGTTTTTTTTTTGTTTTTTTAAATGAATGTACTTGTCTTGCAACTATAATGAGATCGGTGCAACATACAGACATAAATATATAAATAATAATCTACATAAAAAGAAATGATTTGTTAAACATTATATTAACTCTTGTTTAGTGTTAACAGAAAACTCATGGAGAGTGCCAAGGCCAGAACATGCAGTTGGGCTGCAAAAAGCAACCTCTGTATGATGAGATGCACATTTTCTGTTTGTTTGTTAAGCTCGCTTGTGTTTCCCCTTGACATTTAAATGATTGATTGCACTTGCGACAACGTGCATTAGGCAGCAACGTTGTGACATCTTCCCCCCCTTCACTCTACGGGCACAACCACTCAAACCAAGAATAGCCAAACTTTTATGTGAGTATGCACCAGTTGCATTCAATGTAAATGGATTAGTCATGCCTTGATTGAAACGCTCAGCTGCTTCATAACAACTAACCCGATGTCAACGATGCCAGCTCGTGCAGAGTGAGTGTAAATTATTAAAGCCCCACTCCTCTGAGACTTGAGAGCCAGTGACTTTGTGGCCTATGATCCCAAGTTGGTGATGTGGTGACGGAGCAGCTTCGAAGCCCGAGTAGGTGGGGCTGAGACGGACGGCGCTCGACACAACTACTCTTCCCATGGAGTGATGAACATTGAGACTTTTAGAGGTACTTTTGTATCCCTTTTCACCTTCATGCAAGTTATTAGTTTTGGATATAAAGCGATAGGTGACCATACGAAGAGAGCTAAAGAAAATTCTACACAAAAGATAATTCAATGTGCCATACCTGCCCTCTCCTATCCATGTCTTCATTCAAGCGCTTTGTCCTCCAAGGCAGATGGGGACACCAGTTCTCCACCTAACAAAAAATATGATGCAGATAACTTGGTGCAGTAGGTAAAAGTCCTCAAAAGTGCAACACTCACAAAAACACAATCATTCGTTGCTGACATCCATCACAAAATCCTGTCCTTGCTCAATCACCACAATAACTCAGTGAATGTGACTGTCTTCTACCATGTAATATAGATGAAAATAATTACACACACACACACACACACAGGCACGCACACACACACTAATCCGGTCATCCTCACGGAGGTCACCGGCATGCCGGAGCCTATCCCAGCTAACTTCGGGCAGTAGGCAGGGTGCATCCTGAACTGGTCACCAGCAAATCACAGGGCACAAATAGACGAACAACCATTCACACTCACAATTACACCGAGGGACAATCTAATGCAGTGGTGTCAAACTCCTTTTTGTCGCGAGTCACATTGTAGTTACAGTTTCCCTTGGAGGGCCGTTATGAATTTTAGGAAAATGCTTAATCCCCTCCACATATTATATACACAGCGCACAACAAATTGATGAATAACTAGTTTTAACATCAGAAATGAAGAATAATAACTTTTATTGTGTATTACATATGACAATTTGACATTTTGGGTCAGACTTTTTAGCAAGCATCGTTGAACTTGACATGCTTGATTTGCTTTCGCGGGCCACATAAAATGATGTGGCGGGCAAAATCTGTCCCCCCGGCCTTGACTTTGACACCTGTGATCTAGTGTGTTAAATTAACTTACAATGCATGTTTTTTGAAATGAGGGAAGTAACCACAGTACCCGGAAAAAACCCCAAACAGGCATGGGGAGAACATGCAAATTCCACACAGGAAGTCCAGAGTCCGAATTCGAACCCATGACCACTGCACTCTGAATCGGATGTGCTAAACCAGTCACCCACCATGGCGCCCAACAAAAAAGCAAAACAAATAAAAAACAACATCTGATAAGAGAGTGTTTGTATCTGTTTGGAAGATTGAATGAAAGGCACAGATTTTTTTTTTAACAAAACATGGTTTGTGGTCATTAACTCAGTTCAAAATCCTTACTCCTGTGACATTTCTGTCATCGTTGAAATGTATGCACTCACCTCACTGAGGTAAATGAAGAAGGAACAAGTGGATCCATCGACACCATAATTGGTATAGCAGGAGTCTGAGCGCCACATTTCCTTCATCCACTAAAGTAAGGAATTGAATAGAAAAGTAGAGTGAAAACATTTTGTTGACTTGTATGAATCTTATACAAACTTAAAGGGGAAATCAAGTAATCTTTTTTCTTCAATATGTTCTATCTCACTCGTCTAACAATGATATTCTGGCAAAATTGCATTTGTGCAATAAGAATTAAATGAAATAATTAATTATGAGCTGCACCATTTTGGAAGAAAATGTCATCAGAGACCCAAACTGGTGAAATAACCAGAGGTGGGCATTTTGTCAGACCATCACTGCTTCTGTCAGTATTTCACGCAGACCCATATGGGTCTAGTCCTTCCCTCGGTGGCAATAGCAATTTCACGTCACTCATGCACACAAGCGGACATGCAGCTAAATAAAGAAAATAAAAATACATTAAAAAAACAGTGTGCTTATTGGTGAAATAAAAACAACATGGGACATGTCAATGATGTCTTTGGGACTGAAAGTTATAAAACACAGTTTTATTTTTTTTGTCTGCATTTCAGGTGTGCGGCACCTGCATGTGGCATCGTACCGGTAAGACCGTTCTCGACGCCGTTTGACTCTGGCCGCCGACTAGACATAGTGGGTCAGCCTGAAATAATAGCTCACTGACAGATTCACTAGACTGACGATATCCACTTCTGCAAACAACGTCACGATTACCGTAGCTTGGGAGTATGTGTTCAAAAAAGTTAGTAAAAACAATATCAACAAAAAACACATTTAAGTCAATGTGATTCATTAAAATTGAACACTTGCAACAGTGTCAAGCTGTCAGCAGGAAAGCTAACTGTACAGATTCGTTTTCACTCATTAAGCTGTCTTTGGAAAGCAGTCCGTCAGTTGTGGCGAGTCTACTGAGCACTTGCAAATCGCAGACGCTGGCTGAGTAGTCGTGTTCCCCAGCCGAGTCCCGTGGGTGAATGGCCATGGCAGTTGGTTGTTAGCCACTCGCCGCACACGCTGGTGACTGATGACAAAGGCTGTCGGGGGTCAGCGCATCTGCCATCAGCTGGCTAACTAATGCTGACGTTTGAATGTAGCCCAATTGTGAGGCGACAGATGTGTCACAGACGTTGTGTCTTGCACACACAATCCCAATGCGGGGGCAAAGTATTTAAAAAGTGACTTGACTAAAAAGGTAATTGTTGGAAGTACACATAGTATTTCAACTCATGCTACATTTGCTAACTGCAAGGATACTAACTGATGAGCAAAAGTGGTATCAATAAACACATTCGTTATCTCAAGTTATTTTGGGAGAATACAGTCCACCCTCCCACATCAACTGGTGCAGCACATTTTGCCCACCCGCGTAGTCTGGTTCTGTGTGTGGTGTGCAAGACAAAGTATGCTGTGCATCCTAATGTCTTGAATTTCCCCTTTGAGTTCAACATTTAAAAGTGAAGGTGGAATACAGTATGGTTTGCAAAATAAAGTTATCATTTCTACAGATATTTCACTTTTTATAATTCGTACAACAGTGACATTTACACGTCAATAACATTGTTTTGTGTGTGGACTTAATTTACCTTCAACTTGCCCTCACAGTGAGGAAATCCATCCAAAGGGGGCAGCTCACACTTCTCCTGGGCTCCATTAAGAAGATCTGATGAGAATAGAGATGGAAAGTGAGAGAAAATCAATAAGGTCAAGGGGATTGGCTACAAATCGTTTTATTTTCCAATGAGCATCACATTTCAGGCCTGGACAAAGAACAAAAACCCAGTCGTGATACATTCTCAATATCTGTGGAAGCTAATATGGCAGCTGGATGAACACTCATGGCTTAAAAGGAGGTTTTGATTCAAGAACATCTTTTTAATGACCTTTAGAGGTGTGAATACCACCGCTGATCTTTACATGGCGTGACAGTAATGAAAGGAGGCTTCCATTGCTCCAAAAGCCTCACAACATCTTTTACACTGAATACAAACAAATAAGCCCCATGTGCTTTTTGATGATGGAAATTACGTACTGTACCAGTGGTGGGGGACTCCTGAGCTCGTCTGCGTCACAGTGCAGAGGCAGTGGGTTCAAATCTGGCCCCAGCATGACAACAAACCATGTTTTGTTTAAAAAAAAAGAAAAAAAAGAAAATTGTGCCTTTCATTCAATCTTCCAAACAGATACAAACACTCTCTTATCAGATGTTTTTTTATTTGTTTTGCTTTTTTGTTGGGTGCCACGGTGGATGACTGGTTTAGCACATCCGATTCAGAGTGCAGTGGTCATGGGTTCGAATTCGGACTCTGGACTTCCTGTGTGGCATTTGCATGTTCACTCTGTGCCTGCTTGGGTTTTCTCCGGGTACTCTGGTTCCCTCCCACATTTGAAAAACATCCCAAGGTGTGATTATGAAAGGCCTGAGGATTTCATAAAGTTCGTTTCCAGTAGCGTGTCGTTTCCGTGGGATCATTTTTTCTGTACCGAAAAATCATTTCCCATAAAAATCACCGCACATTAGTTGACTGTACGCGATGGAATCTCTCCTGTGTGATCACTGTGCTTGTGTGTTTGGGGGGGCGGAACAGGAAACATTATGTGCGCATGCGAGTTGCTATTTCAGTCCGCATGCCGGGAAAAAGCACCTGGATGATGGATAGAGATGACGCCGAAAAAAAAATAAGAGATGTATTAGTTACTACACTTAAGAAATGGAAATGCCAGTCGGATTTTTCTTTCGAATCATCCAAATAAGGGTGTATTACCAAGATGATGTGTAATGTATGCACAAAACACGAAACAGAAATACGACGGGAGGCACGATTCCGAGGCAAGTACTTGAAGTTGGTCATTAGAGCTAAAGGCTTATAGCGATGAAAAATCTTATGAAACGTACTTATTCTACAATTTACTAGTTGTAGATGGTAACTTTATGAATAAAATAACAATTCGTCACAAGGTGTAATAGTAATACTAATGTTAACTGTTGGTAGGCCTAACGATGACGTGTGATAGATTTTTTGATCAAATTGATAAATTACACAGCGCATCATCTTGGGGTTGCAAAGAGGATGCCGAGCCATAATCAATTCTGTAAGTCTATCTATAGTAATAAGGTCATTTTTTTAAAAGATTCATCACATGATTGTAATCATTCAATTCCTATTACATGCTTGTGTATTAATAAAGGGGGTGAGTCGTCATTGATATTATGTTTATTTACATACATAGTCCACACACATAATCGTGTTGACAGTGTCAGGTTTCCTTGTGGCCCATGGTATATCATCAGATTTTGTGGTATGCTGTATTCATGATGCCATACAGTAAAAGTGTGAAACAACATATTTTGATCCATTTATTTTATTGAATAAGCCTGGAGTACACAGCTGCTGATGTAATTATGGTCATTGTTAATGCATAGTTTTCAAACATTTACCCTTTAAATATTATACTTTTGAGAATCAGAATTCTTGATTATGAATATCAGTAAAAATAGAAAAAATGGGTTCCCATGATTAACGTGAATGGAACCCAAAATTTGTTATCGTGGTTTCCCATTGGGTAATCTAACGGAACCAAAAAACAGTTTCTGTTCATTTCTGAAAACCTCAGGCCTGTTATGAGCGACAATGGTTCTTTGCCCGACAGACAACTGGCATAGGCTCCAGAACGCCCGCGATTCTCTTGAGGAAAGTGAATCAGAAAAGAAAAAAAAAAAATATATATATATATATATATATATATATATATATATATATACATACAGTAATCCCTCGTTCATCACGGTTAATGGGGACCAAAACCACCCTCGATAAACGAAAATCCGCGAAGTAGCATCCAATTAACTTAAACAGGTAAAAAAGATATATACAGTATATATATATAGTCCGCAAACGGTCTGCGAGAAGCTGCAAAACAACAGCGAGTCACATAGAGCAACATATACAGTACTGTACTCCATGTATATGTAAAATAATAACAATAATAAAAATAAATACATAAATTAATTTAAATTTTTTAAAATATGTTTGAAAAAAGCCGCGATGCACTGAACCCGCGATAAACGAACCGCGAAGTAGCGAGGGATCACTGTATGTATATATATATATATATATATATATATATATATACACACAAAATAAAATTCCTCGTCTCACCCCACCTCGGGTTGTGTCCGTCCCTCATTCAGCTCGGGTCCTCTACCAGAGGCCAGGAAGCTTGAGGGTTCTGCGCAGTATCCTTGCTGTTCCCAGCACTGCACATTTCTGGACTGAGATGTCCGATGTTGTTCCCGGGATCTGTTGCAACCACTCATCTAGTTTGGGGGTCACTGCCCCGAGTGCTCCGACCACCACAGGCACGACTGTCACCTTTACCTTCCAGGCTCTCTCCAGCTCCTCTCTGAGCCCTTGGTATTTCTCGAGTTTCTCGTGTTCCTTCTTTCTGATGTTTCCATCACTTGGGACCGCTACATCCACTACAACGTCATTCTCCACCACCTTCGGAGGTGTTTCCCATTTTGACCTTGGGGTTTCCAGTCCATACTCCGCACAGATGTTTCGGTAGACTATGCCAGCCACCTGGTTATGGCGTTCCATGTAGGCTTTCCCTCCCAGCATCTTACACCCTGCAGTTATGTGTTGGATCGTCTCAGGTGCCTCTTTGCACAACCTACACCTTGGGTCTTGTCTGGTGTGGTATATCTGGGCCTCAATGGCTCTGGTGCTCAGGGCCTGCTTCTGAGCAGCCAGGATGAGTGCCTCTGTGCTGTCCTTCAGGCCAGCCCTCTCTAGCCACTGATAGGACTTCTTGAGATCGGCCACTTCAGTTATGGTCCGGTGGTACATCCCGTGTAGGGGCTTGTCCTCCCATGATGGTCCCTCTTCCAGCGCCTCATCTTCTGTTCCCCATTGTCTGAGACATTCTCTGAGTACGTCATTCGTTGGAGCCTTCTCCTTGATGTATTCATGGAGCTTGGATGTTTCATCCTGGACAGTGGCTCTCACACTCACTAGTCCCCGGCCTCCTTCCTTTCGGCTTGCGTACAGTCTCAGGGTGCTGGATTTGGGATGGAACCCTCCGTGCATAGTTAGGAGCTTTCGGGTCTTAACGTCCGTGGTCTGAATCTCTTCCTTTGGCCACCTTATTATTCCTGCAGGGTATCTGATCACTGGCAGGGCATAGCTGTTTATTGCCCGGGTCTTATTCTTGCCATTGAGCTGGCTTCTTAGGACTCTCCTCACTCGCTGGAGGTATTTGGCCGTAGCCGCTTTCCTTGTTGCCAGTTCGAGGTTGCCATTGGCTTGTGGTATACCGAGGTACTTGTAGCTGTCCTCAATGTCTGCTATTGTTCCTTCAGGGAGTGAGAACCCTTCAGTGCGGACTACCTTTCCTCTCTTAGTCACCATCCGACTACATTTCTCAAGCCCGAATGACATCCCGATGTCGCTGCTGTAGATCCTGGTTGTGTGGATCAGGGAGTCTATGTCCCTTTCGCTCTTAGCATACAGCTTTAAGTCATCCATGTAGAGGAGGTGACTGATTGTAGCTCCATTTCTGAGGCGGTATCCATAGCCTGTCTTGGTGATTACTTGGCTTAGGGGGTTCAGTCCTATGCAGAACAGCAGTGAGGAGAGTGCATCACCTTGGTATATGCCACATTTGATGGACACTTGGGTAAGTGGCTTGCCATTGGCTTCAAGTGTGGTTTTCCACATCCTCATCGAGTTCGCAACGAAGGCTTTTAGGGTCCTGTTCACCTTATACAACTCCAAGCATTCAGTGATCCATGTATGTGGCATCGAGTCATAGGCTTTCTTGTAATCAATCCAGGCTGTGCACAGGTTGGTACGTCGGGACCTGCAGTCTTGTGCGACTGTTCTGTCAACCAGGAGCTGATGTTTGGCTCCTCTGGTATCTCTACCAATGCCCTTTGATGCCAGATTGATCCAACACATAACTGCAGGGTGTAAGATGCTGGAAGGGAAAGCTTGCAGGAAACGCCATAACCAGGTGGCTGGCATAGTCTACATCTGTGCGGAGTATGGACTGGAAACCCCAAGGTCAAAATGGGAAACCCCTCCGAAGGTGGTGGAGAATGACAGAGCGAAGATCCTGTGGGACTTCCAGATCCAGACTGACAAGATGGTAATGGTGAACCAACGAGATATCGTGAACATAGATAAAGGGCAGAGGAAAGCTGTTGTAGTGGATGTAGCGGTCCCAAGTGATGTAAACATCAGAAAGAAGGAACGCGAGAAACTACAGAAACACCAAGGGCTCAGAGAGGCGCTGGAGAGAGCCTGGAAGATAAAGGTAGCAGTCGTGCCTGTGGTGGTCAGAGCACTCGGGGCAGTGACCCCCAAACTGGATGAGTGGCTGCAACAGATCCCGGGAACAACATCGGACATCACAGTCCAGGAAAGTGCAGTGCTGGGAATAGCAAGGATACTGCACAGAACCCTCAAGCTTCCTGGCCTCTGGTAGAGGACCCGAGCTGAATGTGGGACAGCACCACACGAGGGTTGCCGTGAAACGACAATTAAAAAAAAAAATGTCATACATACATAGTTGCCGTGAGACGAGAATTTTTTAAAAAGTCATACATACATACATACATACATACATACATATCATCCATCCATCCATACATACATCCATACATTGGATTGGATACAATTTTATTGTCAAATGTGCTGTACATACAGCACAGATGAAATTTCTTCCCTCTCAACATAAAACAAAAGGAAAACATACACACACACACCAGAGATGTGTTCCTCGAGCCGGTCCTTGGCCTCGAGGACCGGCTTGAGGACCGAGGGGCGGTCCTTGGTCCTTGGCCTTGGCCTCGTAGTCAAGTCCTTGGTCCTTGGCCTTGGCCTCGGATTGCCGGTCCTCGGACACAATGAGGGATTAGAGCCTCGAATCCCTTGCATAAGGACCGCAAAAATCGCGAAGGAATCGAATAAATTCCATCGAAGGAAACCCATATTGATGGATTAACTCTGTCGCTTTAAAAGGGGCGGGTCTGCCACTGACAGGTGACAGTTAGCGCAACGTGTAAAGAGCGGCATCACAGTTAGTTTTAATCACGGTTTGTTGCGTTCGCGATCGGCAGTTTAAATAGCGTGTAAGCCTTTCTGTAACAGTGGTGTCTTTTATTTAGTTATTTTTGCACAGTCGTCACGTTTGTGCGGTGACACTAGAATGTTTGTTTGAACGAAGTAATTTGCGTTACAGCTGGAGTCAATAATGTCGGCACTTCACTTCCGGGTTTGGCCGTTGGGATTTGGAGTCCTTTTGCTCGATTCCAGTTATGTTTGCTGAATGCTTTCTCATGTTTGGAATAATGAATATTGATAATACATAGTTTAAAAATCATGGTTGATTTAATTATTTATTATTATTGTGAAGTTGAAGGTATTAATTAATGTAGTATTAGTGGTAGTGGTAATAATAGTAGTACTCAGAGAATGGTTAGAGATTCAGCCATCTCGTTACCTCTACGTCGCGCGTTCTAGACGCATAATTTTCCCACGGGACACACAGTTCCAAACAATGTGCGTTTTTGGGACGCAAGGAAATTTCTCAGGCAAAACAAACAAACAAACAAAAAAACTACGGCAAGCCTGAGGATTTCACAGTAACAATCGTTACCGGTAGCGTGTCGTTTCCGTGGCGTCATTTTCACGGTACCGAAAAATAGTTTAATTATAAAAGTCACCGCACTTGAATTGACTGTGTGATCCACGCGATTTCACTGCGCCTGTATGTGTGTTTGTGATGTGATGTGGTGTGTGAGTGTGTTTCTTCTAATTTACTTTTGTTTTGTTTTCAGTGTTGGGGGGTGGGGGGGACACAACAGATGACGTCAAGTGCGCATGCGGGTTGTTATTTTAGTCCGCAAACTGAGGAATCGCGCGGATGATAGTTTGAGATGGCGGCGAAAAAAACTCACCAAGGTCTACTAATTACGATATTTAAGAAATGGGAATGCTTGTCTGATTTTTCGTATGAATCGTCCAAAGGGCGTATCACTAAACTCACCTGTGACATATGCACAGAACGCGAGAGCGAAATACGACGCGAGGCACGATTACGAGGCAAATTGGTCATTAGATTTGTAGGCTAATCGCTGTGAAAAATATTATGAAACAGTATTGGTTATTCTATAATTTACTGGTTGTAGCATGGTAACTTTATGAATAAAACATTCGTCACAAGGTGTAGTAATGCTAATGTTAACTGTTGGTAGAACTCATGATGACGTGTGTTAAATTCTTTCGTCAAATTGATCGTAGATTACACATGCATCGTCTTGGGAAGAGGATGTCAAGCCACATCAATACTTACCTGTATTAATGATTACCAGTCAATTAATCTTTGCAGTGTGAGATTGGAAAAAATACTCTGATGATGCCACATGAGTACTGTAACTGGCGCCAAGACTGAGTTGTTGGTTGCCATGACAACGAAAATACAATTTATTTTAGGCTTGTTGTTTTGCAAAAGTATTTTATATTTCTATGTGAATTTTCATATTTGTTTTTTCTTTAAATCCTCTTAATATGTTATTTGGAATATTTGTTAAGAATCATTTCCGGGTCATGTGCCGTGGATAGCGAGGAATTAGAGAGAAAGTTCGAGAAGACAACGAGAGAGAGAGAGACAGAGACAGAACTACGATACCGTGTGGTCTACGTGAATTACTGTAATTTGATCTACTTTCGGTTTACCAAGGTGCACACGGTATGTCATTTTGTGTTTATTTATTTAATGTCCTGTTCAAGATATTGTAATTTTGATTGTTGTTTGAAATATGTTTTAGTTTTCACGGTGTTCCACGATTAAACGTTTTGGACATCAGTACGAGGCGTCATCCTTCACCGGGGTAGATACAAGTACACCAGTTTTTGATCCATTTATTTTTTGGAATAAACCTGGAGTACACAGCTGCTGATGTAATGTTCATTGTTAATGCATCGTTTTCAAACATTGACCCTTGAAACATGATACTTTTGAGTTTCGGAATTCTTGATTATCAATATCAGTCAAAATAGAAAAATGGGTTCCCATGATGAACGTTTACGGAACCCAACATTTGTAATCGTGGTTTCCCATTGGGTAATCCGACGGAACCGAAAAACGGTTACCATGAATTTCCGAAATCCTCAGGCCTGCTCCTGAATTATTTAAATATTTGCAGCATTTGTTTATCATTGTATGTATATGTTGTTGTTTGTGTTATTATCATATGCAATTGAATAAGTAGACCCTTTCAGAATTCGAAATTTGGGACTCTCTCAATCCATAATGGCACTCGTACTTTTCTGATCAGCAAGTCCCTGGGACTCGCTGCCGGTAAACTGTAAAATTATCACTGAGAGATTACCGCTTTTTCTGCAGTCAGTGATTGACTTCTATGCAAAGTCATTTCTCAACTTGTGTTCCGTGCCACGTCATGCCTGTTGAGTGTTGATTTACTTCATATTAAGAAACTACTGCACTAAAACATTAATTCATAAATGTATACCATATGATTCTATTTTTTTTGTCTCAGTATAAATAACACGTACCCTGAGTGTTCTACTCTTTGAATAAAAACACTTCATTCAAGCGTTAGGGAGTGCAAAGGGTTATGATGGAGGGGTGTTGCAAATCATTGAAGACCTGCCAAGTGGTATGATAGCATTGTTTTATACATGTCCTCGGCTAGGCTTAGTTTCAAAATCAGTCCTTGGTCCTTGGCCTTGGCCTCGGAGGCAAGTCCTTGGTCCTTGGCCTTGGCCTCGGAAAATTGCTCAAGTCCTTGGCCTTGGCCTTGCCCCGGAAAATTTTCCAAGTCCTTGGCCTTGGCCTCGGGTTGCCGGTCCTTGAACACAACACTGACACACACACACATACATACTGTACATACACACACACATACATTATATTTACCCACCCACCCACCCCCCCCCCCCCCCACACACACACACACTTTCGTATGTGGTAACTAAAATCTGACTTCAGTTATTTTTCCCCAGTTTGCTCTGTAACGGTAAAATGTATGTTTGCCAATCATTATTTTTCTATTGGGTCATTTCTTTCATTTCGTCCACTAATAACTGACTTTGGATTCATAATTATTTTATGTAGAAGCCTACAGCACCCACAAGCACAGAACAAGATGATGCTATATGCTCCATCATTCAGCCAGTGAATCAAGGAATGTTAAATTTTCTCCTCACTCAGCAGAAGGGGCCACTGCTGTGAAGCAACTAAATATAGCTCCCTTCAGGTTCAAATATGGAGGAGGTGGTGGTGTCATTGTTTAAATACTCCTTCACCTCTCCAGAGTGGATGGCTGATTGCTTATCATGCCCAGTTACCCACCAACAAGCTTATTCAGAAAAAGCAAAAATGAGCTTGCTCACATTGAACAGGGTGTCATGAGAGCAGATGGGTGCAACAACAAATCAAGGTTGGAGCTAAAGTAGAGAATTATACAAATGATAAAAGTAACAAAAACAAAGATAGCACTCGAAAGTGAAAAGAGAGGATGGGTGACTTCATGAGTTCTGCGGATGTCCAGAAAAAAATACAAAAGACTGAAAACAGATGACATCATTAAAGTATATGAGGTAATCTAATATTTGACAAACTCAAATCGTATTGAGGACATCTGGTTTATATTAAATGTGGTTTGCTTTTTATTCTCCTGTATTCCTTGGACACTAAGCAGCTGCTGTACAGAAGTGAAACCTTCCCCTCAAATAACCTAGTGTCTGTGCTACGAGCTTGACAGCAGTCTTTTAGAAAGATGCTTCTTCAACCATCATCTTGGTTTAATCCAATCAGGGCGCCCCAACCTAATATAAAATCTGTGAAAAATGCTCACTTGAGACGTTTCCCTAATACTCTCACAGTGCTAATTTTAAATGTGCATTGCAACAACAGCCAGTGTAACCTTTGGTTTTGATCCTGACGGAGAAGTTCAGCAGTTAAACGCAAATCTGGCTGCTTGACTGAAGGCATTACAGCAATAGTCATAAACTGCAAATGTTGTGAGGCACTTAGGGGTGGGAGCGGAAGGAAATGAGGGCTGGGGAGCTCTGTTGCTGATCCTATCTAACTAGAATCATGAAGAGGCAATAGAATCTTATAGCACTAGAGACACTTGCTGCGACTTGAGGCAAGCTGTGTCACCAAAAGGCATATTAAACACTGGTGTTTATGAAAACAGAGGTGCTTCCCGGAATAGGGGGGGGGGGGGGGGAGAAACTCAGTCAGGTCCTGGAGCAAAATAAGCCATGGTTTCCTTTTTTCTCTCTTTGCCATTGTTAGAACGTGTCCAAAATCCATCTGGATTTTTTCTGCGAGAGCAATTTGATAATCAGATAAAGAGATCCACAAGATGGATTAAGGATTTTAAAACAAGAGTAGTTCAGGGACAAAGGAAATCTTGCTACGGTCCACCCATTGCTCAGCTCTGACTCATGTTTCACTCATTTTCCACTTTTACGGCAAGCTGCAGAGATGTGACCAAAGTCGGGTTTGTGTCATGCGACTGAGGACCTGATTGTGGTGGGAATTTAAATTGGGGCGAGGAAGGTCAATGATGGACCCATTTTACATTGCATTAATCTTACTGAGAAATGTTTCACTTCCTCTTGAGGGCCTGTACTGAGGAAACATGTATTTCCTGTAAATGGTGCAAGTGAAATGCAGTTTGAGGTGAACATTCTGTGTCTTTTTAAAATTACCTTCCAAGGGTAGCTAAGGTTGGACTAGGAAATGCAACGTTATGAGCAGATGAGATGACGAAAAATTGAGTTTGATTTGATGTCATTGAGAACGTTGTTTAAATGTGTTTTGTGCAATCAAGTCGTTTGACATTGACATGCTGAGAGGAACATAAATGACTCCGAATATAAATTCATTATAAAAAGCCGATATTACGCAGTCAGAAGTTCCCTTCAACATAACTGCAACATGCTTCTGGTGCTAATTCTGTCAAATATGAGCTGTTGTATCATTGTTCTAACAATTGAACTAGTCTTAATCTGTTCCAAAACTAAGTTTATCGTTCAAAATATGAACGAAAGAGAGTTCTGTTATGGTTGTAGTTGATGGAAGAGAGTCTCTTACACTCCTTATTTTATATTTTGCTTCAAACGCTGTTGTTGGTTTAAGACAGTGGATCTTTTATGCATGCAATGAAAAATGGATGATCAAAAATGAAGGATGTATTTTGCTCTTATTTCAATATTAAAATAGTATTTTTATCATACATCTGGTTAGGAAGTATGTGGTCCTACAGTATGTGGCCCCCCAGTAGCACAGATGAACAATTGTGACCCCTCCAGCATATAGATACTATGACAGTACTCCTCACAATCTCAGTCATATCCTCTGTGCAACTAATTTGTACCCTGTTCAGTAGTGGGCTCAGACTAAACTAAACATTTAAATAAATTATGAAGTCACGGAACTGTGTACATTCCTCAAAGTAAAATAATCTGAAACTCTACTATTAATTTTCGAGTATGCAGGCGACTGATGAGCTTTATGGGAATGGGTTTGGGTTGGTGCTGACAAAAAGCATTTCTCAGCCATTTATTGGCACTGAGTGGTGTTGCTTTTTTTTGTACGTGTAGTTATTGTTATTGATCAGGACACTGGGAAAGTCAACAGGCTTTTCAGGACATAATGAAGACCACAAGCTATTATACAAGTCTAAGAAGGCCCTGTGAGAGCATTTTCCTGGCAGATCAAATTCTAAATAGTCCACTTGTGCTCCTAACGCTGTAGTTCAACAGCTGAAGCTTCTTCTGGGAATAGAAACAATCAGCACCCGCAGAAATAGCAACTTTATTGGTGTAGGACAGCTGTAAAAAATACAGCCTACAAGCCAAAATCGGGTCATTAGGAACCTAAATACGGTCCATCAGGATGATTTTGAAAAATGACAAAATACTGCAACGTACCTGCAGTTAGGGATGAAATTGATCAGAATTTATCGATTACTTACTGATCCAATTCTTTATCAGTTCTCTTATCGACTCTTCATTGGGTGATTGGAATGAAATGAAAAGTTTGCTTTACCTCTTGAATATCTTCAATACAACATATCCAGTGTGCACCCGTGATCTATAATCCATCCTTGGTTAGGAAAGTAGGCTTTTTCCTTTTAAAGTACATCAAGAAACAAAAGGCACTATAAAGTGTATTCAGCAGATTGAGATTTTTTTTTAAATCAATAAAATTTAGCAGGGTTGTCCACAACATTCCTGGTGTGCAGTGTCAAATTTACAAGGCATTTATTTTCACTTTTCAGGGACTCTGTTGCAGTATTTGCATACCTTATAAGAATTGATAGAGCCACTTTAAACAAAGAGCTAGGGAACAGGTTTTAACTTTAAAAAGAAAATCATTCCGACCAGGACATAATATGACACTTTGTGCCACGAATAATTGGGAATATTTACAATGCTTCTTTTGTATTCAACTTCAGTCTAAACTAATTCAGACATAAAACAAACATTGTTCTGTAAAATAACACATTTGACCTGATTTTACCCTTCGCACAATTATAGACACCTTTATTTATTTATTTCGAAACTGCTACCTCACGAGAGTTTAGGGAGCCTCCCCAGAGGCACTTCTGAGAGATGTGAGCTGTAAAGCAGCCTCGACAGCAGCGAGCGCATCCTCAGCCCACCGCGACAGCCAGTTCTCAACACTTGCAATTTATTTTCTCCTCCTCGCTCTTCAGTCGTGAACCCAATGATGGCTGAGAACAAGGCACTTTAAGCGTCCATAGTAAGATACAAAGACATTCTGCAAAACTTGGCACGATGCATCACCAGGCACGAGGCAGCTGGCACACCGAGGTCTTCGGCAAATTGTGTGCCAGATGTCAGTCATGCATGAGAATTTAACCCACAAATTAGTATTTTGTGCAGCCATTAGACCTATTTCATTGGCGCACATGAACCTTTTTTGTCCATGTTAGGTCTAGATTGCGGCTATGAATGGGGAAAAAAAAGTTGCGTGCAATATCTGGAGCTTGGTAGAGCTTAGTGGATCTATTCTCTTGAGCTGTTTTTCTTTACTTTTCAAATGACACACATCACTTTTGTCTTTTTGTAAAACACGTTTTTAGACGGTGACAGCTCTGACAAAGGCTGGAGTGACAGTCGAAGCAAGGTAAGAGATTTTTCCTCTTGACTGAAAAAAAAAACATTGACAAAAAGAAAATGAAAAACACACAATGAAACAATTCAGAAAATCCTGATGCCAGAATGTCCCTCACCTCACTGTCTCCATCCATGCCATTGCTTCTTTGCGCGTAATTATTTTTGTAATCATATTTTTTAATACAGAGTAAAGTGAAACATCAAATTAGACACCTTTGGTAGTACACTAATTTTAAAAAAATCTATGCAATAAAAGTGGGGAATATTGTTGCTGCCACCAAGCTTATTGCACACAAAATGGAAAGCAAGAAAATGTCCTGGACAATTTTTGAAAACATAAGTTTAGTCTAAATCCTCTGATGTTCACTCAAATGTGAATATGTTCTGATATCCTTGGTACTCCATGAAAGCAAATAAATTCTTTGTTTTTGAAGCAAAAGAAGTCATGAATAAAGACCGGACCAATCAAACCTGCATGCAATAATTCCCGAATTTGAAAGAGTGTTGGGGTCCAATTTGAAGAAAAAAAAAAATGAAACCATAAATTGCAACACACATTTTGGACCACAAATGTACACCACTCTGCATTTACACCACTCCATAAATCTGTTGGCCACAAAAAGGCGACACATTCCGCTTAGGAAGAAACTGATGGGATTAAGAAAGATGAAATCTCTGATGCAAAGTGGAAACACAATAAACGGCGTCCGGCTATGGATAAGGTAAGCTAGTGTGAGCCTCAGCAGTTACATTAACAGTCATTTTACCACAAATTATGAATGTGTTCTTTAAAAACTAACTGAAAATCAATGTTCTAGATCAGGGGTGCCCATTAGGTCGATCCTGATCTACCGGTAGATCTAAGACAGGTCCCAAGTAGATCCGAGGAGTGTCGAGGAGAAAAAAACAAACAACCATTTGTGTGTCTTTGTACATGTTAGTAATATATTTTTTGTGTTAATGTACACTGCACCCTAATCATCTTATCAGTCTCATTTTCACCCAAAAAATATTTAAAAAATAAAATAAAGCAGGTAAATCTTGAATTTACGGTGGCGCGTGATTACATCACCGGAAGTTGTTAGCTCTCAGCAGTCTGCAATTGCGGCTTATGATTAGAACTGTTGCGCTCTATCTTTTATCGTCACTATTCTCATTCAGAGTTTGCTTCGTGTACAATTCACCGAGGGCACGAGCAAAGAATAGGAATCTAGGAGGGCCCAGGGAAGCACTTTAAAACGGTACGTGTGAGCTACGATAGTAAACAGGCTGCAAAAGTGCGTCGCATGCCTCAGTTTCAGGCTGTTTCTCATCATGGCGTGCGTGTGCTTGTGCGTGTGTGTGTGTGCGCGCGCGTGCCGGTAAGGGTAGATCCCGGGAGGTAAGTTGATCTTCGATCCAAAAAGTTTGGGCACCCCTGTACTAGATGAAAGGATCTTATTTCAATTATTTTCCACAATGTTGACTGGTAATATGCCAGGTGCGCATTCTACAAAGTGGGAATAGCGAAATAAACCTTGCTCACACTAGTGTGAGACATACCTGCCACATTGACTTTTTCTGGATTGTTGGAGTTTGGTGTGGAGGTGCTGGAGCCATTGGTCAGATTACTTCCTGTGCCATTGTAGATGTTCTCAACTTTTGACTCGAGCTTGGTCAGCCTCAGCATGATGTTATCTAGCAGCACTGCAAGGGTCTTCTTTAAGTCTGGAAGAAACGGCCATCAGTGCAGTCAACACTGGCATCTTTAATCACTCAAAGAATAAATAGATACTCATAAATATGCTTGGGATAGTGATGAATTGAATGTTCATCTTTATTTTGACTTTGGCTTCGCTTGATTAAAAAAAAAAACAAATAAAAAAAAAAGAATCAAACAAAAATGATTAATTTCTCAAACGGCACAGTGTTCATGCACATTCCTGGGTTTGTTAACGGTCGCAAAGATGTTCACCAGCGGTTTTAAGATAAGATAAGAAAACCTTTATTTGTCTCACAGTGGAGAAATTCCCAATTTATAGAAGCAAAACTATGAAAGAAAGTATAAGACAACAAGTAGACAACAAATAAATGTTATAATGTTTTAAGACAACAAGTAAATGTTACTTTAATTTTAACTTATTTTAATTAATTTTTTTTAAATTAAAATTGTAACTGTCGCAAACAGTTTTGCTTAGTCACAATGAGACATTGATGTTCAAAATTTTTTCCAAATTTCCTGTAGACCAGAAAAGCTGTTTGCAAACGCGATCTGATGTTTTGTCATCGTGGTTTACTGCCAGGTTGCAGAGCGCGCTCAATTACATTAATTTTGGAAAATAGCTGTTTACTTTCCCTGTACTCCTTGCACTGGGCTCCATTTTTGGAGCAATGTGGATAACAAAAGGCACATTTGAACAACGTTCCGAGTTTATGAACACTTTCAGTGAAGCAGTGTGCTCGAAGTGCATTTCCGAATGCACCCACGGTGAGGGAATGGAAATTTTGGGGGCGACGAGATCCAGGGTGTGATGAGCTCCAGGGCGTGTTCACTCCGAGCGGGCACTGCTTCCCACCGACATTTCAGAAACTCAAGAGTGTAGTTCAAATGTGCCATTTGGTTATTCAGAGTGCACCAAAAATGCAGTGCCGATGCATGCGTGCTGTGCGTTCCTGTACCCTAGTGTGTCAGGCAGTCAAGCTGGAAACAGTTGAAGCACAAGCCGCTGGTTGGTTTAGAACGTGGGATGAAGTTATGGTCACAAATGAAAACCCGCGATAAAGTGAAGCCGCAATAACTGAACCGTGAAGTCGTGACGGAACACTGTATTGGCTGAAAAAGGATTTGCAGATCATTGTACTCTTAGTTACGCTTTGCACAATGTCCAATGTATTTCATTGAAATTGGAGTATGGAATACACGAGTTGCTGCTGAAGCTTGTCAAATTTCTGTGCTTTTCCTCTGTCTGCTTTGACAGTAAATGTACATGCAAATGATGCTCTATACAACAAAAGACAAGCTCATGTTTCACAATAATGGCGTGCACAAAGGCTTTGTTTCCTCATTGTATACACCTGTTCTGTGACCCATGCTTCCATTGTCTTTGCGCACACTGTTGAGAGGTGAGCCGATGACCAATAGAAACCTAAGGACACATTTGTGCCTGGCCGAAAAAAAAAAATCTTGCGCTTAACAGTGGCAAAATGCCTGCTCAAGCCATGAACAAGTTCCCTTTGGGTTGAACAGTACTGTGACAAACGGACATAGAGGGCCGTGAAAAAGTATTTGCCCCCTTCCTGATTTCTGTGTTCTTTGCATATTGATCACATGCGCAAAGGTTTCACTTCATTAAACCAATTTTAATAACACACAGAGTCAACCCAATTAAATACCAAATGTAGTGTCTAAATGATAATTTCACTGAGCAAGGGGTGAAAAATTCAAACCTGCCTGTCCTTATGTGAAAAAGTAATTGCTCTCTGAAACTACTAACAGCTTGTGACACTCTTGGCGGCAATAACGGAAATCAGACAGCAGGGAAGGTAATCGGGCAGCCCTCACCCCTGCTCCACAGGACATATATGTCCAGTCCGTTGTTCAACAGGCCAACAACATTTTAGACCACTGGTGTCAAACTCAAGGCCCGGGGGCCAGATCTGGCCCACCAGATCATTTTATGTGGCCCGCGAAAGCAAATCAAACATGTCAAGTTCTACCTTGATTGCTAAAATCTGAACCAAAATTTCAATGTCTCATATGTAATAAATAAGAGAGATGAGCATTATCTTGTCACCAAACCCCTCATTACAGCAACTTAAATACCCATTGAATCAACCATTATTCTTGAATTTTTTTAAATGCTTTCACAGTCATAACGGCCCGCCAAGGAAAATGGTCACTTCAACGTGGCCCTCGGCAAAAATGAATTTGACACCCCCGTTCTAGACAATCCTTCCCATGTGCTCCAGGAAGGAGGTACAGGACTCTAATCTGAAAATTAAACCGATATAAAAACTCAATCATACCGAAGGCTATCAGCTTAATTAACAAACAATTGGAGGGAGGCAGACAAACAAGGAAGGGGACATAAGGGCAGCGTGGGGTGTGCATATGCCTGTAATGTATTGTCCAATGTGTGCAGAGAATATATTTTCCTGCACTGTATGTATTGTCCAATGTATGGGTGTGTAGTGTATGCGATATGTATTGCTCAATGTAGCAGCACAGAGGGCCTGTCCTCCGAGACAAGTTTCTCCTCTGGGAGACCAAATAAAAGACAAATTCTAATCCAATTGAAGCACGGCCACATTGAAGGGTGTTCTAGCATTTAAGGTTACGCCACAGCATCTCAATTATATTTAAAACCAGACTTTTACCTGGCCACTCCAAAACCGTTTTTTTTTTTGTTGTTGTTTTTTAGGCATTCATAGATGGACTTGCTGGTGTGTTTCAGATCGTTGTCCTGCTGCATGATCCAAGAGCACTTGAGTTTGAGGGTACAAACTGATGTTCGGATGTTCTCCTTCAGGATTTATATTTCCTTGGGTTGTCTCTGTGTGACATTAAAACTGGTTTGATAAACTGAAACCTTTGAGTGTGATATTTATGCAAAGAATACAGAAACCGATGAGGGGGCAAATTCTTTTTCACTGCACTGGAGGTTAGACATTCATTGTTTTATCTGTATAACCACCGTACCCGATAGCGAACCATACAACAGAACAAAGACAAGATAACCTTTCTACGCACAAAAAGGATTAGATAGAGCAGCAATAAAGGCTTACAACATGCACAGCCACCATTTTGCCCTTTAGCAAAATCTCCTTCAATTATGATGTCAATTCTTTAGACTACAAGTGCCAAAGCATCCAGGGCACAAGAGGCGCACAACTGCTGCTGAGCAGCACAGAAAAAAAAGGAAAGAAGGTCAGGTGACTCGCCCTATTCCGCGGAACACCATAAGCACTCATGTCAGGGTTGACAATAAAGAAGACAGTGAACTAGACCGGGTGCTGTGAAAAAGGTGTGTACCGTACTTTTATTCCAATATATTTAATATAGTAAATTTAGATAATGTGGTGGTTTGGACACAGGAGTGTACATATGTGGTGCGCCTGAGCACCGAAAATGGAATGTTGGCCTCCAATTCAAGTCATTGCGCTGTCGCATTGGTCTGGCCAGCCTCAATTCAAAATCAGCCACCACAATGATTGCTACGGAGGTCAAACTACAAAATAAAAGCTCAGTAAGGTACTGATCTATTGATATCCATATACAGTATTTGTTTGATTTTTTTGCTGCACACTGCGGTAGTTGTTTTAAAGGTCAACAGTGAAGTGAACTTGGCCAACCATCTTTTGAGTACCGGTAATCCTTGGAGCTAAAACTATTTCAAGCATAGTTTCCACCCAGGTTCATAGTTAGTCCCATAGCAAATGCGCTGAACGATGAAAATGCTTTAGTTCTGCCATCTCCAGCCAGTGACGTCATTTGCAGAACGCCGAGTGTCAGTCAGCCATTATACTACATCAGGGGTGCCCATTACGTCGACCGCGGTGATAAAGGACTGGTCCCAAGTTGATCCGAAGGGTGTAGAGGGGAAAAATAAAAATAAAAACATTTGTGTCTCTCTGCATGTTAGTAATATATTTTTTGTGTTAATGCACACTGCACCCTAATCATTCTATCAGTCTCACTTTCACAAAAGTTCTTAAAGAAGAAAATAAAATAAAGGTCATCTTTAACCTACGGTGACGCGTCACCTGCGTCACCGGAAGTTGTGGCGCTCAGCAGTCTGCAGTTGCAGCTTGTGATTGGAGTTGTTGCGCTATATCTTTTATCGTTATCGTTATTCTCATTCAGAGTTTGTTTTGTCCAATTCACCGAGGGGACGGGCAAAGAATGGGAACCTGGAGGGCCGAGAGAAGCATTTTTAAATGGTACGCATGAGCTTCGGTTGTGAAAAGGCTGCCTCAGTGTGTCGCATGCCTCAGCGTCAGGCTATTGCTCATCATGGCGTGCGTGTGTACGTGCGTGCGCGTTAACGGGTCGATCCGAGAGGTTGGTTAATTGAAAAGATCTTCGGTCCAAAAAATTTGGACACCCCTGTACTACATTGTTGATTGTCCCGTTAACTGCTCTTTGCCACTGTTATTGCATTATTAGGAGAAATTCCTCGGCGCTTGGTGGCGATCCACTGTTCACATTCAGGCCAACAGTTGTGGCCCAAAGAAGAGAATAGGGCATGTAAATGGAGCACTCAAATGATCAGGATTCACTGTCAGGCTCCTATAGAGCTTACCGATGAGAGATGAATGTATTTTATTATATAAAGTGGATGTCTATTTACAGTATATATACAACAATATAGAGTTTCATGAGGTAGAATGCTTTACTTTCTCTTCATTTTAAGCTTTTTAGCAAGCGCTAAAAGCTTATTGGTCCTCTCCGTCTTTTTCCATTCTATTTTTAGCCAACTCCTCTTGTTTTTATACATGCTCCAGGCTATCGAAAAGCGCTTGAGATCGAGTAGTTACTTTTCAGTAGAAATGTCTGTTTTCGGTGTTTCACCGAGGTTGAGTGACTCTGTAAAGCTTTCAATCCTCTCGATCCGTATAGAATGACATCATCACACACTGTACACAGAGCTTTAACGGCGACATCGAGCTTTTTCACGAAATCCGACACTAGCACAGACAATGGTTCCTCTTTACTGGTTCCTACTGGGGACACCGTCAGCTTTCTATCCAACCAGTCCCATCGAAACGTGTTTTTCAGATCCGCATCTATCTGACGCACTTTAGCTTCGTCACGAGTCTCGATAACATTCGGCATTCGCGAGAAAGGGATTTAGGAAGGCGAACACGGATTGGTTGTGATTCTGCATTTGCCGATATAGCGACCAATCACAAGAAGTAAGACATTGGTTTTAGCCCATATACGAAGTAACGACAAACTAACGCTTCGCGATACAAAATGGATGCTTGCAAACGTTACTTGTAAACATTACGAGCCCCGAATCTGCCGAAGACAAGTCCGGACCCCCCACCCACCCAGAATTATTTTTACAGATTTGGAACAATATAAAATAGGTCCATTTTGACTGAAAAAAAAGCGGAATTCTGCCACAAAGCGGAAAAATCTCATCCTTGTTTAATGTATTACTTTACCTGTGACAAAAATATTTCATCTGGGATTTTCTAAAATTACTTCCCAGTTGACCTTTATGACCAAGGTTTTACAGAAAAAAGGGTGCTTGCATTCAATGATCGACAGCTGCATGGCAAGCAAGTACAGTACTGGAATCAATCGCTTTTGTCTGTGGACTCTCGGTACGTTCAATGACCACTCTGACAATAGCACAACTCAAACATCCATAGAAATACTCATTCAATGCACCAAACAGCAATGAATAGTATGTGGGTGCATTGCAGGGGGTATGTGGAAACATGTTAGAATTTATTTGACGCACCAAAATCAGAACAGCGCCGTTTTCCCATTTGGGGAATGGCAGCATGCTAATTTACGGTTACTAGGCTAACACCAGCACAAGAAAAATTCCAGAGTACTCAAACTCTGGAATTCAATATGAACTTAGTGGAAATATTTATAATATAAAAATATCGAAAATACATAATATTGCCTTTCTAATTACTCCAGTTGTCCAATATCTCAAAGCAATAAAAGCGAGTGATGGGTCCACCAACACCTACGCATCAGCGAATGTGTCGAGCTCAGAGAGTGAAACACCGTGTCGATCTGCATACATAAATCTCGATGATCAAAATTGACAATACAAATCAAGAAATTAGCGGTTATCGGTTGGAAGTTCTCATATCGCGCATCACTACATTGAACAGAATCTGTCTAGAACTGAGTTGGAGCAAAGAGTAACCAACTATGAACAACAAATTAGCAGGTAAATTAACTGTTTGGAGCAAAAATAATACAACAACCAAACTGCACAACCAACTGAACCAGATGAATCAGGCAGGCTGGGGAACCGAGAAAGTAGATTAGTAGATTAAATATACTTATTCGTATTGAGTTTTAATTTTGAGTTTTGAGGGCTGCATATTAATGTAATTTTTTTTAATCAATTTAGGTTTGCTAAAGGACTCTACTGTTCAACCCATTTGGGAATACAGCCATTATTTTTAAACTTTAAATTGCGATGCATAAGAAGTGATTTACCAATCAAGATACACATTTTAGGTGATATCAAGTTCTGGCTAAAACTATTTTTGGAAGAATCTTGGAATTTAAATCGAAAACCCCAAAAGTACAATAACGAGTTCCACAGTTTTGTGGGAAAATATGTCAAGTAAAACGCCTGAGTTTATACCCTTATCATGGGTGACATTTTGGTTTTATGGACAGCACTCACCATAGGCAGTCACGGTGCCCACATAAGGCCCATCCATGACACTTTGGTTCTCCTCAGCTAGTGCCTTGATGTAACGCTTGCTGAGGTCCAGGATCTGTTGCCGGAGCATCGCGCTGTTCTCATGGCTGGCTCGCTGCTGGATGGTGAAGTGTAGCAGCATCATGCCCCAGATAAATCCAAAGCTGACCAGGAAAAAGCCGAGCTTTTGGGACGACAGCTTCCACAAGAAAGGTGTAGCCATGCTCACTAGACAGCGAGTGAGGTGTCTATGGTTAAACTACAGGGCAGCTGCAACGGTCCAGGTGGAGATCAGGAGGGGCAGTAAGGCATGGCTGGCTGTCTGTGGGGCTATGATGTTTGTTGGACGCAGGTCCTCACTAATGTGATTTCCTTCTTTGCCCCATGTTGATGACAACGCAGCATCTCAGGCGCCAACCTTCTTCATTCTACAGCGGAAAAGACAGAGGAGGGGCCAAGTTAGTTGATCGTTGGGATTGTCAATCAGTAATTAGAAATTGTGCGGAAAATGGATCCGGCTATTTCCAGAGGATAAAAAAAAGAAGCCAATCACGAATGGCGAAAATCTGCGGATAATTGACACTCAATTACCAATGCGGAAAAAAAAAAGAAAACAAAACACACAAATAGGCAGGGGATTGGGTAAAAACCAAACATTAGTAAGCGGGGGATCTCCATTATCTTCTCCCCCTCCTCAATAATATCATGATGGACATGCATGTGACAACCTGATTTGATAAGTTATACAAGAACAGCAACACCATGTGCAGCGCCAGGATGACGTCACTCATCTTTCAAAGTTTTTTTTTTTTAAAAGAATCATCCGTCCATCCATCCATCCATAGTCTACTCCAGGGGTGGCCAACCAGTCAGAGACTAAGAGCCAATTTTTTTACTGTGTTACTGCAAAGAGCCACACACACACGAACATGCACTCGCGCACATATGCATGCACGCCACGATGAGAAACAGCCTGAGCGCCTGAACATTAATGAAACCTAAAGACACAAAAAGACAAATCTTTTCTTTTTTTTCCCATTTCCCACCGCTCGCGGTCGACTTGGGACCAGTCTGCTGGTTCTTGGTCGATTGCGATCGACGTATTGGGCTGTAATTCGCTGACTAGCTTAACACTCAGCGCCGTTGTCTGCGCATGAGCATGAGCGCAGTCATCTAATTGGTTGCCCTCTATGTCAACCAGTGATTCAGTGATCTGACTCGTTGCCCTCTAGGTCAATTAAGTAACGGGATTGGTGATAGGCTGACGTAGTACGTTCTGTGTCTTAAGCATGTTGTTTTCATGGCAGCGCCGTCGCCGAGGCGCTTTCGACAATTGTCATGTGAAAGCCCGGGAGCCGCATTGAACCAGCCAAAGAGCCGCATGCGGCTCGTGAGCCGCGGGTTGCTGACCCCTAGTCTACTCCGCTTATCCTCATGAGTGTAGCAGGCATGTTGGAGTCTATCCCAGCTGCTTTCGGGCAGTAGACGGGGGACACTCTGAACTCATTGCCAGCCAATCACAGGGCATACCTACACGAACAACCATTTGCTGATATTGTCTGATAATGATCAGCTACCGATCGATCGGAGCATCCCTAATGGATAGATATCCATCCATCCATTTTCTTAACCGCTTTATCCTCACAAGGGCCGCGGGGGGTGCTGGAGCCTATCCCAGCTGTCTCCGGGCAGTAGGCGGGGGGCACCCTGAACCGGTTGGCAGCCAATCGCAGGGCTCACAGAGACGAACAACCATCCGCGCTCACACTCACACCTTGGGAGAATTTCGAGTGTTTAATCAGCCTGCCATGCAGGTTCTTGTAAAGTGGGAGGAAACCGGGGTACCCGGAGAAAACCAGGCCCGGTGAGAACGTGCAAACTCCACACAGGGAGGCCGGAGCTGGAATTGAACCCACCACCTCTGCAATGTGAGGTTGACGCGCCAACCACTGGACCACCTATCGATGGATAGAAAACCAAATTATTACTACAGTGCCATTCATGGCTGTGACTGTGTGTGTACTTGCCTCACTGAATTAACCCAACTCAACTGTATGGAGAGCACTTTAAAACAACCACCGCTCTATAAAAAGTGCTGTACTTGCAGAAAAAATAAGTTGCACGACAACAAACGATAAAACAACCGATCAATAAGATAGCACAAATACTTAAAAACTAAAACTAAAATCAAGTCTCATGCTGAGTCACAAGCCGAAGAATAACAAAAGATAAGTTTTAAGATGGGAGTGAGAGAGTTTGTCTAATGTTTTGTGGGAGGTCATTCGAAAGAAAGGGACCGTCATCGGAAAAGGCTTGATCCCTTCGCTTTGTCCTCAGTACCTCGAATCGTGTCTGGGCTGCAGACCCGAGGCACCGGGCAGGTGTGTAGGGGCTAAGAGAGGTAAGCTAGGGTGAGGCCATCCAAAGATTTGAAAACAAATAATAGAATCTTAAAAAGGAGCCAGTAATAGGATGCCTAGAGCAGAGACTCAGTCAGAATAGCAAAAAGCAATGTGAATAGAAATAAAGCCAAAGCAGCATCTCCACACACAGTGGTGCACTACCCGTATATTAATCCTTCAAGGAAATAATCCTAAAATTACTAAAATATTTAATTAACACCGACATTCGAACAATGTACGCACACATACATTTTCTTAAATTAATCAAGCAGCCCCTCAACCTTTTAATGCCACACAGGTGCTGTTTGAGCATTATCGAACAAAATAATCTGGCAAAGCTTCACATTGTGCTGCTGCCCTTGTCCCTCGCCACTGATATGAATCTATTAAGGCGAGCAGCGATTCGGGTTAGCCTCAGATCGTTAACTTTTGGCTCATAGCTTCCACTGGCAATGTGTGAGCATACGTCACTGGAGCAAACCAGCGTAGCGATGCCGCATCTGCAAGTGGCGTGTTGTCAAACATACAAAGCAACTATTAATTTTTTTGCGCAAGTATGTGACCAGTAACTTTTTATTCGTGAATGATTGGCATGCATGTTGACCTGCGGCAACCACCGTGGAGCTGAGAATCTCAAGGCATGAATGCGCACGTGAAAACAAAACTGGATCATGATAATGTCACAGGGATTTAGAGGAAGTAAAGACAGTGCAACATTGTTTAAACGATCAGGGTTTTTTTCCCCCAGGCGAGTCCTAATCAGATTGTTCTCTCTCACGCAATTGTCGGGGCCAGGCCAGATGGCTGAATGAGGCAAAGGCCCAAGTCCATTTCCATGGCTGAGAAAACTGTTTTGAAGCTGCTCACTTGATGCAGGCCAATCCAGTTCTGTTCTAAAATGAAAAATGAATAAGACCTGACTAAGGTCCCGTGAACTAAAATAGCACACGTTAAGAGCTTGTTGCAGAATAACACCGTGTAGAAGGTAAAAGTGCTCTCAATGCGGGTTCTGGCATTAATTATGCAGCAGCTATGAGTGAATATCTATTCTTCATCTCCATATAAATAGGCTGCCTGTCACACAGGCTGATGTCTGTCTCACGAGAATTCGCAACACTTGCCTTGGGAGAAGTGTGTTCATATAATAGGCAACTGTTAATAATGAACTTAATGTCTGTCAAACAGTTACAACTCTCCAGTTTCACGTTGTGGTCATAAACAGAATCAAAGAGAACACTTCAATGAATTAGATCCGGTGGATGTTTGACAACGGTTCAGAGATATGCTGTAACATTGTTGCCGCTGTCTACTGGGAAAAAAGTCATAAAATACATGAAAAAGTGGCTAATCGATATCACCGGAGTGTTTTCGCTTGGTTTTACTAGATTGCAATGGAGACCAATGTGACTCGGCATCTTAATAAACTTTGTTTTATAGGCGCCGCCTGTCAATAAGTCATTAGCTCCTCCACAGGAACAGCCACTTCAGAGTGACACCCACAGTTTGGCAGGCAATGCCAGAACAAGGTTCATTTGGGCTCCAACTACGTTTTTCTTCAATTCACCCAACACTGGACACTTGTCAAGATGGCAAGAAAGTCAGATGACATTTTTCACACTGACCAAACGCGCCAAGTCGTAAACTTGTTTGCATGTCGCATTACAACTCTTTAAATGTAGGACTTCACAATACACTGCAACCAAATGATGCCTTTATAAAATTGCTCGGAAAACAAAGAGTAAATAAAATAATGTTAGCGTTTGAGAGACCCCAGATTCCAAGTGAAGCAAAGGCAAGAAATGGACGTAAAAACTAACTATTTATGATTTCAGATAACACATCTAAAACTCATAACTGGCTTTAGAAGGGAAGTCAAGTTAAAAATTATCTTTCCAATAATATGTTCTATGCACCCTCACTAGTCTAAACACAGCATTCTGATTAATACTGTGTTGGTGGAATATGAATTAATTAAGCAGCAATAGTCACCTGTTTTTAATCCATTTCAGGAGGAGGCCATTTTGCCACAACCCAGACTGACCAACAGGGCCAACATCTCTGCTGAACAAAACGAGCCTTTGAAAATGCTGCCCATAACAGGCGCAAAAAACAAGCCGTTCGGGGCTGTCATGCAGCGACAGTCAAATAGTGCCGACATTCCTGTCAATCAAAATCAGTGCCGGTACACTCATGCTGCCGAGAAGGCACAACCATCAAGCACAGATTTGTCTCCTTCGACAAATGTCGTGGCCAAAACGCTGAAAATAGTCCACAACGGGTCCACACCAAGGACAACAAACACCACATGACAAAAAAAAAAAGCAGAGCTCTGCTCTTGCAGACAGACGGCTGTCAATTATGGCGCCAACTTAATTTCGTACCTCCTGTATAGAGGCCCTGGCAGTGATAACACTGAGGATGAAATACATTTATTCAAGGGTTCAGTTACTTAAATTGATGGTGCAGAAGCTGTGCTCCTCTGTGATTTTAAATGTAAGAAGCCGGGTGCATTTCTGACTGAATGTGAGAGAATAAGAGCCTTTTAACCAAAGAAAAGCCAAGTGTTCCACATCCCTGCATGGATTCCATCAGCTCAGCCATTCCTCTGCCCCCCTCATTTCACCATCTTCATACCAATACTGCTCCTTCTGCCTCTGCAACCGAGCCCACGCGTACACACACACACACACACACACACACACACACACACACACACACACACACACACACACACACCCTGCTATGATTTCTTGCCAGTGAGCCATGCCTCTGAAGCAAAGCTCCTTTACCCCAGGATTTATAATCCCAAAGGCTTCGGCAGCTGAAAGAGCACTTTGTAAAGCCAGGAGTGCTGGTGATGGCAGCTCACCTCTGGATGTTCATTACTCTCTGCATTAGTTTCCAGCTCGCAGCTTACAGCTTCTGCTAGGTCACGTTGAATGATACAATAATAGCAGAATCAATTTAACCTATAAATGCTCGCGATAAAGTGTAGCATTTGCTCGGATGTTGTATATTATTCATTAATTTAGTATAGCTACTAGCCTGCTGGATGCTTGAAACGACTCCCGCCCGCGATTTGAGATGAGTTGCAAAATAAATAACTTTCTACCAGCCATTTTTGACCCTTTATCCTAATATTTGAGAAAAAATAAATTCTATGAAAAAATACCTGGGGATGAACGTCGGGACTCTTAAAACGCAGATGTGTCTTTGGGATTGTTCCTGTTACAGCGATCATACAATTCTACGAATTCTAGCATCTGTCTTACCGTGTATGTCGACTGATAGGAGTTTCGTGGTTTGCTGTTCTTGCAGGTTCTCAAACACGTGGCAAACCCGCACGCAAACCGGCAAAAAAATTAATGCAAAGGCTGCCACAACGACTAGGGGCAGTTTCTGCATTTCAAGGAATAGGCCCGTGTATAGCTCACCTGGCAGGTGACAGCAAATGCACAAAACTATGTGAACGTTGTTTGCTGTTGTGAAGGGACATAAGTAACTACATAAATATTACAGGGAAGTATCGTCATGTCACCTTCATGAATCTAACAACACAAGAGGTCATCAAGGCAAAGCACTTTACAATGTGTCAGCAGGATTGGGTACAGTATGGTACGAAAAACTATACGCCGACCCTGAAAGGCAACGACATGAGCCCAGTGATACAGTGTTCCCTGCGACTAAAATGCTACTGCGGGCGAATAATACAAGTACGCTACGTTAGCTAGTACACCTGCTGTATAAACACAATGAGACCCCTAGCGCGCGCCGCAAGACAAGAGCCAGACAGGCAGCGAATGCGAGCGGGTGGTGGACGTTAGCTCGACGGGAGTAAGCAGCCCCTTTCGTTGTGCAGAGGCGTGCCAGGTCAGCTACGGTGTAGCCTTCTAGGGCGACAGCAGCAAGGTCTGGGGCTGAAAGTGGCCTCGGTCGACCACCACTCACTCCATGACGAAACGAGAACCCCCGCAACGACAAGTGAGCGAGCGCAAAACAAGCAAATCGAGGAGTGTCACGAACTTACCCCGTGTGTCAATTAATGTTGGAAGTCCATTGCAAGGCGCCTCGATCGGGAATTAACGAAGCATCCATAAAGAAGGGCGAAGGGAATCGTGAATTGGCTGCCTGTCTCGTAATTCCAGATACCACGCACGAGCCTCCCTTGCTCGCTCTGCCCACTAGCAAAAAAAAAAATCGAGTGGAGGAACCGTCTGCAAGTGTTAACCCCCCGATGAAGCGTAAAACGACGTCCGACAACAATGCGATTTTTATTCCCTGATATTTACTTAAGGACTTTCTATTGAAAGATTTTATCTGTTGTTACATTCGGAGGACATTTGGTATCATGTGCATTACGCGTGCAATCTGTGAAGCAAAAACACGGAGACAAAAAACACGAGACGCTCTCTGAGAATTTCAATGAATGCTTTGTTTCCACTGCCACCTTCTGTCCGGGAACAGACTACAACCTGCACCGAGCAGGGAAGTGGGCCCTCTCGCGTTTTAAGGCAAAGAAAGGAATGATTCTCAATGGGTTGGTCGGAATCCCAAAATAAAAATGGATTTTTCCCGGCCAGCTATTAAAAGAATTAGACTTAACGAGTTTGTGCCGTGGTGTACAAATACGTTGTTAGACAGCACCAATATTTTGCATCTATTGTATGGCAAAAAGTGTTTTTCGTGCAAAAAATGTTTACTATCATGAGGAAAATAAAAGTGTACGGAAGAGGGTTAGGGCCAAAAATACAAGGTGAGATTAAGGTCAAAATTCTGAATAAAAGTGAGACTCTTGCCAACCTTGTGTTATTTTCTTTTTGATTCATTGGCCCTAATCCTCTTCGGTGCGAATGCGCAGGGTAACAATATTGCCCCCATTTATTCTTAAGGCCCATTCTGATTGTTTAATGCATTATTTTTTTAACCGTATTACAGCATTTTTTAATGCAGCATCACAATAAGAGCTGGATGGCACAATGGCACGCTTTCGTTAAAAAAAAATAAGGATTTAGAATTCCAAACATATTCTACCGCATTTCTTACAATGATGAAATTGAATCATTTTAAAGGCACATCTGCCGCACATACTCATGGGCCCAAGACACAGGTGTCAGACTGTGGTCCTCCCGCATGTTTGAGACGTTTCCCACCTCCAACACCTGATTTTGGCTTGTATTAATTTGACAATGAAATGCTGCCCGAGCATCCACCATCTTCAGGTGATGAGGGAACTCATAAATTAAATGGAAGCAAGCATTATCATGTCAAATCCAAAACCAAACGAGAGCTGCAGTGGTTGAAGCACAAATGTGTATTTGCTAACAGCATTATAAGTGTTCGCTTTTAATAAATGGCACCGTTTAGTTAAGTAATCGACCCGGTGGTGGCAGGGCTATTTGTGCCAGAAAAAGTATCCATTGCAGGTACCACTTGTTCAGATCTGCGCACAAATTAATGGACTAGTGTCTCTTGGTGGTTTTGTGATAAAGTGATTGATTTCCTGTCTTTATGGGAACTCTCATGTGCTATAAAGTTTGTGCTCATTTTGTGGGCCCCCCTACAGTAGTTCGACACCTAGTCATCATGGTAACAAAAGCCATTCTCGCATTGGTACACCACGCAGTGGAGAGGCTGCAGAGGGATCATTTGCATGAGACAGGATCGCCCCCTCACATCGGACTAATTTCAGCAAGGCTCAAAAAAGAGGGTGAAAAGTGTGATGTACTGTGAGGGGGAAAGAGTTTCTATGAACAAAAAATTGGCAAGGCTCACTTTTTTTTGAGAACATATAGGTACTGTATTTCAGATAATATCGTCACATTGTAGGTCACATCATATCCATAACTAGGCGACACAGTTTCCAGTGCAAAACAACAACCAACAAACTCTTTGACAAAATACCTTAATGCGTTGTTGAAATAGAAGACACACATTGCATTCTGCAGTTTTCATAAAAAAGGATTTACAAGCATTTAGCTACAGTCATTTGTGTTACTGTTGTCACACAGAGGTTAAGACATGCAAAATTTACATTCATGTATCAATATATAATAATTTGATGTACGACAGAAAGAGGGAACTTTTATGTCCTGCCAGAAACAAAGGAATAAAATCTGATGCGGTGAGAGCACACACTAAAACTACTTGTTTATTTGTAAATTTATATGTGTAAATGTTTCACCGATCTATTCGTTTAAATACAAACTTAGAGGTGGCTGTTACAGCCAAGTATGTCAACTATCAAAGTGTAGATTGGGATTTTACAAGTGGAAGTCATTCCATCTGAAAACCAAGAAACAAAATACCCTGAACAAAGTGTTCCTCATGAAAATTAAGACGACATTGGCCCAAACATGTTATCATTTAATACTCACGGTTCCATCTTGCTAAATTATAAAACAACCTTCACAATCCCCGAAAAATTCACAAAAATAATCTAGCCATGTCTCGATTGATTTGATCTTGGGACACCAAGAATTGAACACATTTTCATCCAAGAAATAACATGGTATCAGACTTGCAAGTTCATCTGTTTTTAGACACAGTTAAAAGTTAATTCCAACAATGGAACATGTTCGATGCACAATTAATCTTTTTTTTTTTCATTTTTAAACACTATGACAGATTTAGGCAGCTCGTTTCCCAAGTGTTTTAGCAACGTCCTTATAGGCTAGCTCAATTTCCACATCGGCTGCGCACGTGTTGGTGAATTCATCTCTCCTGTAAGCGTTGTCGAGGTAGCGCCACACGCCTCTATACTGGGAGGGGATGTCATAATTGCGGTATTTCTTCGCCACGACCTGTAAATTAGTTGAAGTACGATGGTCAGCCGTCAACGCGGCAACCAAGGAAGGTGCATCACCACAAAATACCTTGACAACATGAAGTTTGGGAAGGAGGTTGCAGTCAGCTAGCGTCAGCTCATCACCGTCCAGGTATTTGCGTGTAGATTCTCCATTGACTAGGTGACCCTCGTTGGGTAGCGGGCTCAACAGGTACTCGTCCAGTTTTACCAGAGCCTTGTTGAGACTCTGCTCTAATGCTGAAAATAATCGCACGGTACAAGGTCAAAAGATAACAGAAGGGGAGGTATAACAAGATGGAAGGACCTCACTGCTTCGATTTACCCTTATTCTTGTTTGGACTTGCGTTTTTAATGTAAGCTGAGAACTTGGCAAACACATCGTTTCCCGCTGTGTTGGACTGACGGTTCTTCACTGCAAGTTTTGGATACCTAAAGAAGAGGATGGTGTTACCTGAGCCATTTTTCACCCAGGAGTCCAGCTTCATTTTGAGTGTGTGCATTTGCGCTTGCGCGTGCGCGTGTGTGTGTGTGTGTGTGTGTGTGTGTGTGTGTGTGTGTGTGTGTGTGTGTGTGTGTGTGTGTGTGTGTGTGTGATCGCGTGAGCGCGCACACGAGCGAGACCTACTTGGGTGGGGCCAGCATTTCCTCCAAATACTCCTCTATTTTATTGACATCAGTCAGCACCTCATCCTGGAATGTAAGAAAGGGTGGGTGTGTCCCTGGGGCCAGGTTGTGAAGGTCAGCTGGTTTCCTAATGAGAAAGGAGACATTTCCTTTCCGCTGTGTTCTTAATCATGAGTTTTATGTTGTTTTCATTTTTGTCATTACATTAAGCGCTCCTGGATTTTGGGGTCCAAACTACCAATGACCACAATGATATATTATTGTGTAAAATATTCAACATACAATATGCATATGTTTTTTTTAATTTCAAATATGCATGAAAATAAAATTCCGTATAATCCAGTAACCTGTGGGGGAAAAAAACAAAAAAATTCACACCATCAAAAAAATAAAGAGGAAAAAAAGAGTTGAGCGAAACAGAATTACAAATAACCAATAGGTTTAGTAGGAGGGAGTATCAACATCCTACATCCCGGTGTATTTATTTCATTTGTCGTACTGTATATCACTTTTTAGTGAGAATTTCTTTCAATACTATCCATCAATTTTCCGATTCGCTTTATCCTCACAAGGGTCGCAGGGGGTGCTGGAGCCTATCCCAGCCGTCTTCAGGCAGTAGGCAGGGGACACCCTGAACTGGTTGCCAGGTAATCGCAGGGCACACAGAGACAAACAACCATCCGCGCTCACACTCACACCTAGGGACAATTGCTGAGTGTTCAATCAGCCTGCCATGCATGTGTTTGGAATGTGGGAGGAAACCGAAGTACCCGGAGAAAACCCACGCAGGCACAGGTAGAACATGCAAACTCCACACAGAAAGGCAGAGCCGGGATCAAACCCACGATCTCTGCACTGTGAGGTCAATGCGCTAACCACTGGACCACCGAGACGCCTCCTTTCAATACTATTAATGCCTATATCGCTATTTATCTAAGGAATGTTTTTTGCTTGATTAGGTTTGATGTTTACAAAGTATCTAACCACTTGATCTGAGAGGGAATAATAAAATAAAAATACTACTTGTTTATGGGGAATTCATTCAACTATCCATCCATCCATTTTGTGATCCACTTTATCTTCACAAGGGTCACGGGGCATGCTGGCGCCTATCCCAGCCATCTTCGGGCAGTAGGCGGGGGACACCCTGAACTGGTCGACAGCCAATCGCAGGGCACACAGAGATGAACAACCATCCGCGCTCACACTCACACAGAGGGACAACTTAGAGTGTTCAATCAGCCTGACATGCATGTTTTTGGAATGTGGGAGGAAACCGTAGTACCCGGAGAAAACCCACCCAGGCACAAGGAAAACATGCAAACTCCACACAGCAAGACTGCAGCCGGACTCGAAACCTGCACCTCTGCACTGTGAAGCCGACGCGCTAACCAGTCATCCACCGGACCCTGTCATTCAACTAAATATATGAATAATAAAAATAATACTAAAGCTTTCTGGGATATATTAAGTAATGTCGTTCGTAAAGGCTCTGGAAAGGCCAATGATTTGCCTGATTTTATCGAAAATGATCTAAATATTACTAATATGAATGATGTTGATAAATTCAATAGTGTATTTTCCTTGGCACAGTTAAAACTTGGTGCTTGCTGCCATAGTGGGTGTAAGCTCAAAGCCGCTCCTCTCATTTCCGCTATCATCGGCGCATGAGAGGCACAGTCCTTGACATGGCAGAACCAGAAGCTGATTTGCTTTGAGTTCATACAGATATCAAAGCACGCAAGTACATTTTAAAAAGGAACTGCAAGCCGACTTCCAGGGGCAAATCATGTCTTTTGTTTTTTGTTTCTTCGTTAGGCTCCCCATTAGCTGTGCACTTAGGTATTGTTTGTCTTCTTGGGGTCCTCTTCAAAAAACAGTACGTAAATTTAAAAAAAAACAAAAGTAAATTTTTTTAAGGGCATCACAGATTTATGAAGGGGGCACCTTGTAACCCGTTCGTTTCCATGTGTATCTGTGCCCTCATCAAATACACCAGAATTGTACAACACTGCCTGCGCTGATAGTTGGAAGTGGTTCCGGTATGCGTAAAGTTCAGTCGACTTTCGGGTGCGCCTTGGCTGCATGTCAAAGGACTCACTCACCCTTAGTCTGCTAAAATGCCCACCATGGCCCAAAGCCATCTGCCAAATTGCCAAATAGGCAAAACGAGGCTTGCACTGGCACTCGACCACAGTAGCACCATTTACAAATATGCAATATAAACCCCTTAGATTGTATTTATTCTGTGATACAGATTGATAGTGTGTCATCATGACGACTACCTTTTGAGGTCAACTGTGGTGACATTGAAGACCACACCTTTCAGCCAGAGGACCATGAAAAGTCGTTGTGAGAATGGACAATTTCCAATGCTCTCTCCATCACTACCAGCCTGTGCACAAACACATACACACAATTGGGATTTTACAGTAGGTGAAAAACAAAATTCAGGGACTGTCTTTTTTTTTTTCTCCGATACACACTGATGTAGCACAGACAACTCATCCGGGATTAAAAAAAAAAAAATCTGCCATTTTAAGTACAAGGGAAATTGGTTAGTGTGTACGAGTGTGCGTGCGTGTGTGTGTGTGTGTGTGTGTGCACGCGCGTGCTTGCGCATGCAACACGACACGTAATACGAGCCTAAACCCAACATGAATAATCCACATTGCTTCCATTAGTTGCCTGACTGCTCAACAAGAGCTTCCACTTTTTTTCTGTGGTTTTCTATTAATGAGGTTTTGCTTTTTTTTGGCCTTAACCTGACAACATTGATTCCTTCATTGATTTTCACTCAAAGTATTAACTACAGTGTATTGTATAGAATGCACCGAATTTTATCTACAAACAGAATGACATATAACTCTTGTCGGCAGTAATGAAACTTGCACATAAAAGGCAAAACCCAACAACCACACCGCGAGGTACACAATCCAATGAGATCCAGATCAAGAGCTGTTACAGATGGTCTGGCTACTATTTAACGGCCCTGCACTATGCTCAATTTAATATTTTGCCCCCTTGCGTCGCTTAATACAATGTCAAAACTGAACATTATATATGTAAAGGTGGAATTATTTATGCCGTTTTCATGTATTTGATTTCCTCAGTTTGTGCAAGTGTACGTCATTTGTTGCCAGAAGAAAATATCCTTGAAAGAAACGTGGTGCAAGGTGACATGGGTCTGATGCTGTCTAATCATTTTTCAGTTGTAGTCAAGAGCTAAGCATCATTATTCGTTTGTCGGAAGGCAGAAAATGAACACTTGCTAAACCTTGATAAGTCAAACCCAAGGCCATTTAAAGCTGCAGCGCTCTACAAGGAAAGGGCTGCGCTGATAATTCAGTGAGAGGGCTAGAGAGTGACTATCCATGCATGTGGGTGTCAGTTTCAAACTGGCAGGGAAATCAACACAACAAAAACATGTACAGAGCCTACATTATCTTTGTATTTGCAGTGCTGCACACACACTTATCAACACCCCACCTTGACGAACAGTTCGATGTCTGGGTCCTTATCTTCTTCCGCTGCAATATCTGTCATAGTCAGACACACACACAAAAACGCTGCTTGTGCGTCTCCGCTCCACAAGTGTGTATTTGTGTTTGCGAGTTCTACTCCACGTCCTCCTGGGCGCTATCGTAGCTCCGTCACAGTCAGCTGATGACTGGCAGTGATGTGTGTGTGTGTGTGTGTGTGTGTGTGTGTGTGTGTGTGTGTGTGTGTGTGTGTGTGTGTGTGCGTGTGTGTGTGTGTGTGTGTGTGTGTGTGCGCGTGTGTGTGTGTGTGTGAGAGCGTGCGTGCGTGAGACATCGCGAGAGGTGTTCAGTTTGTACCCATAGGCTCAGCAGCGGGGCATGACGTATCGGTCAAAAATAGCCCCCAGGGTTGGTTCAATGTGGGCCTCAAGCACCAAAAGACGAGCAGTTGACTCTCAAACATAGTGAAATAACTCCTCATCAGACTCACCTACGGTTCAGCCACACAACAGGCATCATTTTGGTCCATAGTGCTTTGACCTTAGCACATTGTCTTTTGCAACATGTCGTGCAACAACAACAACAGTCACCTTCACTCTTGTGCAATGTAACCTCCCATTATATTACTTTAATTTACAACACTGGAGTGTTCAAAGTGTGGGATTTATAAGCCCAGTATACTGCGGTGTGTTTGGACTTTAGTGTGAGCCTTGTGAGCAGTTAGCCTTGTTAGTGAGTGATCACATAGCTCTCATGCCTGCTGGACAGGAACCTGCCTATCCTGAGACAGAACATTCTCACCAGTTCAAGTTATATTTGGACTCATAGCAACTCCCTACGATTAGAAACACATGCACTGCCAGTCTATGTGAAGATGTCTTAACTGGTACAGGATTAACTACAAAACAATGATTTGACGTTTAAGGGTCCATTTGCACAATTTCATGAGATCCAATAGAAGTCCGGCATTAAACATTTTGCTGATACAAAAAATAATTAAGCTAATTTTTCAAAATTGTTGCTGTCAGAGGGTTGTTTATGTGGACATGTTTTAATATGTTTATTAGTAGTTTGCTGTGGTGTTGAACTGCACTTCATGACATTAAATTATTGCTGTCATTAATATTCATTCAATTTCTTAAGCATAACAGAATTGAAATATTACAAAAGCTTCGCTGTAATTGTAAACAACTGCTACAACAACTAACCCTGCGTGCAAGATGCATTCATAATAATAAGCATAATCTTTAGTGCTGACAGGGGTCTTGATGGTTGGTACCACTTATTTAGGATTCATGAAACATTATACGTAACTTGTTGGTCAATCAATATTTTACAACTTTATCAACTTTAATAAATCATCTGAGAATGTCCTCTTGTATGCCAAACAGCCCGCATAAAATGTTAGGGTAAAGAGGAAGGAATGGGATGTGCCCCTTTGTTTGAAATGGTAGTGGTTTAACCATAAGGGCCCTATGTTTTGTGCCGAGCACATGTCAAGCACAAAGCGCAATCTAACAGTGTCCATGGGTAGAGTTTTCTTGCTTCTGGTATTTTTGGAGACTTGCACAGTTACAACCGGGTGTTTCTGCCATTGTGGGATTATTCACTTACTTATAAACCCTTTGTAAGTGTACCCTAATTGTAAAGTGGTACAAAAATGTAGTGTTATAAGATACCCTAATCTGAGCAGTAAATTCATACAGTATGCAATGCATATACTGTAACTGTTTTCCAAACTTTGGACACGTTAACATCCCTTCATCCATTTTCTGTAGCGGGTGTTGCACAAAAGCATTAACACCTACAATAAGTCCTTGAGTGAGAATCAGTTCCATGCCGCTCAGCCACCACTCCACTGCCAGTGTCCGAAACAAGTAACAAAAATCCTCCTCATACCTACCTTAGCAAACAGGGTGACTTTAGTTTGATCCTTTTCAGGCTCTGGGTTCAAGTTGGGTCCCCCTTGCTCAGATCCAGATGAAGATGATGATGATGATGATGATGAGGCTTTGCGTACCAAGTTCCCATAGTCCACCTCCATCTTTGGGGATGCACTCCCCCCGTGTGACTGTTGGCTACACTCTACAGCTTCCGTCTTTGCCTCACTACAGCAGGTGTTGTCCTTGTTCTCTTCGTTGTCAGCATGTGAAGATGAACATGATGAAGAAGAAGAATTTTCGCAATATTCCTTGCTAGGAAGAGGGGGTGCTGGAAACAAAGGGGGGTTCGGGATTCTTCCAAAGGCCCATCCAGTGTTTTGGTACTCTGCTGTTTGGCTTGAGGCTTCATCGGAAGGCATCTCATATATACCTGATGTCTGGTTCTGGTAGATGATCTCTGGGTTCTCATACACATGTTCCTCAGAAGGATCCATACTGAAGGACGTGGACGCAAAACAGGTTGCCCCGAGTCTGTCAACGTGTGCAATCAAGTGAGAGTGTGATGCCAACAATATACCAACAGTATCACGTATCATCCCGGACTTTGGACGTAGACAGGTAGTGCCAACTGAGAAAAACAATTATCCTTAAAGGAGAAAGCAGTTTTACAATACAATACATCCTGATTTATGTTGTGCTTTCACAACAGCTGCAGCTGTAACAAAGCTCTTAACAAAACAGTTAACAAAGTAAAATAATCTTTACAAATTGTATCGACCTAAATCGACAAACCTGATGATCTGTTTTGGGGGGGACATTCACATCAACTACAGTACATAGGAACAAACTACGAAATACTCATCTCCAAACACCACAATGAATTTTTACATTGAAGCCGGCTTCCCATTAAGTTTAGAATTATAAGTGCAATACCCAAATTCAGCAAGCAAGCTCCCAAATTAGGACATTTCCATCTTATTTGATGAAGGATCATTTGTAGTGATGTGCAAATTAAGTTTTTGTGAAGCAGTGAACCACTTCGGCCAGTTGTTTTGGAACTACAGTTCATTACTTGACACATGAGATTTTAGTGACCTCTCCTGACGAAAACCAAGCCTGCAGTGCTTTAAAACAAACACGCACACGCACACGCACGCGCACACTCACACACGCATGCACACACGCGAACACGCGCACACACACGCGCACTCACAAACACGCGCGCACATGCACACAGATAATACAGTAATTTATTCTGAAAGGTTTTACCGGAAGTAAGTGCAGTGACTCTTTGGTCCTTTCTTATCATTTCAGGAAACGCCACCGTCCAAACTGAACGCCACAAGACAAACATTGAGCGCTTTTTTTGCTGTGGACCGAGTTTTAATTCTGCAAGGTAAATATGCGAAGCCCCCACGTAAGGTGTCATCGCTAATAAACGGCACCGAGGTTGTTTGAATGGCAAGTTCCAACTACAGGCTGTCTTGGGCTTTTCTTGGGCTGAATAGAATATGATCTGCACCTTTCAGCTCTTTGATCGCGCCTTTAAAAATGCACGCGTATGTGTTAAATTGTAATTTTAGTAAGTGATGTTTGCACAAATGGAGTGAATGATTAACGGGAAGAATAATATCAGATGTAGTGGAAAGTGATCATTTAAGTAACATCTTCGTGATTGGGGCAGTCGCTTCTCGCAAGGTTGTCCAAACTTTTTCCTCCTAGAGCTGCAAACACAAAAATAGAAGGATGCAAGTCCCATTTTGATATTGTCTTACTTTAATTAAGATATCAATCAGAATGATCAATAGGTCTAAATATATAGAACCCACAAATCCAATATTCATCAAATTAAACACAATGAAATTCTACGACTTGGTTGACTTCAAGATTACCCAATTAATGTATAAAGTACATAACAATCTCCTCTGCCAAAATATCCGCAGCTTTTTGAAATTAGAGAGAGCTGTTATCATCTAAGGGGTACTAATCAATACAAAAAATCCAGAACAAGAACAAACATCAAGCAAAGGTGTGTATCAGTAATAGGTGTCAACCTGTGGAATAAGCTTGAAACGGACCTGAAAATGAGCAAATCGTTGGAGGAGTTCAAAAACACATTCAAAAGATTAGTACAAAAAAACTACATGAATCAGAATTAAAAAGATAAATTTGATATACTTATAAAATATAGTAAGACAACCGTTTGTTCTTGTTTTGGATTTGATCAACTTATCAATTGTATTCAAGAAATGATAATTACAATGAATATCAGAAAATTGAAATACAAAAGGAGAAAGAATAACTATATATATACAAACCAAAAGGTGTATAAATAGAATAGTATAGTATACGTAAGGGTAAAAGCATTTGATGATATGTACATTTTTCTTTTCTTGTTTGTTTTGAAAAATGATCAAATCAAATTGCTACAAAATAAGGGGTAGGACTAGATAAGTTACTTACTTCTTCCTACTCCCTTGAGCATACAACCGTGATGATGTGTGTTTTCTTCTTTTATCTACTTTCTAATTTTCCTTACATAATTGTTGTTTGACTTTTGTCAACCTGTTATTGTGTATACTATATATGCTCAATAAACAATAAAAAAAAAATTAATCAAACACGGTGAAACCAATCGATCAAACAAGAAATAATACATTGTTTCAGTATTTAATTTTTTTTTTAAACTATAGTTGCTACGGCAAGGTCTTCTGATATAGGTGAAAAGACAAATGGCAGAGGATTTCTTTTTGGTTTGATTTTAGGTTTTGGGGTGGCCTCTGGCCCTGTATCCCACTTGAATAGGTCGGCCCCTTGACTGAGCAGCAACTGAGCGCCATCTCCACATTTAAAAGTAAAACAAGAGCAATCTTCAGTTAGCTGACCATGCATACTTAACGATCATGTTCACAAATCAGACTTGGACACAAAGCAGAAAGTGGAGAAAACAATTTTTGGTTCTGACTCTAATTCATCTTTTTTCCACTGTGTTCTAAAGAGAACCCCTGTTTTTATTTTACCTGTAAATTAATTTTCATCTTTGCATATCTAGAAAAGTTTAGTAGAAGTGGTGGTCCCCATCACCCTCATCCCACCCCTTTTTCGACAGCTTCTAATGCTGCATCAAGCTTTACCAAAATTCATGTGCACATTTGTCGGTATTCCCACATCTGTGAAACTATGACAACAATATTTTAGATTAATATCTTCCTCTCTGCGGTGCCCCGGTGGTCCAGTGGTTAGCGCGTCGACCTCGCAGTGCAGAGGTACAGGGTTCAATCCCAGCTCTGGCCTCCCTGTGTGGAGTTTGCATGTTTTCCCGGGCGGATAGTTGTTCGTCTCTGTGTGTCCTGCGATTGGTTGGCAACCGGTTCCGGGTGTCCCCCGCCTACTGCCCGAAGACAGCTGGGATAGGCTCCAGCACCACCCCGCGACCCTTGTGAGGATAAAGCGGATCTGAAATCTTCCTCTCCATAGGCACTTTCATATCACTTATCATTTCTGCAGTGTGTTGCGCATAGAGCATATTTGACAATAAAGCTGACTTGACTTGACTTACTGCAGCTTAATGACCATAAAATCAAAAATAGTGAGGCCACCATTTTGATCTTAACATAAGTAGAGATTGGTGTGACGATTGGTTGTAGTTTTCAAAGATCAGGCGATGTTAAGCTTTTTCGCTACCGTGAACGTCTATGGGCAAACGGCTTTATCAAGTGTTGGAGGAGGGGTGGTGGCGAGATCCTTCGCCGTCCTCCGCGTCTTCGTTTGAATTCGGGTTGAGTTAATGTGTGAAATCAGAGGCTGGAAATGGAGAAGTTGTTTCATGAAGATTTTATTAGAACGTTCGGGGCACAAGTGTGATACAAACAATGGTTGTGATCAGAGCACAAATGCGCAAAAGCAATATCGCAAGACAAGTCTTATAGACTTTAAGCAGGGCGTAGCTTTCAACCGATACTTCACTTTTGTTTTCCCGATGACTGTTGCAGTGCTTTCGTTTACGAATAACATAATTGTTGCAGCGCATTTGTTTCTCCAAAAAAACGTTTCCAATATTTTCGTTTACGAATAACACAACTGAGGCAGTACTTTTCGTCAGGATGCATGCACAGCGTTGTCTGGTATTCATCTGCAAAGTTTTCTAAAATAGTCTCGTCGCTAAGGCTGTTCAAAGCGAGGTCACACCATAGTCAAAGTATGTCTGTTCGTAATATGTCGTCAAGCTGATCATGCACATAGCTAAATAATGGCTTCACGAAATAATGGCTTCACAAGTCAAGTCCAACTTTATCAAATGCGCTGTATGTGCAACATACAGCATAGATGAAATTTCTTCCCTCTCAACCAGACAACAAGCGGAGCCGTTGTGGGTGTCCACGCCGCCATCAACAGAACAGTTAACATAAAATGGCAAAATAATACCGTATTGACCCGAATATAAGACGGTGTTTTTTGCATTGATATAAGACTGAAAAAGTGGGGACGTCTTATATTCGGGGTCTAGACATTAAACCCATTCACGACGCTAGATAGTGCCAGATATCAATGAAGCAAATGCTGAACTTGACTCCCCAGGCCAAAGTAAACCCCTGCCACGAAGGATAAAAATAAAAATAGCGGTAGCATGAAGAAAAAAATAAAAAAAGCGGTAAGAAGGAAAAGATAAGAAAATAATAGAAGAGATAACAGAAAATGGAGAAACGTAATAACAATCTGGAGAAAAGTGTGTCGAAGGTCGGCCAGGTTAACTGGCAGCTGAGGAGAAGTTATGATGTAATTTACATTTCAAAAACCAGAAATCATTCATTTACAAATGTGATTGCACTTTAGATTTGAATGAGGCAAAATAACATGCTTTTTCTCTCAAATATATTATTATCATTTGTTTCAAATGTACTGTAATTATTTTCTGTATAAAAATTAATTTGGTGTTCAAAAGCCTTTTTTCAAAGTTGAGTCTTGAAAAAGAGGGGGTCGTCTTATAATCAGGGCCGTCTTTTATTCAGGCCAAAACAGTACTATACAACACATAGGACACAGACAGTCATGCAACCTTAACCACTTTTCCTGCATACACTTTGTTATTTGAAGCAGTTATAGATGAAAGAGGGCAGTAGGCGGGGGGACACCCTGAACCGGTTGCCAGCCATTCGCAGGGCACACATAAACGAACAACCATCCGCGCTCACACTCACACCTAGGGACAATTTTAAAGCGTTCAATCAGCCTGCCATGCATGTTTTTGGAATGCGGGAGGAAACCGGAGTACCCGCAGAAAACCCACGCAGGCCCGGGGAGAACATGCAAACTCCACACAGGGAGGCCGGAGCTGGAATTGAACCCTGCACCTCTGCAGTGGGAGGTTGACATGCTAACTACTGGACCAGTGGGCTAGAGCTAAGATCGGTCCTAAAAAATCGAGCCCGACCCGACCGGGCCCGAGGGTATTTAAGCCCGACCCAGCCCGACCCAGCCCGAGCCCAATCACCTAACTTGATATGCAGGCCCGAGCCCGAAGCAAACCCGAGATTTCATATTTTATTTGTGAGGACTCGGGAGGAGGAGGGGTGATTTCTGATAACAAAGCCTGTCTTTTGTAATGAAATCTAAGTTAAACAAGACTGTATAAACATTTACATCTCTTATATTTCTGTTTCTGAAGAGGTTACATTAACCGACCATTTCCCATCATTGACGAATTTTTTTTAAGAGTGGACGGGGAAAATTTAAGGCCGTCCGTCATTTTGACGGGCTGAAAATTAGACCATAAACCACAGCAGCTGTACGTCCTTAAGAATCTAGCGCGGCACTTTAAGAGAGAGAAGCAGAGAGACAAAGATGAACACTGACGGGTGGATACTCGACAGAGACTGGAAGGAGTTCTAAGAATTGTCATTGCAAGAGTTTAGTACAGTACGTGTTGTGATGAGGCGACTTGTTTTTTGCGAACCACGGTCTCTTGTGGCCAAAACAATTCACGGCCTCTGGAAAAAAAAAAAAGTCAGCGAGAGAGAAGCCCGACCCGACCCGAACCCGAAGCAATGATTGATAATTTTAGGCCCGACCCGACCCGAGTCGGGTCGGGCTCGGGCTCGGTCTGCCCGATCTTACCTCTACACCGGGCCGCCTCCTATGTTGCATCGGAGCTTTATTTCTTCCTGGAAGCTTGACGCGCGATTGCCAAGTGGCGAAGAAGTCATCACGCGGAACAATGAAGCACTCACAGTTAGCGCCATAATTACTGTTTTTATGTGTTTCACAAAAGGCCTTGAAGTGTTGTGTACACTGATATTTTCTGCAGCTATGCTATGACTTTGCAACTGCTTTTTGGTAGGCTATAGACATACTTGAAAAAAGGCTAACTTGCATTTAAATTTAGGTTACAGTGAACCCCCGTATATTTGTGGTTGATTGAGCATTTGCAATTTCAGCTATTCACATTTTTCTTGGGAACCTGTTCTCTTTTATTTACGGGAAAAACATACCTATTCTCAGATTTTGTGCTTTGGCCAAAGCCTTGTCTAATTTCAAAATATTGCTCTCGCAACCTTTTGTTGTTGTTTTTTTGGGGTTTTTTTGCACCCAAGTCTCAGACATTTGAATTTGAGTGTCTGCCCATATACCGACTCCCAATCAGATTTGGCAATGCATTTGAAAAAAAAAACAAAAGCACATCCAAATTGTCTCAACTGTGCTCATCTCTTAGCATGAATATAAGTCTCACAACATGATACCATTGTTATGTCCAATAAACTATCCCATCTTAAATGAACAAACTAAAATCTAAAAATACCAGAAATTCTTCCGAACTCTTTCAGACACAGTATCAACATAAGGATGGTCTTAAATTGTTAATGAACCAATTTGAGACGGTGCTAAATTAATTGCAGAAGTAAATCAATCGCTAAATCCCGACATTGTAACAGCCCCTGCTTAAAATTAAAGAAAGAGATTTTTTTTTCACCCGACATCGCTTATCTGCAAATGACGTGATTGGCTCCAATTTCTCATAACGTGTGATTGGGTTTGGACGACACTAAACGTACCGTCAAGGAAGTACGTTGAAGTAGGGGGAGAAGTTTGTCAAATAGAAAAAGTTCTTTCCGCATCTATAACAAGGTGCAAACCTTTTTGGGTGGGTGTTACTTTTAGCAGATTTTTGTGTACCTGTCCCCTGCGAATAGCGGATGTTCACTTTCCATCGCCGCCAAAGCAGAGATCCTCTGTTGTAAAGCAAAACTTGCTCTGTACATACAGTATATTCTTTTTGTTTTCAGCATGCTCCTGAGAATACTCGTCCAGCTTGACCTCCTGTATGGTTTTTGGCCTCTGGTTACTGGAACGTGTCAGCAGCAGCATCCTCCGCCGCCGCTGCTGCTTGTATCGCTTGATGGCTTCAGAGCAGACTACCTGCAGAGGTTCCCGATGCACAACCTGACGCGTCTGTACAGCCAAGGAGTCCTGGTGGAGCAACTCACCAACGTGTTTGTCACAAAGACCTTTCCCAACCATTACAGCCTGGTGAGCCAATCTTAATATGAATCACCATGTCAAAAATGAAAGCGTAGTGAGGGGGTCCAAGCACAGACTCGGCAAATGCAACAAACACTGGATTTGAGTGAATATATCAATAATTGGTACAAGTTTATAGAAGGCAAACCGAATGCATTGATAATGAACTAAAAGCCAATCCATGCAAATGGATGTCTGGAGTTTGCTTTTAAAAATCGGAACATTCTGAACAGTTCACAGGTCCGCAGGAAGACTTTTTCACACACACGGGCTATAGATAGTAACGTGCAGCTGCCTAACCGCAGGTTTTGGTTTTCATTCTAAGAATTATTAAAAGGCCAGAAGCAGAAGCCTTCGAAAGCCTCACAAGGTAAAAAAACAGAAAAAGTTCAAATTAGTAAGGTGGCACAAAGCTAGTAAGAACCTTAAAACCCAATACGACGATTTGAAAATAGATCAGAGATGTACAGCCAGCCACAGGTGGAACCTGAGAGGGAACATATTATAGAAGTAAGACTTTTTGTTTGATTCCAAACTGTTGGGCCCACGGAGTGCCTGCCTACCCGTCAAGTGTGACATTCTTAAAAAAGCGTTATGGATTTTTTGGAGGCCGATCCCGAATTTTGGCAGATGAAAAGATTACAGATTTATTCAAAAATGTACTTTGCATGTATCTTTCAATGGCCGTCAATTATACATCCTATATTTATTTTAATTGCTGTTATTTTATTATGTGGTTACAAATGTATTTTCTGGTTGGTTTTTTTTCAAGTTATATGTGAAGTTGAGTTTTGGTAGTTGAACAAATATTAAGTTTTGAAATCAACGAATAAACGTGATTGTCAATCGCGATTTTATTGCCATTGTTACCGGTAGTACCATGACAAAATTTTGGTCGCCATATGTGTAATGTTCACGCCATATATGTTTTTGACTTTGAAATTGTCGTCGAGTTCATGAGCAATCGTTTTGCCGTCCCGCCTCCAGGTGACGGGACTCTATGCGGAGTCTCACGGGATCCTAGCCAGCAAAATGTACGACCCAATCAGCCACAAGTACTTCCACGCTGGCAAAACTAGCGATCCAATGTGGTGGAATGAGGCGACACCTATCTGGCTCTCGGCAAATCAAGCAGGCTACAGGACGGGGGTAGCCATGTGGCCTGGCTCTGACGTGGCCATCCACAACCATACGCCCACGCACTTCTTGCCTTACAGCAGTGATGTGACCTTCCGGGAGCGTTTGGACAGTGTGACAAACTGGATGCTGGGAAGTGAGAAGGTAGCCAGCAACATATCCTACTTTCTGTCTTCAAGGGAAGTCTTCATGTGGCAGTTTGGCGAGTTGGATTTAACGTGGAGAGTTTCTCTCATTCCAGGAAGAAGGAGTGATGTTTGCAGCTCTCTATTGGGAGGAGCCAGATCGATCAGGACACATATTTGGACCTGAAAATACTTCGGCCATTGGCAAAGTGCTGAAGGAAGTAAGAATCTTTCTTAATTTCCTGACTTAGTCGTGGAACATTGATTCAGGAAAGAATCTAACAATACATAATTGAGGAAATTGCACTACTCACAGAAGTGTCAGATATTTGGCTTTTGCGTGAAATTGGAGGACTAACCGAAATCTACTTCAAGAATCAAATTAGGTGCACCTGCAAAGTAGGGCTGAGAGATTTTAGGAAAAGGTTGAATTGCGATTTTTCTGACGGATATTGCCATTTCAAGACTTGGGCGCAATATTCTCCGTGTACGGTAAGATTTATAAACATAACGGAAAATTCCGCCATACCATCAAAAGCTTAACAAGCTTTTACTGTTCGAATCGAGGCTGTGAGAGTGAGGCAATCCTTTTTCGAGATTTTTTTTAAATGGTTCAAGAAAGACAGACCTACAGCTTGCCACCATACATCTATCAATATGACACTGTGATACATCTATAATGGTGTATGTAACAAATGTATCCATAAAAAGTATTCCATTTTGTACAAAAGGAAATGTTCCTCGTACATAAATGTGCAATTGTTTGTCAATATTCTTATTTCCATATTTTTATCAGAAACATAACCGCTTCAAACGGAGGCTGATGGCTTAGCGATATGGCCTGAAATTCATATGGTGCTATTACTTGAATCCCTTCACAGTCGTGGTGAGTGTGAAAATCAAAACGGAAATATTTCTGAGTTGCTGAAATGATGAAATGATCAGAAAGGATCACATTCTTCTCTCTGCTTCTTTTCATCCAAATTTTGCATTGTCATGTGAACATGGCTGATTTCTTTGTTCTGAAATGAAATCGATTCAACAGATAAAACATGTCGTCCCATTGCAAAGATAAATTGATTTTTGGAGAAAAGATGTAATCGTTTTAATTTTGAGACTGAGGCAGGATGGGCCGGCTGACGGGGTTGCAACACTTTTTTATTGAGCTCAGAGCTGATTGGTTAGGTTTTAAAAGAGCGCACCTTGGATGATGGTGAAATCGCGTTGTCCGAGATCAAGACTTGATTCCAAAACCATAAATTGTCCAGCCCTACTGTCAAGGTTTACAGCATAAGTAAGGTTCATCCTGAAATGTTACCTTTCAGCCACTTGTGAGTAGCGCAAATGTGTGTCCTCGGCCGTTCAGCTAACTGATGACCAGTCCAGGTCACGTGACCGAATTGTAGGATAATAATGGATGGCTGCTCGATATTTTTCACACGGAATACAATTGTGCTGTGCTTCTCCCAGGTTGACGACGACATCGGCCTGCTGATATCTGAACTGAATCGGACCGGGCTGTGGGGCCGCGTGAACATCCTGGTGACCAGCGACCACGGCATGGCTCAGTGCTCGGCCGATCGCCTCATCCGACTGGATGACTGTTTACACCCCGACAACTACACGCTGGTGGAGCTCACTCCTGTCGCAGCCCTCATCCCAAACAACGGTACGTAGCCACTTGTTGTGTGCGATGACACAGAGTAAAGCATTATGCCGACACGGGCGTGCCCTGTTCTTGTGTGCTCTTCTAGAGCCAAAGGCTGTCTTTGCGCTGCTTGAGAAGTGCCACGCCCACATGACCGCCTATTTAAAAGAGGCTATACCAGATAGATTGCACTACCGCAACGACGAACGTGTCCAGCCCATCATACTGATTGCTGATGAGGGATGGACTATAATACAGCGAGGGAACAAACTGCCGAGACGTACGTCATGATTCCAAATGTGACGCGAGAAACTTGACGTGGCGAAGCTAATCTCTTTGTTTCGTCCCTCAGTGGGCGATCACGGCTATGACAACTCCCTACCCAGCATGCACCCCTTCATGGCGGCAAGGGGGCCCAGCTTCCGGAGTGGATACCGACTGAAGAGTTTGCAGAGCGTGGACATTTACCCGCTCATGTGCCACCTTCTAGCTGTGCCCCCGCAGCCCAACAATGGTAGCCTGGCCAAGGCTCGGTGCATGCTCGTGGGTGAATGCAGCCAGGATGTGCTGGTGATCGCCGGTCTGGCGATGGGTATCCTGATCGTGCTCGCTATAATGCCCGGTAAGGAAAATCTCCACGCTAATAGCGTCAAGCGTCATGATTGCATACTTTGCAAAGCACGGGGAAGTGAAATGCCCTGCAATTTGATTTTCTATAGTTCTGTTCAAGCTACTGGCCCGCTGCTTTCGGCCATCCGCTCCCCAAGCCTTTCGGAGACTTGAAGTTGAACACGGCAATGATGAAGAGGAGTCCCTGCTGGAGTAACTTCCCTCAAGCTTTGCCTGCTCACGCACTTTACCCACCGAGGTAGAAGAGGCGAATCCATTGAGATCAAGTCATACTATTTCTGGAGTTGTGCACTGTTACTTGAGGAGACCTGTCAAACGATGGTGGCGAACCTCTGCCGGCTGACATTTTGACTCTGCCGTAGAAGCAAGTTTTCAACCAGTCTTCATGTTCCGAATGCAGCTCTGTTTTTTCTTTTCTCTTTTAAGACAGACCTAATGACTCTAATTATCTCCTACCCAAATGTCACAAGCAAACATCTTGCCAAACGGGTTTTCCAGAAGAAGGGCGTGGATACAACACGCAAAAAGGCATAAATGATGAGGTTGTCAATAATCCAAAGAAAGGCTTGTTTTTTGTTTTTTTTAATTTAAAGTGTTATGTAAAAATTCCAGAATAGGAATAGCACGTCTGGGAATTGCTTATCTGAATAAGCAATTCAGATAATGTATGGATGGATGTTTTTGCAAGGTTAATTCACCTATTGCTCACTTTTTTTGGGGGGGGGGGGGGGGGGTCTGTCATACTAGTTTTAGTCAGCAGAGGACGATAGCTGACTTGTGCAATGCATTGAGGTATTGCAGGCAAACCTGAAAGTCCATCATGTGCAGTATGCATTCATACATGAATGAAATGACTGTGGCATGAGAGATGCCGTTTTGCACAATAAAAAGCAGCAGGACACCGAAGTAGCACCTACTGGACAAAATGGTGATTTTGGGAATATTATTTTCTATGCAAAACTACACTCAAATAGAGTTTCTCAGGGATCTAATTTAGGCCCGTGTTAAGGATAATATCAGTGTACCTTTAGCAGGAAAAAATGTCATGTGACATGTGTCCTAATTCCATGTGACATAGTGGCTTTGTTTTCAGTGCTTTTTAAGTTGGAATGTTGCTTTACTGTCCACTCTATAGTGTTTGTAACATGCGGGTCAGACCCAACAAATGAACTTACACTTCTTATAGCATTACTGTATATAAAAAGCATTACTTTCTAGTTGTCTTTTTTTCTGAGATTCCCATCCGAAACAGTAGTTGGGGACTGAACATGGTGCTGGTTTGGTAAAATGGGATTGCGTCATGGGTCAGGTGTGGCAGCTTTGAACCTGTGTCTGGCCTTTCACTTTCAATTCTCTTCCGTGATGTCGGATTTTTGTCTTATGCTACAGTACATGTTTTAAATATTTTTATTTTATTTTTTTTCTTGGCGGGCTGGAAGGCAATTTCAGGCCTAAAAGATTCTCATAATGATGAGATTTTTTGTCTGTGTGTGAATACAATTCCTGAAAAGTTTATTTTTAAGCTTACTTCAAAGGAAAGGAAAATATGGCAAACATTTGGAAAATTAATTCATAATTCTTTATTTCATATATATATATATATATTTTCTCCATTGCAGACACAACAAACAATACGGTGTAACAAAAGGGAAGTACTGTATATCAAACAAGACTGACATACATACTCTTGTTTTAAAATCCAAACGAATAGTTTCTGTCGTTTACATTATTCGACGTGTCATCACGTGGTTCTGTACGTCACTGTAAATCTTTGCAGATAAATAGACTTTTATTTTCAGGAGGTATTGTAAAAAAAATAATTTGCAATACTGGCCACAGCTGAGCCATTTGTGAAAAATATTCAACTCTTTCCCAGAATGATTTGATAATATTGTAGACACAGTATAGAAAGAAACCAGCCATACACAATGCATGCTTGTGTTTCCACTGAGACATTTGGTGTGAGTTTAGATTTTTTTTTCTCCCCGAAGACAGGTTGGTTCCTGGATAATTGTGAGGTGCACCGACATTTAACATGGCTGATGACTGTACCCCTCACTCAACTTCCTTCTCCACGCATAATGTGATTAAATAAAATCTCACATTTAACCCTTCCATGAAAATTGGCTTGCTTCAAAGTTGGGACGAACCTCAAACAAGCGATTTTTACGTTTCATGCAAAGCAAGCTATGACGCTGTAGCCGCGTTGCCAGCAATTGAATCAAATTCCAGCTTCTTTGTGTGCTCCAACTGGGGGTACAATCGATTCAAATGCTTTTATTTCATTGCATGTGAATGAGTAATCCGATCGCCACCTTGGCAGAAGCCTTCCCGAAACGTAAGCGTGTGTTCAGAGACTCGTCTCATCTATCATTGTACTTCTATTTAGGACAACACGTTGGCACAGACTCCTACAAAAACACCTCTACTGTATTGTATTTTTCTTTTCTCCCCGTACATTCTGGATATTTATAGAGAACACTTACTAGCCTCGGAATGAGCAATCTATAAGTCAACTCAGCCAATCTTGAGGAAACTGACGAGTCCACGCAAAATAGCTATTTACAATCAAAGTGCCACAAGAACTCAAAAGCTACTTTAGCACATATTTAGCACAGTTTCTACAGCTATTTAATTTCCAGCTCAAGACCACAGTAGAAAAGCATTAGCCCCGCCCTCCCCCAGCCTAAAATTAAATCGTTTTTCACCCTGATGCAACTATAGTAAGTGATGATACGTTCACAATTGTGGAACAATCTTTCTTTTTTGAAATGTAGCTTCATAAAATGCGATACACACAAACATAGCCTCACATAGGCATCATATGCTTTGCAAACCCTGATCGTGGAACATTTAAGTACTAAAAGCACAAAAAGTTCTGTTTCTTCATGATAGGATGCACATTCTGCAGGCGGGGATCCCAATTTTTTCCCCCAGTTACCTTTCACTTTTTTTTAAACCCCTTCCCAGCTAATTTAAAGAATCGGTCAGTGGTTACAAATGCAAACAAGTAACACAAATGTATCCTCCTTTGCACCGCATGATTAAAAAAAAAAAAAAAAGGCAAACAACTGATATGAAACGCAAGGGTGCCCAGAAGCTGTGCAGGTGTGATCTTGCACAGCTGTGAATGCGAAGCCATACAACAGGGAAAAAACACCGCACTGAAACGGAGGGACCTTTTGCACGTACAGTGATGCAGAGTCGCCTGTAGCTAAACAGAAGCGATAAGGAGATACCTGAGGCTACAATCAAGTCTGAGCACCACACATGCAAAGCAGGACGCTTACAGTCGATCAGAGGTATTAAGACATTGACAGTTTTTGCCTTTAAAAAGCCACCACGATGGCGCTTGTATTTCAGCGGTTGCCCTAAATGATGGCCTTTTACTCATTTAAGAATTACAAACATTTGATATTTTTTTTACTTTTATTTTAATAGGACCTTTAATATACGGAGGACCAAAAGACAACCGGAATGAATTATGACAGAGAAAAGCCATAAACATCAGCAGTTGTAGATCATTGTTAAAATCTACAATCAAGAGCTTGTCTTCATATTATCCTCAATATCGGCGACCCATGTCAGAAATGTTACAATTGCCTCGCGGCGGAATGGTGTTTTTCTGACCTGAATAAAAATACAGGAGTAAACCCTCTGGAATCAGACTCTTTGGGCAGAAGAAAGTAACGTCAGTTTGTATCAGAAGGATGTGAATAGAAACGTGCGGCGAATGAAAGGATCGGACCATCGTCACCTGCAGCTTGTACCGCATCCTGTGTCACTGACATGTTTAGCTGCCAGTGGAACTGGGTCACTGCAGTTTACTGATGATGAGAGGTGTAGAGTGCTTGCCGCGCGACACACTTTTTGTTACAAAATGGATGTGGCGCTTCACAGTATGGATGAATAGTGAGTCGAAACATATTTTTGGAGGACAAAGAGAATGATCTTCAACAGTCAGGTTCTCAAGCCAAGACTGTGTGAAGTGTCTTTGTCAGTTTTGCAAACACTTGTAAATGTGATATTCTCTGCACAAAAAGGCTGCCCTTCATGAACAGTAAAGAAACCTCTTATATTAAAGTGGAAAACTGACAGTACTTCTTTGTTGTGTTTGACCTGATTTGGCTGTGAAACACCTGATTAGCTGGAGCTATCTGGATGTGGCAGAGTGGTTGTTCGGGCGGTTGCTTAGTATGTGAACATAGCACCTACCAAACACTTTACAGACAATCCACACTCACTTGGACACATAAATTCGGGGCTGGGTTTTTTTCTTTGTTATGGCACAGTATGTTGGGTTAGCACACAAACAAATCCCGACTCAGACAGCGCTTGCCATGGAGCGTGTCGCAGCAACGCCCCCCGGAGTTTCCCTTCGAAAAACGTCCACATCCACACAGAGAGTGTTGCTGCTTAAATGTGGAGCTCACAGCACAGACGGTATTTTGCTGAATTTGCCGTGTGACTGTAACCATGACGATACAACCTAGCAATCTTCACTTGATAGCACCAATAGAATCTCTTCCCAAACTGTAAAGGGGTCACCGTATGCGTTTGTGTGTTCAAGTAGTGAGGATGGGATACGTCCCATGTTGTTCTTACACTACTTTTCACCGTATGCACAAACAAATTAGCACCCTGCTCTACAGGACAAAACTGTTGTGAGCGCGTTAACTAAGCACATCTCCCTACAAGGAGAGAGTTGCATAGCAATGGTGTGTGTGGCTGCAGCCTAATGGCCACTAACTGAAGGCAGTACTCGAGTTGCACCATAAAATCCAAAGTGACAATCTGCCCTTTTGCACCTTGATGACGCTTGTATGTGTGTCACATATCTGCATGTGAACATACTGTATGACTCGATTGCATCTTCACACTGACTAATCTACTCGTCTGTTGGCAGCAAATGAACTGTAGCACCACGGAAAGTGGTATGAAATAATTCATTGGTAGTGTGGATACTTAAAATGAGTTGCAATCTCAACTGTACCTTTTCCATGGCGTCGCCCCGATAGAGCACATGACCATATTTGGCAACATAAATGAATAAGGCAGGTGAAGCCCAGTGCAAACGTAACTAAGAATGAAAGAAAAGTGCATCACATGTATAACATCACCCTCATGAGTCATTGAAAACAATAACAAAAACTTTGGACAAAATACAATACGACAGTAATTTGTATTGGAGGGAATTTGAATTTTCCCAAAGATTTAAAACATTGACTTCTTCCTTTAGCAACCCCAAATAGTTGTTCAATAGCAACGCTATTTAAATCTTTGTTTATGGTTCTAAGACCACCAGTATACATTTGGTCAGTTTTAGTCAATGCAAACAAAAAGTAGCTTCAGGTTTAACGTCAACATTGTATTTTCATTTTTGACTCATTTGAGCTCTTTTGTGTGCCTGTTCCCCAGACAGCAAAAATAATAATGTCCGTATGTATTCTTCACGTTGCATCATGTTTAAAAAAAATAAAATAAATCTTTTGATTCCAAAAACACTCCCGAACCAGTACCACCCCTTAATTCAAAGACTCTCTGTTTGCGGTCATCATGACGTGCTCATGCGGCTGGCGCACTGACCAAGTGTGCTCAAGAGATGACTAAGGCTCTGTACACATGTTTTCTCCTGCCAATGTAACAGCTTGGAATTAAAAAAATAACAAAAATAAAAAAAGCACAGCTTATCTGTAGGTGGCTTTCGATGAGTGGGTACTCTCATGCGTCAAGAGACGAAAAATCACATAAATAGGCTTACATTTGCTCTTGTTGAAATTTCCTTTTGGTCATGATCTAGCATTTGTTGAATATATTTGCTTGAACTCCATATTATGTCGTCCATCTTATTTCAGACATCGGGCCCTGTTTTCGTAGACAGGTGCACATGCGCTTGGCGTAGAAATTGGTCTATCTTCATTTTTGTGATAGGGCAAGTTTAACTTAGCGCCTTTGAGAATTTGGCAAACCGTTCTGTGCCCCGCTTGGGCATCCCAGCTGGCTGAAGGCATTTTCTTCCACACGCCCCTGATAATTTGGTGAGAGAAAGTAGACAACAATTTAGACCAGATCAAAGCAAAGAACATTGTGTGTGTCAATCCCTCTGAATCATTGTAGAAATTAATTGAACAAATGATTATCATCTTAAATATATTTCATAAAAGCACATTCCTGACCGGAACACAACTATGGTTTTGTCACATACGGACACACGATCGGGGTAGAAGGCGGTCTCCAATGGCCCACTTTATAACGACACACTTTATATCCGGGGTGTCAAACTCATTTTTGTCGCGGACTACATTGTAGTTACCGTTTCCATTGGAGGGCCGTTATAAATTTTGGGAAACCGTATAAATGTTTAATCCCCTCCACATATTACATACACAGCGCACAACAAATTGATGGATATCTATTTTTAAAATCAGAAGTCAAGAATAATGACTGTTATTGTGATATACATGACAATTTGAAATTTTGGTTTAGACTTTAGCAAGCATCATGGAACTTGACATGCTTGATTCGCTTTCGCGGGCCACATAAAATGATGTGGCGGGCCAGATCTGGCTCCCGGGCCTTGACTTTGACACCTAAACTTTATATAATCTGCAAGTAGAGATCCTGTGGTTCATTTTAAATGTACTTTGCACGCGTCGCTCTCATGGTTGGACTCCAGCGAGTCCTTCCATTATGTAGACCATGCGCTTCTTGTGCTCTGAATTTAAAGGGAATGAGGCTTCCTTTGGATGGCAATCAAGTCGGCTGCGTTGCCTCCCACAACGGCGCGAATGCCCCCTTCCAAAAGAAAGAAAACTCCAACCATGCAAACAGTTAAATTCCGTTTTGCGCTAGACTTGACCCTGGGCATGAAAAGAGGGCCCCATTGTCTTAAGATGCCTCCTCTAAGGATAACAGGGACGACAGACATCATTTTTTCTCCCTTCCTCTCCAGTTTGTGATTGCCCACCATACACATTCATTGGCAGGAAATTTGAGCATTGGCTCAAATTAGTCTAGTCTATGGAACTCAGATTTTTTTGAAAGCCATCCGATTATTTTTTTACACATCCTTTTTTGAATGACAGTAGCGATGTTTTGGTTGCTTGTATAGAAAGGGACTTAATCCCTGCAACAACCCAGGTTGACATTAATTTACATTGCTTTTTTTTTCACTGTCTCATCTTTGTAGAGGTACTTGTGAATTTGTGTGTGATACAATAGAAACAGTGGGGAACAAATAAATCTGGTGTGAATATGTTCATGTTTCTGAAACTGACACATGGAAAAAAGAGAGGAGGAGTTCTCAATGGACTCCCACTGAGGCAGCTTGTTGAGTCAGGGCCAGGGGACTTGCAGGTTGAAGGTGCTTGCAAGGAATGTGCGTGTTTTTATGAGGGTGTGTGCATTGAAGTATGACAGATTGCTTGAGTGTCTCTGTGCTTATACCAAGTGTGACGTGTGCGTTTCTTATTCCTCTCTGAATGTGACCATCCATGAACACCAACATGTCTCTTCACAGTGTGTGTTGCGTGCGCACTCATTGGTGTGTGCGTGTCAAAGCGAAGACTCGTACTGTAGAAGTTCGTACAGCAGGGGTCCATCGCGGTAGCGGATGCCCACTGCGGCCGGTGTGATGTACTGCAGGATGTTTATAGTCCTTCGCAGGCGTCTGTCAACGTAGTGGGCATCCCACGCCGGGTAACGTTTCCTGGGCATGTCGATCTTTATAAGTGGGCCCTCGGGCTTGGAAGTGGGGGGCACTGACCTCACCTGGAAGACGGGAAGACACGTCTCAGCCACATCCTCTTCTGTCTGGGACTTGGTCATGTGTGCAGGTGTAGGTGGGGCGGTTGGTGGTGCAGAGGGGGGAAGGGGAAGACCCCAAAGCAGCTGGGCGCAGCAGGAGGAGGCGGGGCTTGGGTGGAGGTGGGCAGTGGCAGGGTGCAGGAAGCCGTAGTACAACAGCATGACCAGAACGCCGCCAGCAAACGTCAGGTAGACGCCGCACAACGCCGGGACGGCGTATGAGTCGGTCAGCACGGGGTCCCTGTAGGTGTACCTGCGTGTGGGCACAGTCATGTTAGTACTTACTTGATATAGGTCAATAATTTTGGTGTATTTTAAAATCTTGACTCAAGCCGTATTTTACACTCTTGCATTTGGTTAAATTACACCTAGTCTGCGACTATCATCTCTTGCCTGCCTCATCACCTCGACACCACTTGTTATCAGGTCACAGGTGAGCTGACTTTGGGTAAAAAGTGGAGCACACCTTGCCTGTGCTGCTTTCCGATACGTCCATCCATTTTTTAATCCGCTTCTGCTCAAGAGGGTCGCGGGTGTGCTGGAGCCGATCCCAGCTGTCATCGGGCAGTTGGCGAAGTATACCCTAAACTGGTTGCCAGCCAATCGCAGGGCACACATAGACGAACAAGACATCCGCGCTCACACTCACACCTAGGGACGATTTCGAGTGTTCCATTAACCTGCCACGCATGTTTTCGGAATCGAGGAGGAAACCGGAGACAACCCACACAGGCACAGGGAGAACATGCAAACTCCACACAGGGAGGCCGGAATCGGAACTGAACCCTGCACCGCTGCACTGTGAGGCGGACGTGATAGCCAGTCCATCACCGTGCCGCCCGGCACCAGTATGCATATTTTAGATTTGATGTACAGTAATTCGTATTGTTTAAAACAGATGCAGGACAAACAGTGTGATGTCACATGGGCTGCACGACCAATCACAGGTTCAGTGTTTAACATGTTGTGGTTGAAGCAGGTAGAGCGATGAGCTGCATGTGCCTTTTTTAGACTGTGACTAGCAGAACTGACTCCATTCAGTCTAAAGAGCGTCCTTTGTCAGCTGCTTGACAAACAATGTGCCTATTCCCCAGAACGCAACATGTAAATCAGATGGTATGAAAAGCCAAGTGTCCTCTGTCCGTGGAATGGCCACAATCTGGTAGACACGACTTCACCAATTTATGTGAGTTATGAGTTGTCATGAGCAGGAAACGTTACAAGGAAACAACGTACACATCGAAGTGCTGCTATGATTTCACGGGGCACGGAATTTTCAACATGGGCAGAGTTCTGCTCATGTCTTGATCGCCACAAAGAGACCAGGTTGATAAGCTGTCACATTTGTTCATGTTTTGAACTCACCACAGGCCAGTGAGAATGGTGTTCTCGGCCAACACCACCGTGTAGTACGTAATCATTCTGTGTCGCGTCTGGCCCTCCTTCACGTTAAACCAGCAGAAGATGTAGACAATGCCCACCACCATGTTGAAAAGCACCTCCTCCCACTTGGACATGCAGAAATCGGTGCCCCCGTGCACCACCCAGAAGGCCATGGCGGACCAGTGGACCACCACAAAGATGCCAAAGTAGATGTGAAAGAGCGACGCAAAGAGGGCGAGTGAGAGGACGCGGGACGAGATGGTAAAGAGGCGCCAGAAGAGGTGCAGCAGGGCCCCGCGGTAGCTCATGCTGCGCTGGTCATCACGCGAGTCCCGCAACAGTTTGTGGTAGGAGGCCAAGACCCAGGCGAGAGACAGGAGCGAGGCGAGGGAGGAGATGCCTGCGGGAGACAGACAAGACTCATGCTTCACTTCCTCCGAGTTGAATCCTTTTGGAACAAAGTTTGGAGAAAGTTAAAGTGAGTCGACACAAATTTAGGTTGAGCTTGTGGGGGTTGTCTTTAACTTGAACCAAAAGGTAACTTCTTGAAAGACTCACAAGAATCACACACGGATAATAATTGGACATTACAAGATGTTTTACTCATTTGATAGTAGCGTTATGCTTCAAGTCATTGTTACAATTATCAGTATTTTTCTGAGCCGATTGGCTGCGAGAAATCATACAGCCCCTACTGCCTCATACTGAGGTGTGAGCTAAATTATAAAACCTTGAAATTGAAAATGATTACAACATGTACAACAAGAGGGTTTTTTTCTTTTGTAACGCTTCCCCCAATGTAGTTAGGATTATGTTCACAGTGCAGTGTAATGTAATTCCCATTATTTTATTTATTTTTCTAATTTACCATAAGTTTGGCTCGGTGAAATCACCTACCCGATAGTATTATGGCGTGGAATTTGACGTGAGTATGGTTTGTTGCCGTATCATGTTCACATCTCAGCTACTGTGCGCCCTTGCCTTCAAAACATTTGACATATTTTCACTTGCCGTGAGCGGGTGACCCCACGAATGACCAATTTCCTGGATGACAAAGCAAGCTCACTGGCCAGCAACGCAACACCAACACTTTAAATGATTGTGCTTTCCATAACAAAACACTCAGAATCTAAAAAGCGGCTGCATCATCACCCAAATTCCCAAGCACAAAGGGTATGAATCGCATTCGCACAGCTCTTGTGTGTGCTCTTTTTGCGCGCCATGTCAAGGTATCTCCTCGTCCACCTACACTGCAGTGTCTCGGCACGGTTCTCCTGGATCATGATGCACAGTTGCAGGACCAGCTGAGGCGCCGACTCCAGGAAAGTCTCCAGCAGCCGAAGCATGTTGACGTCTGCATACTCGAACATCATGGCCCAGTACCAGCGGCGCTGGTGCTCCTTCTGCCGCCGCGACATCAGGCCAAGGTAGAGTGTCCTGATGTACCTGCAGCAGTCAGAGGTAATAAATAGACTTAACTAATCAATTCATTAGGATCGTACTGTATACCTTAACCAGCTGGTTTATATAGAGATGATAATAGCCAGTTTTGACAAATAATTTTGAGTGGAGATCACAACTACATTCTTCTCTCACAACATCATTTAGTGTGTTGTCGTCTCTCTGAAGCCAGAAATGATGATTGAATCTTTCATTGCACCTCATTATAAAGTGCAGTGTGTAGGAGAAGCATCTTGCATGACATTAAGTTATCCGATTTTGCAAATATTATTAACGGGAGTTGGTTTGTTATGATAAATTATGATACAACTAAAATTAAAAGAAGCATATTCAATGAAACTTTGGAAATGAATGAAATTCACTTGACCTAAAAAAATGAAACCAGGTCATATTAGGCAGAGCGGTAAAATTGTACATTTCGCATGCATGTACCATGTACACTATATCGATGAAATTTGCCACGCAAATAGCAAATAATATCAAGCAGAAATGTGGTTCCGCATTTTTCCATTCTATCTTTCTTCAGGTCGAGCATCCTTTTGCACTTCCTTTCCCCTATTTGAACCAGATCAACGACAGAGATCATTTAAATGGGAGAAGCATGAAGATGGGCGACACATATTTTGATGCTTTTTTTCGTCCTGTGAATAACCATGCAGACAAGCAAAAGATGCTGGATACTTTGTTGTTAAGATACAGTTACGGCTCGTGTGGGTGAATGTAGGATTTCAATTAAAGTGCCCTTGGGCTCTTAGTCACGAGTGCATGTGTTTGTGTGGATGTGTGCGTACTGTGTACTACAATGATATTTTCCGTGTGCATAGGCGTCAGTGCACGCTTTGATAGCATGTGTTGCCATTAAGAGTCCTCTGCTTTGCAAAAAGTAACAGTTACATCCACATAGCATGAATAATACAGCATCCAAAGTGGATATACATGCACGCCCTGAGAGTAGCATGGATCCTGCTTTGACCTTTTTCATCAAAATGTGCTTGTGACCTTGACTCGAGAATTATTGCGATTTTTAAAAAATATATATAATAAAGACTATGATGTTTGGCTGGGGCGTAAACACAACACAACAGCCTTTTGGTTTAAAGATGGAGTAGTGGGTCACCCTGACAGCTGCTTGCATTCGATAATTACAAACAGTAAGTGTGGATCTTCTGCATCAACCCTCCCCCAAGCACTTTCCCTTTTCTTCTCCCATCCCCCTTTTACTGGTATTGTGCGCAAGTAACCTTTTCCCGCCTCATCCTCTTCCCATCTCATCCCTTCCATTCTCTTCTTCCTCCCTCCTCCCATTCGCCTCCATCCACTCTTTTCGACTTTCCCTTCTTCTCACTTCCTTCCTCCCTCATCTCTTTCCCCTCCTCCATCCTCTCCACAGCCTCTCTCCATCTCTTAACGATCCATCTCAATCAGTCTGAAGGCTTTCCCCTGCCCCCTCTCTCCATGTTCCTCCTCTTTTCCTAGGTAGCACAGTCCATTCAGCAGTGTGAGAGGGGTGCTCGCAAGTTGGAGTGGCTGGAGTTGGCGTGCGTGTGTGTGTGCGTGGACAAGTAGAAGGGTGGTCGATTTAACCCTTAAAACTGGCCAAGCTGAAAAGCTGCACTGGTGTTTCTCCTCTCAGCAGGAGGTAAACAAACACACATGCGCACACAAACACAACAGCATAGCTGCTACTCAAGCTTCTGTCTGCCCAGAGGCAAGTGGACACCATAAACGAATCTTATCCAAGAGTTCAGCCAGGAAGGGTATACAGTGCAGTATGTGCACTTGGCATCAGGACACCATCGACTGCAGTTTGATGAGCGACTTTATGGTGGTGTCAACGGATTTGCGGATGCATGTTTTGAACACTCGGGTGAAGAGAGGGGCAGAGCTGTCAACTGATCGAAGATGCAGGCCCGCATTACCGGCAGTAAGTCGGCTTCGTTTCCACTGAGGGTTGGACACTGCCAAGGCTGCCGTTTGTCACCAATTATGTTCATAACCTTTATGGAAAGAATTTCTAGGTGGAGCCAAGGTGTTGAGGACATCCGGGTTGGTCGTCTCATGATTACATCTCTGCTTTTTGCAGATGATGTGGTACTTTTTGCTTCTTCAACTCTCACCGGAGTGGCTCACAGCCGACTGTGTAGCAGTTGGGATGAAAATCAGCACCTCCAAATCTGAGACCATGGTCTTCAGTCGGAAAAGGGTGGAGTGCCCCTCTCCAGGGCGGGGATAAGATCCTGCCCCAAGTGGAGGAGTTCAGGTATCTTGGGTTCTTGTTTACGAGTGAGTGGAGGATGGTGCGAGAGCTCGACAGGTGGATCAGTGCAACGTCTGCATTGATGCAGACTCTGTATTGGTCCGTCGTGGTGAAGAGCGAGCTCTCGATTTATCATTTCGATCTACTTGTGTGTTCCTACCCTCACCCACCGTCACAAGCTGTGGGTCGTGACCGAAAGAATGAGATGCCGGATACAAGGGGCCAAAACGAGTTTCCACTGCAAATTGGCTGGGCTTTCCTTTAGAGATAAGGTGAGAAGCTTAGTCATCCTCCACATTGAGAGGAGCCAGATAAGGAGGCTCAGGCATCTTGTCATGACGCCACCTGGACGCCTCCCTGGTAAGGTGTTCCAGCCATGTCCCCATTGGAGGAGGCCCCGAGGAAAACCCAGGACACGCCGGAGAGACTATGTCTACCGGTTGCCTTGGGAATGCCTGAGAGAGCTGGACGAAGTAGCTAGGGAGAGGGAAGTCTGGGTTTCCCCGCTTCAGCTGCTGCCCCGTTGATTCAACCTCGGATAAGCGGAATAGACTGAATAAAAAAAATGAAATATTCACACTTGAGAAAAACTCTTAATCAAAATATGCAGAAGTCCAACTTATTTTCGAGGAATACATTTAGGTAGCGCCTTCCATTTAACCAGAGTTTGAGCAACACAAGCTTGTCATCCTGTTCTGAAGACTGTTCAATTCAACAGTAATTTGATGTCATGCATTGTGTGGTGACCTGTAAATAAAGTAAGTCTGGAGCATACGGAAGCTAAATTCTAATACTATCCATCCATCCATTTTCCGAACCGCTTGATCCTCACTAGGGTCGCGGGGGGTGCTGGAGCCTATCCCAGCCGTCTACGGGCAGTAGGCGGGGGACACCCTGAATCAGTTGCCAGCCAATCGCAGGGCACACAGAGACGAACAACCATCCACGCCCACACTCACACTCACACCTAGGGACAATTTAGAGCATCCAATCAGCCTGCCATGCATGTTTTTGGAATGTGTGAGGAAACCGGAGCACCCGGAGAAAACCCACGCAGGCCCGGGGAGAACATGCAAACTCCACACAGGGAGGCCGGAGCTGGAATCGAACCCGGTACCTCTGCACTGTGAAGCCGACGTGCTAACCACTGGACTACCGGGCCGCCCATTCTAATACTAATGGACCCTCATTCTATCACATTAATGATTGGCAAGCTATTCACGTGCTACAAAAGCACACACATTTCAACTAAGGTGATATGACACACAGTAGCAGCCCAGTTCAGCGAGTTCCCATCAAAGGCAATGCAAGTGCATTGAGAGTAAGTCAAAACTTGCTCATTTCTCAACCAGTTTTCACAGTTTACTTTTTTAATGCTAAAACGGAAGCTATCAATACACAATGTGCATTCTTGATTTATTTTGTTGTTGGTGTTGTTGTCGTTTTGTTTTGTTTTTGTGACATCCACGAACATGGAATGTAGCATTGCCCATACTAGTTTTGGCGCCGCCATAGGCGCAGGAGTGTCATATCTATTGTTTATATCTCAGAGGACGGTCAAGGTCAAGGTGAACTTTATTATCCACAAGGGGCAATTCCTTTTACGGCCACCAGTCAACATAAGGACACACCAATAATCCACACACACGTTAACACAACATAAAATACAATAGCACAGTATGCAGAGTGTGGTATCATGCTATTTGTAAGGGCAATGAAAACTGGTCTGAATGATTTCTTACATCTCTTTGTCCCGCACCTGGCCATGATGTATCTGCGCCCTTGAGGCTGCAGTTTGTATTCAGCAGACAGAGGATGCAATCTGTTGTGATGGAACGGGCCTTTTCTGCTACTCTCAGTCGATAAAGTGAGGAAAGATCCTGTAAATTTAGGCCTCCCATCTTACTGCACACACTGTGGTGTTAGCAATTTTTGTTCTTTCAAGCAAGGGATCCATACCAACAAATAAAAGAAAATGTTAAAACAGAATCAATAAAACAAGAATTCAAAAAAAAAAAAATCAAAGCACAATCAAAAAAGGGAACCCCAAAGATTCCTTTAAAAGTAAATTTGCTGAGTGGCCGAAGCACAAACAGAGTCAATGTGGGCATCAAAAGTGAGCTTGGTGTCAAGAATGATCCATAACTATTTATAATTTTTAACTATCCCAACAGGTTGGCCATCGATAAGGACATGAGAGCAAGGAGAAGACTTACTTCTAAATGAACATTTCTTTTCTTTAAAAAAAACAAAACAATGATTTCTAAGAAAGAACGATCACACCAATCACGAAAAGCACCAACCACATTACCATCATTATTTAAAAGTGACACAATAACAGATTCATCTGCAAATTTGATTATGAATCTATCCACTTGATGACCCTGACACTCATTTGTACATAAAACAATTAAAAGCGGTGAGAGAACACATCCCTGTGGGGATCCGGTGGAAGATAAAAGAACATCTGAAAAAACATTAACACTCACTTTCTGGGTCTGTTAAAAATGTCCATTAGCTGGCAAACTAGAATCAGGTCAACGTTGTGAGGACTGGTGAGCTGATCTGCTGAAATGTGAGGTTTTATGCAAGTAAAAGCTGAAGAGAAATTCATTTTAAAATAGGCCGCCGGGTTCCGAGAATGCATTGCGTAGTGCATTTAATTCATGACGTTGTAAGGACAGTAATCCTTGTCATATTTGTGTTTGTGTTACTCGTAGTTGAATGTGCGTCATATTTAACTGCCAGATTTGTTTCATTTATGCTACACGATGTTTTGATTGTTTTTAAAACAAACCCTAATTTTAGGTTGAAAAAAAAAATGACATCCAGGTCAATTTTGATTAAGCATTAATATAAACCTTACATACACTTACGGAAAATGTATCTTAATGAGCAAGCATATCAAAGGATTGACGTGGATACAGTTCACATTAGTAAAAGTGCACATGCCATTGAGTTCCTCCTTGATACTAAAATGGCCACATGAGGGCACCTTGGTATCGGCCGCCATTTCGAGTCCCCAATATTTGTTATCTTTCCCTGCCCATCCTGAGTGAAGTGAGTTGAGTTCACGAGCACCATACTGCGCTCTTATCTCAAAATTTTGTTTGCAAGTCAATGAAAAATTAAAATAAAATAAATACTAATCAGCCGGATAACAGCTTGTATCTAAAAAAAACCCTTGCATTTCAAGGCATCACTGTAGAATTATAACGGCCTCGACCAGGGGTTTCAAACTCATTTTTGTCGCGGGCCTCTTTGGAATACGGAGGGCCGTTGCGACAGTGAAACCGAATAAATGTTTAATCATCAACTCATATAATTACTTGTACGCAACAAATTGGTGGATTACTAGTTTGTTCAGTTACAGTAAATATTCTCTAGTACGGACTCGTGTTTGCGCTGTCCAATTTGTCCTGATAACAGAAATTCCTCATTTGGGAAATGAGCATGGTACATGTCCTTTATGAACCTGCAAGGATGTTGACAAAATGCACGTGTAACAACACAATCAATAAAATACAAAGATATACTGTCCAAAACTGTTTATATAACAAAAACTGCAATACAGGTGTATCCCCAAAAAATCACAACAGTAAAATACATGCAGTATTTTAATGTTTATTTTTTTTCTGTCTTGGGAAAAAAATGTGTATTTTGGATTGTTTTGTTGGATGCATTCTTTGGTTTATGACAATGTTTGCCTGCATGTCATACAGTTTTCTTGCTAGTTGCAAGTAACTGTCCCGTTGATCACCGATGTCTGGTAATACTGAAGGATTTTTGTTGCCATTTGCATTGCTTCCTTGCTGGATGGTGGCTTGTCATCAGGAGTTGAATCGATGCCTTGTTTTTTAAAGTTGCGTCTTTCCGACTCCAAGTGTCTGCTGGATCTTTTTAACTTTGTGTCCAGCCTCGCTCAAACGGATGCATTTCACTCGCTCCGCTCCAGTCGTTACAGTTCTTCTACGTTTCGATGCGATGATCTACACGACGTAAGTGAATAAAGTTAAAATCTTTCGCAATTACAGTAAAACGCACGCCAATAAAAAGTTGTTTACACGTCTTCGTTTCGAATCTGATGAATGAAAACGGCGAAGCGAACACGTTTCTTCGGTCATGTCGAGTGGGTGCTGCTTTTAAGCTAGTGCCGCGTTCTCCAGGACGTAAGTGAATATTAAAATCATTCACAATTACAGTAAAACGCACGGCAATAAAAACTCACTTGCACGTCGTCGTTTAGAATCTGATGATCGAAAAACGCGAAGTGAAAACTTGTTTCTGCGTCAGTCTTTTCCGTCGCATCGGGTGGGCGTTGCGTGTATTTAAGCTCCCGCGGCATGACACCTCCATCCGGGTTACGGGTAATGGAATTTCCGCTTACGCAAGTTCCGGTAACACGTAATATCGTAGTCAAAATGTTAATGCATAGGTTTTTTATTCCGGGTGAAGGATATTCCTTTCCATAGAATTCCGGGGATGGGAATATTTACTGTATTGTTCAAGTGAGTGTGAACAGGGTAGCAAATTTCTTGCAAAATCTCAACGTTATTGCACATGACAATTCGACATTTCGGAACAGATTTTAGCAAGGATCATTGAAGTTGACACACATGATTTGCTTTTGCGGGCCACATAAAATGACGTGGCAGACCAGGACTTGCCCCCGGGCCTTGAGGTTGACACTAGTGGCCTAGACAATCTGATTGTTTCTTGACAATTGCACCAGGTTGTTTGTGGTACATTGAAAGTAAATTGTGAATCCTCAAAATGTCCTTTCTCGCTAAGAACACTGGGGGTTTGTAGTGCCCTTGCAGCGCATCGGTAGGCGCTCGGCAGGGAGTCGCTGACTGTGATTGGTTCGACATCAGTTCAGTCGCGTTCTGACATCTTGCTCAGTGTGCATTGGGCCTGAGATCAAGTACACCCATGACATGACAGAAACACTGACTAAAGAGAAAGATGTGTAAAAGAGCAGCTCTTTTCCACTTCAATGCTTTTACCTATTAATTACAATTGGCCAGAAACACAATATTTCAAGGTTATGAATGTCATGCAGCACAAGAACTTAGACTGTTACTGCCGTACTTCCTTTTCGTCATTGAATTATTTTATATTCTGACCTAGAAGTGTTTTTCATCTGCATTTTTATTGTAATTATGACATTCGAGGTTATAAATGGCAAGCACTGAACTAGTTTGTGCAGCAGTGGAAAAACAAGTCGTCATGTTCAGGTGCCGCAACTTAACTTTTATTTGATTACTTTATATTTACAGCCTGAAAGTATTTCTCATAAAAATAATTACTTTAATTATTAATTATTTAAAATGATTAAAAATAAATATGACTTCTCTAATGCATTAATGTAGGTTAGTGATAGACCACAACCTAGGCCCGAATTTACATCGCCGCCATAGGAACCCAACTCCAGTATAAACCAAGAACCCTCCGAGTCCATAACCTATCTATCAATGTGTGCATGTAATAACGTGTACATGCATGTGTTTGTATGTACCCCACAAAAACTATAACCTACAGCATGCACACTGACACTTTTAGCCACCCGCTCACCAAGCACACTGATATGCACATACACGTTTGATGCTGTCCATGGTGCTACCCTTTTTTGCACAGCTCCAAAGGGGGTCTAATAATCTGTAAAACGCTTATCCAGTTTTTGGGGATGATTTGTAGGCACAGTTCATTGGGAGTTTTCACACAGACATGGAAGTAGTATCTATTAATTGAAGCGTGAGGAAGCCTGGAGAGAGGCTTGCTCATCGAGCTGTCGTAGTGAAGCAAGCTCTTCTCCCACTCAGCTTTATCTACTCGACAGCACACTTCTCCTTCAGAGTGGTGGACCGAAGATTGCCCCAATTTAGGAGAGTTAGTCGCCTGATCGATTTTTTTTTCTTGTGACTATAATTTTAGGTAGGAGCAAGCTTCAGGTTTCCCTGAAACGCTATTTGAGAGAAGTGAAAAAGCAAATGTTTAGCAGTTCAGTGCCTGAATCCTGTTTGGAATACTGTATGTTCTCTATTATCTACTCTTTGGGCCCACAGTGTAGTTTAGTGACGAAGTGAATGGCATTTGTGGTCGTGATGTAGTTAGCATCCGGGGCGAGTATACACTTAAGATCAAAGCAGTGCTGGGAAGATTGAAGTCATTGAACAAAGGGCTACATCAAGGATCTACCGAGAGTGCAGTGGGTTGGTGTTGGTCGACACGCCATTGTTGTTTTTGGGAGTTGGGGATGCCCAAGTAACAACACAAGGGGTGAATTCTTGACTGATACTTCAACAGTACTCAACTGCAAAGTAACTGGTAAATTTCCAGTAAAATAGTAAAAGAGTAGAAAGCTTCAATAAGCATGAATAGCGTAACATGCCCAGCATGTTGTTGACTTTCAACTTGTCCAAATATCAACAAACTAACTTTTGACATATATTCATGGGCGGAAACTATGCCCACGAGGGTGGAAGTGATTAAATACATGATTGGCATATGTGCAAGACTACAAAAAACAAAAAAATCAACAAAAACATAGCGACAAATATTAATCAGAGATGGCTTTATGTTTCCCTAAATGTATTTTTGACGTTGATTTTCAAAAAAAGTCTTTACGTACTTTATTTGAACACATCTGCTTTACATTTTGTTTTTTAAGTGGTTAAGCTTGTGAAATACAGATTTTACCAGGTCTTTTTTCTGATGAGCGAGAGGAAAAAAAACTGTGCTTATTTGGAATCACTGAAATAAAATAGGGATGTTTAATTACATTACTGATTAAACAATTTAGTAAGCATTTGGTAAGCAGTGTAATTTGTGGCCCAGGACCAAATTGTCCACTGATCCACAGACTGTTGGTTGGTGAACAACATACTAAACAGTGCTATCTTTCTTGATGAATACATTTTTTAAAAATTGTGGTTATTTTTAGGGGCTGGAACAGGTTTGGCATTTCACTTCATTTCAATGGGGAAAAAAAAGAATAATTTAAGTCACAATCGTCAACGATTTAAACTACGCCATGTGTAAAGGGGTGTGAGTGAAAGGCGTTTGGAGAATAGTGTGTATCAAGTGCTGTGAAACCACCACCACGCACACCCACGCCCACTTACCTCCACACTTGCCCCAGCTGGAGGATGTGTATAGTGGCCTGCCACAGCCAAATGATGGCCAGCTGCAAGCGGTCCTTGCCGGGATAGTGGCACCCCAGAGCCACCGCACCCCGCTTCGTTAGACCCTCCACCTCCCCGAGCCCCCCACCAGTGTAGTCCTGCACAAACCAGCGGAAACTCAAAATCTGGACCAGCACCGAAGGTACCAGCACGAAGAAGAGCGTGAGGCCGAACCACAAGTAGTCCCGCCTCTGGTAGTAGTCGACTGCGAGGCACAGGTCTGTGCCAACGTCCCAGAAGAAGACGAGGAGGGCCAGTATGATCCAGAGGCAGTCCAGCCACAGCTGCTCCCGGGGTGGGCAGTGAGTCTCCCGGACGCCGACCCCCGCGACGGCAGCGGGTTGGCTCCCGCCCAGCAACGAGCCGAGGCAGGCGGAGCGGCAGCCCCAGTAGCACGCCGAAGAGCGGCAGCACTGGCAGATGTGGATCGCGGCCGAGTCCAGCTGCTCGTCGGCATCGACGTCGTAAAACTGGGCGAAACCCACCCCGGCTTTACCGTCCGACTGCGCGGCCATGTTCCCCTTGCCGCTCGTACCCTCCGGTGAAAAGCACGACAGCCGCACCGTGGTGCTTCTTTTTCGTCGCGGTGTGCGGACACCGCGACGCTTTCCTGAAACCTGCTGCTGTACGCTTCCCTCGGTGTCTCCTTCCGGCCCCGGACGCGGAGAGCCATCAGAGTTCTCTCACCCGGTCCATTGAAGACCCCGTTACTAGAACCGGAGACCTTGTCCACGAGCGCTGCATCATCTGGTCATGTTGGGCGATAGAAGCCTATGACGTCATGCAACGCAATTGTTTTAATATAAAAAAAGATCATGATAATAAATACGCCAGAGCTGAATGGGCGCGCGCGCTTTGTGGTTTCGTCACTCCGTCACTCGGCTACTCTCGCATGGCTTTCCTAACTTGAACATGGGCAACATGGGCAGCATGTGCAGCCCCGGCCCGTGTCCCAGCTGGCCCGGCTGTCGGACCCCTTCCAGTGCTGCCCAGCACCGCTGCCACGCTCCATCTCTCACTCCGCCCTCTACCGGAGAACCGCACACAGTGTTACGTAGACAGTTCGTTGTCCCAACACAGCGTCCGCCATATTGAATGTGGCAGATCTGCGTGTAAACATTTGCAATGGACCTCTCTTCATAAAGCGATGGTCTACGAAGTATTCACACGCACCTGCAGTCGTGGCGATAAGTGAGTTTCGGACTTGGGCCTTCAGTGGGGAGTTAAATGACCTAATCCACCTCTGAGTAACACGATTATATCGCATATTATAAATATACAATAACACTAGATCACGGTGTGGGGTTGGGCACACAGAGACGAACAACCATCCACGCCCACACTCACACCTAGGGACAATTTAGAGCGTCCAATCAGCCTGCCATGCATGTTTTTGGAATGTGGGAGGAAACCGGAGAAAACCCACGCAGGCCCGGGGAGAACATGCAAACTCCACACAGGGAGGCTGGAGCTGGAATCGAACCCGGTACCTCTGCACTGTGAAGCCGACGTGCTAACCACTGGACTACCGGGCCGCCCCTAAACAATATAGCAGTTCACAATCAACATTTCTTTGATAATATGACAAATAAACACAAAAATTTTCAATCAAATAGTTCGTACTCACCAGAGATGCAGATGCAGACTTCCTGTCTGTGCTCCTGCCAGTTTGCATCAACTAGCTCAAACGTTCTTTTCTGAAAGTGCCCCAAAGAATAATTTTCTGAGTTGAAACATACACGAGATCGTTCTTCCCAAGAATGCAAGTCTCTTTGTAAATTGTAAAGGCTGTGTACTTGTTAACTCACCCCCTGACTTTGATATATTTCTGTGATTGCAGCACGAAATGCAATCTCGAGATATTTCACTTGTCAAGCTTTCACAAGAACCAACCAATGCATCCTTGGTTTGGGTCAGCTGAGAAGAACAATGTTCGTATCCCGTGCATTCTTGTTTTGTTTTTACTTTCAATTGGAACAGTACTTGGGCCATGACTGATGACGTTTCAGGAGATCCCAAGGACGTAAGAACGGATCAGCACGCTTATCGAGATACGGCCAGTGGCACTGAAGAAAGCAGAGTCACCAGGATAGATAGTATATATAAATAAAGATGTTTTGCATTGTATAGGCTCACAAATTAGCTCATCAAAGGGACAGTGAAGGCATTTATACTTTGGGGATAAAGACATAATTGCAGTTGGTGTTAAAGTGGAGGATGCAGAACATATAGACTTTGATGGAAAAGGACACCCTGTGGTGACCCCTAGTGGGACAAGCCAAAAGGAAAAGAAGATGAAAAATGCATCTGCTTCTGATCGTGTTTGGCCTCGCAGAGAAGGCATGGGTCCCGGGCTGAGATGCTGCGGCTGAAGCGACCACAGAGTCATAGAAGCAGCTACTGAATGAGACATTCTCAACAATCGCTTCACTTTGACACATCCAATATGGCAGTGGTGTTGACTGCCTGCGGTAGTGGCTGAAACAGTGTGGACTTGGTGGAGCGTGACCATTCCTCTCATCAACCTCAACACACATTAACTGTACAGTACTGTACAGTCTGTGCGCGTGTGTGCGTGTGTGTGTGTGTGTGTGTGTGTGTGTGTGTGTGTGTGTGTGTGTGTGTGTGTGTGTGCATGTGTGTGTGTGAGAAAGAGAGAGAGAAAGAGAGAGAGAGAGAGAGAGAGAGAGAGAGAGAGAGAGAGAGATGAATGATTCTGTGCGTGTGTTAATGTGAAGGGTGACTGTTAGAAGATGATTCCTGATGAATGTCATGGCCAAAGTAATTACATAAAACTTCTGGAACAATATCTTAAGTAATTGCTTCTCCCTGTAAGCAAGTTATTCATTTTTTCCCCCTCTCAGCTTGCATTGGAGACAAGCCTTCTCACAGTTGTCATGGTAACTGTGGGTATGTAGTTGATGATCTTCTGTCTGCATGCTGGATCTAGGGAGTAGACCCCAAAAGATTTGTTTGAAAACAATGAGTTTAATTTCAGAGTCAATCTTTTCAATTGTATTTTCTTTTCTCCAAAATACTTGCAAATGTATTTCACGATACAAGTACCAAAATATGCATTTTCCAGTTCAGGGTCACTGGTAATGTTGTAAAGGTGACTTGTAAGTGAGATGTTGTTTACACCCTGGGCTGTCCATCTGCTAGTCAGAGGACGATCATGAACAGGCAACTATATGATTACAGGGTTTTGCATCACTTTTTCTCCTAAATGAATGACAATTTTGCTCCAAATCAAGACCACATCAACTGCTACATGCTGCTTATTGAATTGTGATGCTGTAGCAAAGGGAGGCTCCTAGGTTTCCCAATGACAAGTACATTTGACAAGATTAAAAGGACCGCCTCATTCTTGTTAGGAATCATCAGGAGTTTTAATCTGCTCCATATCTGTAGAAACACAAAAGATGCAATTAGTCAAATCTGAGAGGGGAAATCTTTGGAACTGATGGTACTCTGCATAAATGAAGATATTATCTGATGTCGGTGAAAAAGTTTGTTGATGCATCATTTAGAGCCCTGATTCTAAAAAAATGGGTCAGACTCCAAGAGGTATTGGTGGAAAGTTAGTCATAACTTACATGGCGTTCTCGGTTATGACGCGACCAACAAACGACATTCTAAGTTTTTGAATGGCACACAATGCACAAGAGAATTTGTGGTCTTGAAGCAAAAGAAAACATGCTCAGGCAGAGCCTCATCTGCATCATGAAGAGTAAACCATAAAAAAATAATAACAAAATATAACTGTTTTCAATTTGAAGTCTCTCGTGTGTGGGTTATTTTAATTATATATTTAATACAATATGCAGTATGGGCAAGAAGGGAAATAAAGCAACAAGCAGCCTCACAGGGTGTGAAATCCTTCACTAACTTGGTTGAGGTGTCTTATAATTAGTAAGGTATGTCTCTCTGGACCGTACCAGGTGTTCACTTGGCGCACATTCGCCAAGTGATGCACTGCAAATCTGCGTGCAGTGTCATGGCAGCAACATAAAACTGTTGACTGCAAGCTCTTACGCCTGTCAGCTGTTCAACTGAGGGGTAGGTGTGGGACTCATAGATTGAACTTCAAATGCTGTTTGGGCACGTGCTACACGAGACGGTTGGTCACCCGAGAATGAACATGCAGCTCGTCACTTTAGCTGCCTACACCTGCTTGAACCAACTATTTTTAAATACAGTAGCGTTAATGAACCAGATTGATCGTGTAGCCCATGTGACCACATCTATACTTCAAAGTACTGTAAAGATGTCAACATAATATGGAATCTTAATTATTGGCTAATTAATGTTATTTATTTTGAACAATATTAAACAGAAAACTCGAGTGACCAAGTTCATCCATCCATTATCTGATCCGCTCATCCTCATGAGGGTTGCGGGCTTGCTGAAGCCTTTCACAGCTGTCTTCGGGCAGCATGCGAGGTACACTGGTTGCCAGCTAATCGCAGGGCACACATAAGAAAAACAACCATTCATACTCACAATCACACTGAGGGACAATTTAAGAGTGTTCCATGAACCTGCCGGGCATGTTTTTGGAATGTGGGAGGAAACCGGAGTACCCGAAGAAAACCCACGCAGCCACGGAGAAAGCATGCAAAATCCACACAGAAAGGCCGGAGCTGGAATCGAACCCTGCACCTCTGCACTGTGAGGCTAACCAATCACCCACCGTTGCACCGCGGGTGGAAATCAATCATCTGAAAACATGGGAAGCACAGCACAGACCCAAAACATGAGACCAGCATTTTGCAAAATGGTTACATATGCATCCTAGCCTTTACTTTTGGACCGCACCGGACTGCTATTTAATTACATTTGTATCAATTTGTATTTTATTCTGTTTTAAAAAAGTGACTTGAATGTCTAAATGTAAATTGTATATAATGATATGTTTATTATTGTGGTTTTAGTTTACACTGGTGTTGAACTCAACTGTATCATCACATATTTTGCTTTTGTTTTGGCTGCATGGAAGGAGCAAAATATGATTACATACTGTGTTACTCTCTGTGCAGTTCAAAACCACCGCAAGCTGAACCCCCATTAATGAGCAGATTGTTAAATGAATTCCTCTCTGACAATTCTAGCATCGGATCTTATTAGATCATGCAGAAGGTGGACCTTGTTTTGTGATCAGTGAAAGAATAACAGCAATCTAACTCGACTGGACCTTTTTTCAAGCTTCCTTTTGCCACTCACATGTCAAAGGTCTGTTTGTGGACTTTGTGACTGCAGTGCGATCTGGGCACTGACGTTTCTCTATTGTAAGCCTAAGTAACGGAATTTGGCTGATCCAGTTTTTACTCTACGATGCTTGAATGGGAGGTAAGAATATTATTCAATCTCCACAGCAATGGCAAGATATTCATTCTAGTTTCTCTTTTTGTGTTAGTGATGGGATCTTAAGCAAAATAGGCCCAAATAAAAATTATGTGTGTGTGTGTGTGTGTATACACACTAACATGACTCGATGTAACTGTGTGTACGCACACACACACACACACACACACACACACACACACACACACACACACACACACACACACACACACGTGATATCATACCAAAAAAAAAAAAAATAACAACTAAAAAGCACATAAACTAACATGACCTGATGCAACTGTTGTCACCAGTCATCGGATTATGAGCCCTCACTTCCTGTTTCGGAGAAATCAAACCCCCTGACACGGGACATCGACCGAGCTTCACCCAGTCGCATTGTTCGGATGTTGCAGAACTGCGACGCCGAGATGTTTCGCAAAGAGACTTACCTGGTAAGTCAAGTAATGATACAGTATACAGTGTTGTAAGTCTTAGAACCGGTAGAAATGCATTCCAATGTTGTTTTAGACGCTTTTGTGTGACAAAGTGGTGAAAACCATGATGGACGTGGCTGAGATAGTGGAGCTCATTCTCAAGGTATCGCCCCACTTGTGTTCCTGTTTCATTTCTGTGACATTAAAGTGCACCCTTTGTTTCTTAGGAGCCAAAGGACAGCCTTGTTGTCTTGAGTGGCTGTGGAACGTCAGGTCGCCTGGCTTTCCTCGTGGCGGTAAAGCATCTAGTCAACATTTGTGGGAATGTTAACATTGCTATTGACTCGTTACAAATGAAAAATTCTGTACAGGCTGTAGAATATTGTTTATGGGGAACAGAGTCAAAAGGATCCAGGCATGAAGGAATTTCCTGTGACTTTTGTGTTTCAGTATTCTTGTGTTGAAATGTGATTTCTCTGAGTGTTCTGGCTTTGCCATCCAAGATCATCTGAAAACTTGCCTAAAGGCGCGAATGTAGAAATGGTTGCTTGTCTCTCCAGTTGTGTTCAGAATAATAGGATGTTTGAAAAAGCAAGTACAGTAGTTATTTTTCTCACGTACTGTTTTTTTTTTTGTTCATACTCCAAAATCCTTTGGGGCACTGTCCATTTTATTCCGATTCAAAACATTGAATTACAGATGTTATTCCTTTACATTAAAAGAACAAATTATATTAGGCTTTTCCAAAAAAAAAACAAAAAAAACGAGCAGTGTCCGCATTTTTAAAATATCTCCACTTAGAATTGAATGTATGCATTGCATGGCAATGAATGAGACGGAAGATGGCGGCCAATGCGCCAGTGTGCGTGGCAACCCTCCTGTTGCTTCGGCTTTGTTTCCCATTCACAGTGCTTGGTGCTATACTGACTGTGTGTTTGCTTGTTTACACACGCAATCTTTATTGCACTTACAACACAATGGAGGAAGTTTGGATGCATTTGAAGATAAGAAAAGGGAAAAGATGCTTTGCTGTGCCACATTTGTCCTGTCTGGAGGAAATCAATGCCTGGGTGACCATGAATCTTTAAAATTTCAATGAACAGAAAACACAAGTTATGATGTTCGGTCCTAGTGGCCCTTGTTCATCTCACCTTGTTGACCTTCGCCCCTGAGAGCCTTATCTAAAGCCAGCAGTCTTGAACTTGGGTCTTAAACTAGACCGCGGTTTTAAATTGGAACGTCAAATTGGCACTGTTGTAAAATCTAGCTTCTTTCATCTTAGGCATCAAAGGTAAATCCTCTCCTTTTCTCAACAGCACTGTGAAACAGTAATCAATGCCTTTGGTCCATGTCGGCTGGATTATGGTAATTCATTTTCTTTTGGAGTCAGCCAATCATCCCTCAAGCGTCTCCAGTTGCTCCAAAATGCTGCTGTCTGCCTTGAAACTGGTGCTCATTTGGGAGCACATAACTCCAACTCTGGCATCTCTTCCCTGTCTCTCTGTCCATTTGACAGCTCTTTTCCAGATTATTTGATTTGTTTTAAAACATTTTGAAATGATTTTGCCCCATCTCACCCCTCTGAGCTCCTCCATCCCTACGCACCTACCCATCTCAGGTCAGCAGACCAGATGCGACTGCAGGTACTGAGGACTTAGCAGAGTTCAAAATGAGCCTTTTCTGTTGCCAGTCCCTCTCTTTGGAATAACCTTCCGCTAAACATTAGGCAAACACACTCTCTGCCTATCTTTAAAACTCACCTTAAAAAAAAAAAATTATCCTTTGGCTTTTGGTATTAATGTATTGTTTTAGCAGTCTGTGCTATATTTTGACAGTTTTTCGCTTCATGTATACCACTTTGTCTGGAGTGGTGGTTGTTCTAAAGTACTTGATAAGTAAAGTTGAGTTGCGAATGTGTATACACAACTGAATGTGTGCCCCAGTCCAGGAAGTAACCTGTGTCCATCTCTTAATATCATAGCCCCTTGATGTGGGGCTCTCAAACTCATTTTCACTTCAGGTTTGGGGTGTACTGTACTCACTTTTGTTGCCAGCCATATAGACATTAACATTACCACTGTTATGCAAGCCACTGGTTACTTTACATTGCAGCAAAGTGTCATTACTCCAATATGAATAATGAAATATTTACACACAGAAAATGACACACAGTTTTATGACATACTGTATGTATTTAACAAGGGATTGGATTTTTAAACTAGCTTTAAACTACCAGTGGCTGTTGATTAATGTACGGTACGTTAAGGAAGGATGCCTGTGATAGTGTTTGTGTAAAAACTGAGGAGAAGTTACATTTGGTACCTTTTTTCTTCTCAAAAGGGAAACCATTTCAATTGAACAGGAAACATGAAGTAGACACATTTTATTCGCTTTAGTGGGCCACAAAAAATGATGTGGCACGCTAGTTCTGGCCACCGTGGATTGGAGTTTGACACCTCTCCTCAAGATGTACTAGCATGCTATCTTAGAATAGCAACCCGGTACTTTGGACTGTGATGGTTCTTTTATTTGGCATTTAATGTCCTCTGAGGGAAATGCAATTTCATTTTTGGAATTTCACAACGGAAGAGTTAGATTACCTCAAACTCGTATGCTTGTGTGTAGTCAGGGTTCAACAGAGCACTGAGGGAGATGAACCACAGTGAGGTCTATGCATACATCATTGCAGGAGGCGACAGGTGTGTGTTACACTCACTCACTCACTCACTCACTCACTCACTCACTCACTCACTCACTCACTCACTCACTCACTCACTCACTCACTCACTCACTCACTCACTCACATTGTTCACATCTTTAATATTTTAAGAGCGCTGTTTTCCTCCCAAGAGGCCCCAGAAGATGACCCCCACCTGGGCATGTCCTGTCTGAAGAAGGTCAAGAGTGTGACAGAAAATCTCTCCAAAGTATCTGTCTTCCTCTTTTACACAGAGTCATTGCATTTTTTCTTTTTAATGCCATTAGGTGTGTGAGGGGAAGAAGAGGGTCTTGTTCATCGGCATCTCCTGTGGACTCTCTGTGAGTATGACTTTTAAGGCATCCATCACAATGTTTAATAGATCTTGATTTTAGACCTTTTTTTGTTTGTAATTGATGTACCGGTACCTGTAGGCTCCATTTGTGGCAGGTCAGTTGGAGTTCTGTCTGCGGCACCCGGAGGTTTTCACTCCTGTTTTAGTTGGTTTTAACCCTGCACATCAGGCACGGTGCGTATGTATTCTATACACACACATTGGTCACATTACACATGACATTCCATATGAGAGTCGTATCAGAACTTCTGCAAAAGGCAACAATGTACGTTAATGCTAAGTTTTGACACTTTCAGAGGTGTAATATTTCAACAATATGTTGATAATTGTTCATTTTGTTGTTGTATAGAGTGCACTGTAACATACTGTGAGTTTTTCCTGGTATTTAACTAACATATTTAGTTACATGCGTGAGGCTGAGTCTCATATGCATGCTATGGCTCTGTCCTTCCCTTATGTAGATGTACCACATCAGTGTCTGGGCACTGTCTAACTTTGTAGTAGCACATCTTTATGTGTGATTGTGACATAATCTCTGTACAGGAATGAGCTGACACCAAACTGCACGTTCACTTTCCTGAGTGTGGTCCAAAGAATGCAGGTCCTTGCCAACACTCGAAAAGCCTTCCTCATCAACCCATCAGTTGGGGTGAGGGGTCAACACTGGTATTGATTAATTAATCACGTTCTCAGAATTAGACGAGTTAGTGTGTGTGTGTGCGTGTGTGTGTATGTGTGCATGCGCTCCCCCTGTGCCTTGTTTATGTTTGAGTTTAGCCGGAGGCCATCAGTGGTTCTTCCAGGATGAAAGGAGGCAGCGCCACTAAGATGCTCCTGGAGGTGATCCTGTGTTCTGCTCACGCTGCCGCTTTCTCACGTGCAGCCACCACACACCAGTAAGTGACTGTTAAGCCACTGCCATTGCTTTGCTGCTGCGCCTCAGCAAACTACAACCCCAGTTATAAACATATTAAAGTGACCGAAGTGCCAGTGTCAATTAAATCACACTATGTAGTAAAGGCCAATTCCTTTGTCTCTTTTTTTTAATGCAGCCCTTGTACTGGGTCTATTATTCTAGTCGCAGTGGACCTAATGTGAGTGAGATAAGGACTAAACTATGAAATAATTGGGCAGTGTAGCTCATCTGGAAGCACAGTGAGTCGTGGACAAAAAAATTATTTGAAACAATCTGTGCTGAAGTAACGGAACACTGCTCTCAGTCTGGTCATTCTCTTTGCATGCCTGCATGTGTGTGATCATGTTCTCTGTGGAGTGTGCAACACAAATAATACACAGCGTGAATTGAATTTCCCCTTGAAGCATGACAATAAGGGTCACGTGTCAAAATCATAAAAATAAGGGGTCAATAAATTCTAGAAAATACACAATACAGGAAATAGAGACTTATTGCAGTGTTAGAAAAAAACAATAACAACAACAAAAAGACATCATTTTCGGTTGTGTTATGTGCTGTGCATTAATCACACGTCCTGACAGGCATATCATTGAAATGTGACAAAAGCATGACCTTTAGGCTGCAACCTAAAGCAGCCTCATAGGACCAAGTGATGTGGCTACCTCAAGCAGTGTCGTGGGAGTCTCATTCTGATTCATTCTTTATAACAACTAGTTCTAGTTTTCGTTTCCATTTTTATCCCGTCTTTAATGTTTCATGGAAAGGTCTCACGAAAGAGAGGGAAGAAGGACTTCTTGGTGAGGTTGTTTGTACCGTGAGAATTGTTCATGCCATCTACCGAAAAAATGCACACCGGAAAATGGATACAATCTGTGAATTAAATCTCTCGAATCAAATTAAAGGTGAGAACAATTTGTTGTTGTGCTACTGACCTCTAGTGGTCAGGATGTTAGGCAGTGTCGTAGTCCTTTATTAAATCCTAACACATAATGTTTGGATAACAAATCTCACGGACACAGCACCAAACAGCAAGGTGGCAAAGGTGGATCTCACAGGTTAATTGCTATCTAGTGGGAGAGTATTTAACTCTTCTGCCCGTCAAGGTATATCACTTGCACAGATGAACAAAGATGCATTATTGGGAGCAAACAATACAACTGTGACATTGAACTATTTTCCATGACATGTCTGAGTATCTCAAATTGCACCCAAATGATTGAGAATCACCGTTGTTTTTACGTGTTGACAAGATTGCGTGTCTGTTTCGTTTTTCTGTAAGGGTCATCTTGCAGCACCTGGAAGCTTATGAAAAAACTGTCGAGGTCACATACGCTCAGAGTACGGCCATAGCTGGTTTGGTGACTACTGCTGGGCAGAGGTCAGTCAAGTCAGTCAAGCACAACTGTTCTCTGACTAGCATAAACAACTGTGAATGCCCAAATGATAAGAAATATCTGGCTGCATTCAGGATGTTTGTTCGTGTTACAGTTTACTCTGTAAGAAACGTGTATGTTACCTGGGGTGGGGCAGCCTGGCTGTGCTGGGCCTCATTGATGCCAGTGAATGTGAGCCAACGTTTGGGGCAGGTGAGCAGCAGTGCCACAGTCAAGTATTATAACGGTGATCATAAATGTGTTGCAATGATTTGGATTTTGGAAAACAGTCTGCATGCTACTTATTGTCTTTTTTATTGCGTGTGTGTGTGTGTGTGTGTGTCATAGCTTACGGGGATATTCAAGCTTTCATAAGTGGAGGATACAGAGCGCTCAACAACGCTGAAGGTTCCATTGCTTTGCTGGTATATATGAGGGGCAACTTTTGCGGGATTCACTTTACCCCCCTCACAATTGAATGGCATAGTCCAAAATTGATGTACCAATCCTCTAGTCAAACTGTACATAGTCTTAAAAATAAACACAAGGTATAATCCAATACAATGTAATGTCGTGTGGCAGGAAAATCACACGGTTGGAGAGATTTAACATTTCATCATGCCTTGGGGAATTATGTGAGTTTTATGAAGGCGTAAAAGACGTGAAATCCTGTTAAGTCAAATTCCAGTGAAATCTTATTCTGAAGTGTCATGACGCCACATCATTGACGAGGATAATCACAGACATTTCTGTACTTTCTTGATTTAGGGTCCCCAGTTTTGCATTGCGCATGAAGACTTTTTGCTTCACGTCCTACCCACTCTCGATGAACAAGACACTGTCATTCTCATCTACACACAAACTGGTGAGGGACTAAGCCGGAGCTTGACTGCGGTCCGTCGCTCGCCTCACATTCTCTTCGTTCATCCCGATTTCTTCTTTTCTCAGACAATATCACTGAAGTGATGAATGTTGCCTACCGAGTGAGGGAAAAGATGTCTAACCTCCATGCTATTTATCACCAGGCGGATGGAGACGATGACGATCAGGTTGGTTTCCCACCCGACATAATATTGCATTTACTGACATACAGCATGCACTCCACACCGTATCCGCCCACAGATCTCGCTGCCTCCCGGCTCCTCTCTGCTTACACTGCACATTACGGCCTTATGTAGTTCAAGCAACTTAGTTCCCTTTAGCTAAAAGAGGCACACGTTTTTCAAATTTAAACTGCACTATAGTGGTCACCTTATCCATTTTGTATTTATATTGCACTTAATTGAACGGTGTTTGTTTTTTTCTTCTTTCTACCCACAATCTTACTGCTGTAGACTGTAAATTTCCCCAGTGTGGGACAAATAAAGGATATCTTATCTTAAATCTTAACTCTTAAAGTGTAGGTATACCCACTTTTCTACTGACATGATTGCCTACTGTACCTATTTTGTCTGGCTTTCTACCTATCTGCACTGAAAAAAAAGGTGTATTGAATTTACTCAATTTTATTTTATCAGGCAGTTGCACAAAATAAAATAATCTGTCTCCAGATACGTTTTAAGTACATTCATCGTCGACTTTAAACGTGTATCTGCTTCCAAATGGTGCTATATTTCGCACAACCACTTGATAAAATCCTATCGAGTAAGTTCAACCAAAAAACATTGAACAGTGTAGCTGTCCAACCTTTCTGACTAGCTGTAACCCTACAATCCTACCTAACAACAGACCAACTTAACTACTCACCCATCTTTGTACCTACTGACCTACCTTCCAAACTACCCACCTGCCTAACTTTTCTAGCCACCAATCACCCAACGGAGCTGCCCATCGACACTTTTACATCCCTTTCCTTGATAATACTTGCCAATCAAGCACCCTACTAACCTTACCTATTTACCCAATGTACCTAATCTACTCGACCAGTACTAATGCTACCTGTCTGCCTACCTACCTACCTACAGCAGGCTAAATACTGTACCTCCCTGCCCTCCTGCCTACCCTAGCTTTAAATGATTCCTTAACAATCTTTCTACCTTAATATCCACCATTCAGTTCTTTTTTTTTCTTTGCAGGATGACATAAATAGATTGTGTATGTCCACGTTAACATTTTCTTGGCCATCGCCTTCTTCTGGAAGTCTACAGCACATGGTACTCACTCACTCACTCACTCACTCACTCACTCACTCACTCACTCACTCACTCACTCACTCTTCTGTTGTGCGGCAGTGGGAGCTGTCCACCAAATTGGTGCTGAATGCTGTGAGCACGGGAGCGCACATCCTAAAGGGCAAGGTTTTCCACAACTACATGATCGACGTGCAAGTCACAAACAGCAAACTTTACCGCCGAGCCACACGTTTAATCCAGGTATCAAATTGCATCAACAAACGCACATTAACATGTTTAATGTTGATCAAATGACTGTGAGTCTGGTTAAGGTGTACACTTATTTTGTCTAGGGTTTGTTCATGTATTTACTGTGGTTGGGACTCGATTTAAAAAAGTGTAATTATTTTCTGGCTTTGTATTTAATAAATTTTGATTAAATGCATTTTATTTCTTCAAACATTGTTTGTCCTAAAAGGCAAACATTCTTAATTTAAATGGAACTCAGTGGACAAATGAATAAAATATCCATCCATCCATTTTCAACACCGCTTTTCCTGAAGAGGCTCACGGGAAGATGCTGGAGTCTATCCCAGCCGACTTCGGCTGAAGACAGACTACACCATGAATTGGTCGCCAGTCAGTCACAGAGCACATATTGAGACAAATGACCATTCACACCCACATCCACACTGTCACACAGTGGGAACCGACCCCACTCTGCCCGCATACAAGTCAGGCGAGTGTACCATCAGCGACTTATTAAAATAATAGACACAAATATCTTTAACTCTGTAAAAATGCATTTAATGTCAAAAACAGCCCGCAGAAAAATAGTAAAAATCATCGGCCAGAACTGAACAGAACAACATTTAAATGCAATTCTAGGACTTTTTTTTCTGAACAATATTGCCAGTAAATGGTTTTTGCGTGACAGTGGAAAGATTGGCATGCATCACTCTGTATCACATTTTCTAAACCTTTATCTTCTACCACGAATTGTGGCCTCCACTGTTCTCAGGAATCCACTTTGCACGTGAATTTGCAAGGTTGTCCAATGTTGACAGACAAATGTTGGTCCTGAAGCGAGTCATTTGATTTGCTTCAAATTGGTACCGGTACTCTGAATGCGAGCGTGAGCAGCTCCAGAGTGTTTTCTGTGTTCGCTGCGTCATGCATTCATATTCAGCCAGTGGCGTGAAAAAAAATCACGGTGTAACTGGTGCAAAATGCACCAAGGCCCAGACGGCGTTAGGAGCCTATGGACTATTTCAGAAGGGGGAAAAAAACAGCTGTCAAGAATTCCCACAGACCCCTGACTCTGTAAATAGAATAGCGGGTCAGTCACATTAAATGATCATTTGGCCAATTACCCATCAGTCACTGTTGCAGCAACTGCTCTGTTCATACATCAAGGATGATATGATTTTACACTCCTGATGCCAAAGTTATACAATAGCAACTGGCTCATGTAGTAGCCCCGAATTCCCTGAAGACAAAAAAAAACAAAACAAGGAAGAATACTATTAAATGACTGCTGAGCACAAGATAAGCTTCTAATGTGTCGGGGACAGTTTCTTTTTGTGATGAAGTGGAATTAATGGAATAACTTAGTGGGGGACGGCCCGGTAGTCCAGTGGTTAGCACGTCGGCTTCACATTGCAGAGCTACCGGGTTCGATTCCGGCTCCGGCCTCCCTGTGTGGAGTTTGCATGTTCTCCCCGGGCCTGTGTGGGTTTTCTCCGGGTGCTCCAGTTTCCTCCCACATTCCAAAAACATGCGTGGCAGGCTGATTGAACACTCTAAATTGTCCCGAGGTGTGAATGTGAGCGTGGATGGTTGTTCGTCTCTGTGTGCCCTGCGATTGGCTGGCAACCGATTAAGGGTGTCCCCCGCCTACTGCCCGGAGACAGCTGGGATAGGCTCCAGCACCCCCTGCGACCCTAGTGAGAATCAAGCGGTTCGGAAGATGAACGAATGAATGAATGAACTTAGTGGGGTTTTTTTGGTGCCACAATGAGCCTTTTGCATGTATTCAAACATGTAAAATATAATGTATTGGAGAACAGTTGTGGTCATATCGTTCATGTTCAATATACAAATGATGACATTAAAAAAGGCATCCAGCCCTGCAAATATGGTGACAAGAGCAGTTCTCTGTAAACACAGTTGTGTTAAGTGAGAATCTGATGGGAGTCATCCTAACCTTGGTATACAAAACAAATTACTCTGGTTTGAGTATATGCGACAACAGTAATGGCCCCAACGTCTTGCACTAGAAATTGTCTGGTCATCCCGAGGCCCAGTGTGAGGCGGCTCTCCTGAAGGCTATCTACCAGGTGGACCACCTGACTGAGGACATGACCTCTGGTCACATGGCCACACACATAGCCAATGGCAGAGAAAGGACAAAGGTAAATGGATGACGGAAGACAAGATGACTGTCGCATGGCGTACTTCCTCCCTTTCTTGTGAGCAGGTAGTGCCTCTGACCTTGGTCTCACTGCTGACTGGTTGCTCTCTCGAGGATGCGAGTTCTCGCCTGGATTTGCAGCCAATCATACGGAAGGCTGTGGAGGCACTAATGTCCAAGATATAATATTCTGTAACAACTTACAGGAGACATTTTTCTGTCCATAAATTTGTACCAATGAAGATGAGGACCCTCATTTTGTCATCTATTTTTTTAGTTTATCTTTATGCGCCTCAAATGGATTTAATGTATTTGATTGTTTTTTTAAAGTTTTTTTCTGTGCTTTATCCGCATGCATTGAAACATTTGAATGGGTATTCAGATCTACTGTGCTTCAGCGCGGATCATTATCATACAGATGTATTGCATTGCATTGTATATGATAGTCTTGTAGCCTTTACCCAGAGTGTGTTTGTCGTGTTATTTTCTTTCTAATCTCCCGAGACAACTCTCCTGTGGTCCTGTGGTCTATGTTTAGCGTGGTACAGGTCAGTGACTAATGTCTCCCTTTAAATTGGCTTACTGACTGATTACAAGTTTGAAGACACCTGTCATGCTAATGCCCGGGAACAGTTTGGGGTGGGGGCGGGGGGGGGGGGGGATCTGTTCAGTTAGATTTTTATGCTGATTAAAACTAAAATGCATCCTGATTCCAAAATTGCATTTTTTTTTAGCATGTCAATTTTTTTTCACCACACCTTAGCTTCGAGATCAGCAAAATTCCAATAATTAGCTATAAGACTGTGTAAGAAGAGCTAATTGCGATTGGACTCATCGAGAGCTGTGTGGCAACTTGTTTATGCAGTCACATTTGATAAAGTGGGCTGAGAAGTGTGTACAGCTCCCAATTGTGCAGTACCATCAATATTTGCAAACAGACAGCTAGCATGGTTCGTATTTCGTGACGCCCATCCCTGTCAAGTGAAAACAAATGTCTTGTAAATTTGTCACGCCACAGAGGAGTCCACGAAATGCGTTGAAACCTGGCCCACTCAACCGTCAAATGTCAGTCAAACGTCACTATATTTAGCATCTTTCTTATGCCTCAATGTCTAAACACGTCTGACTTGGTTGATATCAAAACCAGTAAATCAGTGGTGTGACCTCAATTTACCTGAAGCAACGCATGCATCATTTCCTTCACATGAAGTTGACCACTGTTGATTGTGGTCCACGGTATGCTGATCCACTCCTCTTCGATCGCTTTGCAAAGTTGACAGATAGTGGCACGAACCGGAACATTTTGCTTTTTGTGCCAAACTAGAGCATCCCAAACATGCTTAACGGTTGACATGTCTGGTGAATATGCCGACCATACAGGAAGTGGAGTGTTCAGGTTCCCATCATTGTATCTCTGCATTCAAAAGGCCCTCAATAAAAGGCACGTGTGTTCGTTGTCCATAACACTCTGCCTGTCGATAACATAACCCCAGCGCGGCCATGGGCCACTTCATCCAAACCTGCGACATCGGCAAAACGCTCACCACTTAACATCATATTCGCTGTCTGCCATCTGACCTGTTCAGAGAAAACCGGAATTAATCCGTGAAGTGAATGCCACCCCAAAGTGCCAGATGCCATCAAATGTGAGCATTTGACCACTTGAGCCAGTTACGACAACGACCTGCAGTCAGGTGTCCTCGCGATGAGGACACGCATGGCTATGAGCTTCCCTGCGGCGGATCAGGAATCCTTTGGTTACGAAAACATTTGTTGCAGCAGCAGTTCAGGTGGCTTCTCTGAGACACAGAGGTGCTGGATGTGCAGGTCTCGGTTGCGAGGCCAGTTGGATGCTGCATTCTGTGACACGGCTTTGGAGACAGCTTATAAAAAATCAATTCAATTCTACCGCAGCAGTTTGGGTTTACTGTCCTGATGGGTCAGCATGTCAAATGCATGTTCCTTTCAAAATCTAAAGCAGTGTGCTGTATGATGAAACTGCACATTTTAAAGTGGCTTTTTACAGCCCATGACACACCATTAATGAAAAGCCTGCCCTTTCGAACTGTTCATGACAGCAGCACAAGCCTATACCAGTGCAAGCTATATACAGTATTATTCCAAGATCCTTTAGAAGTTGAGCATTGGAAACGGGTTTTTTTTTTTGTTCAAATTAAGTAAAAAATAACATATTGTGGATTGTTTTTTGTTGCATTAACCCTTTCGGGGACAGTGGTTACTACAGTGGACAGCGTATTGTGTTATGAGGTTAGATGGTGCATGAAAGGGTTGATATGATATTCAGGCGTTCATCACTTTAGGTATTTTGGGCAAACCGATGGGTACACCAACAGCCGACTCTTCTGACCCCCTCTTCAAGCTCAGACGCCGAGCCACATACAGAACATCTCTGCAGAGCTAGCATGGAGACGATCCACCTGAGTATGGCCTCGGTTCTATGGATCCACACTCGTACTGTATAACCATGGCTACGGGAAGGCATCAGTAATCGGTAACACATGTCATACTGCTGGTCCACACCGCTGCTTTTGCGCGCCCCAAATGAATATGCAACATGTGAATATCTCACAGTTCATTGATCCCATTAGTTCACCTATGATGGAGAATCATGCCACTCAGTCTCCAAAGCACTGAAATCACAGTCACATTAAAAAAAAAAAAAATTGGATTCATTTTTATGCATAATTATAATACATATGATGTATGATATTAACCGGAAAAGGACCTCCAGTAACGTGACAGTTTGGATAATATATGATCCTGGCCTCAAGGTGGTGACACTTTATTAAGGCTTCTAACTGTTTCAGACAAACAGCATAGAAACATCTGTGTGACTCAATATCAAAGTAAATAACTATACTTTGCTGAATGTCTCCAATCCATTTCAAATAACGAAATTAAACCATAATCTTGAGGGCGTCATATTTTTACATTTGAGAAGCTAGTTCTAGAACCAGAGAAATATATCACAGAACACAAATTCAAAAATAATAAATAAAAACTACCAACGCTATCAAGAGGTCTGCCAAATCAGCACGGATTTAACACATTAAATACAAACAAAAAGTAAAATATGACTCATGTAACACTAATTCTACATTCCTTAGAAATACGACTTGAAAATGTACAAATAAATGAGTAGAATTAAAGACTGTAGGCTAGATTGTTGTTTCAAGTTTCATGTCAGACTCCCAACAGCAGAGAAATAAAGTGCATCAAGTGTTTTGGTGCGTCCACTTCTAATCAATATGTGAATGAGGCTCCCTACGCAAAGTGTCGTTTCATTTTCAGTCTTTCAGGTGGAAGTGGGGCTCTCAGTCTTCCAAAGAACCCAACAATGACTCCACTGAGGTCCTGGTGATCTGATGCAGCACAGCACCATCCGCAGTTGCACCTCCTTCCACCTCCTCTGTCTCCTTCTTGTTTCCTGAATCACCTGCCCCGGTGTCACTCGGACGTTTAGCGTCAGTTTCGGAGTCTTCGGCATCAGCCTCCTCGTCTTTGGTCACGCAGACATCACCGGTTGAACTAAGATCCTTTCAGTTGAAGAAAAAAAAAGTTGTCAGTTGACAAGGCCATCCCTCCAAAAGTTTGTGCAAAAAAAGTTGAGTTGAGAGGAGTTTCATTTAATCGGGTCAAGGCCTGATGTTATCGAGAAAAAAAAAAGGATTTGTGACATTTTTTGTGGACATTACAAAACCTTATTGTGGATTTTTGCTATTTGCAGAAGGGCTCGGTCCATGTGCTCCGTGAATAGTGGGTGCTGACTGTGAACAAATTGGACAAGTTAATTACGTTAAGAGAAGGCAAGTACACTTATATAATGCTTTGCTCACACTATACCACTTCTCTCTCCTTGCATCAAGGAAGACTGATACAATGCTCTAAAAGACCTTAACTGAGGCGACGGAGGCCCGCAGTTAATTTTTTCCTGGGTTTCTTAGTGACCTCCAATATGAGTCGTCACTCTATGCTTTGGGGTAATTTTTACAGACAGGCTGTTCACCAATGTTCCATGTTTTCTCCACTGCGGTTCATTGGAGTCCGACAGCTTTGGGAATGGCTTTGTAAATCTTTCCAGACTGTAAAATTTTTATTCCTCAACTGAATTTCTTTGTATTGTGGGATTTTGTTGCAGTTTTTGGAGACCTTTTGGGTGACTTCATTTAGTCAGAAAGGTTCTATTTGAGTGATTTCTTGACTGAACAGGATTGCACGTTATCGGCTTTGAGTGTGGTCAGTGAAATTGACTCCGCTTTCCCAAAAGTATGATTACCCACACTGTATTCATCATTTAACAAGGGAGACAAGTAATTTTTGACAGGGCCAGGTAGCTTTCTGAATTGCTCTGCCCCCTTAATTAAATAAAATCACAATTTAAAAACGGCATTTTATGTTTACTTTGGTTATCGGTGTCTGATATTTACATCTGTTTGATGATGTTAAACATTAAAGTGGGGAAACTGTGAAAAAAATGAATTTGAGAAGACGTCAAATACTTTTTCATTGTACTGTACGTTTCTCATTATTTTGCGACTCGGCTGTGGCAGTTAGTAGATCATTGTGGCATCAAGAAAAGAAAAGTTGCAAGTCATACCTCTAGCATGGAGGCGAGTCGTTGCTGTGAAACAAAGCAGATTTGTTCAATCTGTCGAATTGGATAGTGAGATTAGCTCCACCTGCTGTCTTGGAATTAGCATTTTGACTGGACTGGGTCACATTCCTTTGGAGGTAGACTTTAACCCTTTGGTCATGCTCACAAACAGCACGGTTATATTCACATAGCAGACCCTGAGGCAAATCATTTTGGACTTCAATCGGACTTGCTGATCCTGCCTGCTCCCTGTCTAAGGATGGATCAGCACACAAATTAAAAAGTGATGAAGTACTGGCTCCACGAGTTTAAAAGCCTGCATTTTAAGGGGCTTCTATGCATTTCGCAGTTTTTTTTTTTGAAACATGCTGCAGGCATGTTATTGACACCTGGGATGCATGATGTCTCCTTTCAAGGATCAGAGAGTAAGAGACACTACTGTAATTTTCCTGGTAGGTCACCTTTATTTTGGTGCTCCGCTATTTTTGTCCATATAAACCCACTAGGTACAAATTTCTTGCTTGGCTCTCGACAAAGGCGGATGCTTTCTGCCCCCCCCCCCCACCCCCACACACCCTTCCCTGTTCGCCACTCAGTCCATGTGCTGTCTTTGTCTGACTTTTCCTAGCCTCCTGTCGTATTTTCATCTTAAAAACAAACATGGAATTGGTTGGCTGGTCTCTCGATGCCATCGACAAAATTTTCTCGACGAGAAGAGCAGGCAGTGGGGAGCCTACTTGCCCCTCGGGGACTTTTGCTGCTGGGTACACCCTAGATCAGGGGTGCCCATTACGTGGATCCTGATCTACCAGTAGATCTAAGACAGGTCCAAAGTTGATCCGAGGAGTGTCGAGGAGAAAAAAAACAAACAACCATTTGTGTGTTTTTGTACATGTTAGTAATATTTTTTTTGTGTTAATGTACGCTGCACCCTAATCCTCCTATCAGTCCCATTTTTACAAAAAAATATTTAAAAAATAAAATAAAGCAGGTAAATCTTGAATTTACGGTGGCGCGGGATTACGTCACCGGAGGTTGTTAGCGCTCAGCAGTCTGCAATTGCAGCTTGTGATCAGAGCTGTTGCGCTCTATCTTTTATCGTCATTATTCTCATTCAGAGTTTGCTTCGTGTACAATTCAACGAGGGCACGGGCAAAGAATAGGAATCGAGGAGGGCCCAGGGAAGCACTTTAAAACGGTATGTGTGAGCCATGATCGTGAACAGGCTACAAAAGTGCATCGCATTGCCTCAGTTTCAGGCTGTTTCTCATTATGGCATGTGTGTGTGTGTGTGTGTGTGTGCGTGCGTGCGTGCGTGCGCGCGTGCCAGTAAGGGTAGATTCGAGGAGGTTAGTTGATCGAAAAGTAGATCTTCGGTCCAAAAAGTTTGGGCACCCCTTCCCTAGATCCTTGGAGGAAGCGGAGAATGGTGTGCCTGTCAACACTGTCCGTTGAGGATGTGGATGACATCTACATGATCGGCCTTCGGATAACAATTCACTAATTCATGCTGGTCTGTACTCTATAAGTGCTAAGCTTACAGCCCCACTCTCATCCTATGTTTTTCCTTTGCTCTGACTGTCTTTATAATAAGCCGCTCTCGCACAACTCTAATTGCCCCACGGGGATAAATAACGTTTTCTGAAAATGAATCTGAATCTGAATGAATACAACACTGAGAAGACTATCCTTTTAAAAATGTTCACCTTTATATATTTAACTTAAATGTTAACTTATAAATACCTATAGATATGGTTTTGATCACGGGTGTCAAACTCAAAGCCCAGGGGCCAGATCTGCATTTTCTTGTTACCAAACCCCTCATTATATTAACTTTAACAGTAGTTGAATAAACCATTATTCTTGACTTCTTTATATGGTTTCAGTCATAATGGCCCTCCAAGGGAAACGGGAACTAAAATGTGGTCCGTGACAAAAATGTGTTTGACACCCCTGTCATGGACGATATTGTATTTGAGACCCGTGTTTTTGTTTATTCTCTCTATTTAAATGTCCAGTGTGTCCTGACCTTTGGTAAAGCTCTTTCTTGCTGCAACGATGCGCCTGCTTCTTGAGACCCTCGAATGTGATCCTTCTCCGCCTCCTCCACATCTTCATCATCTACTCCGGCTGAAGCATTGGTGGTTCCTTGATCCTCCAAATGTGTAGATTCTTCAAGATCTTGATTTGGAGAGTCCACTGTGCAATCATCCTCCTCTGCATCCACTCCATCTTCACTTCTTTCAGTGATCTCTCCTCCATCTGCCTGGGTGCTCTCACCCTTCTCCTCATTATATTTTGTTCCAACACCCTCTTTGTCTGTCTTGGTATCATCTTCAATATCCTCGTCCCTTTTTCCTTCCATGTTATCAATTGTTTTGTCAGCCTTCTCTGGTGTTTCTTCCCTTGTGCACTCTTTCGCAACACTGATCTGTGAGTCCCGGGCTTCCCTGTTCCCTGTTTCGTCATCATATTGCCCTTCATGACCCTCATGTTTCACCTCTTCACCGGGATCCTCCTCATCCTCGTCAGGAACTGCCTCCTCAGTTTTGAACTCTTCGCTTGACTCGTTGTCCTCCTCTTCCTCCTGTACAACCTCTAAACTCCTGACTTCCTCTTCTATGACAACACTGCCATTGCCCCTATCACTAAGCTGTGGCGCAGATGTAGGGACAGGTGCTGGGGTCTTCCTGAGTTGAAGAATTTTAAGGAGATCAAACTCCATCATCACAGGAGCTTCGGCTGCTGCCGGGTTCATTTTGAGAGGCCGTGCTGCCATTTTTTTGCGTACGCAAGCATCACAGGGACAGTATTCGTCATCACTTCGTTGGTCGCTGAACGCGGCTGTCATCTCGCTATCGCTGAAGGAATCGGCAGTTTTGACAGACTGGTTCTTCATGACCTGACAATTAAACAATACAATACCACATCAGCCAGTTCAGAGTAAGAATATACAGCTACTGGCAACCACTTGCATTATCTAATGTTGCAATAATGCAAAACCTTTCTGAAAGGATCAATAAAAAAAAAAAAGTATGACTACGGCAGAATTTACAATTTATAATTATGTGTTGCGATTATATAGGCGATTTAGTATAATATACATGAGAAACAGATGTGGTCTTACCAACAGGTAGCAGAGCAGATATATACTTTTTTTGTATGTTGGCCATTTGGTAATCTGAAAATTTGCTTCATACAGTGAGTTTGATTTGCATTCATGGAAAGTTGAATTTTGTTGGATTTACCTTGAGCATCCGTCGTCGTTTCTCCGTCATGGTGGAATCCCTAGATAGATTTGCCCCCTTTGGAGGCCGTGGTGACTTCCCGCGTCGACCAGATCGACTGTGGATCTTACTCATTTCCCGTTTAATGCTGCTCTGGATTCGTTGGCTAACCTCATCCCTCAGCTCTGCGATCATCGTGTCCAAGATGCGGCTGTCGTCAAGATCCCAACGGACTTTAAACTCTGCCATGGCATCAATGTAGTGGTTCATGAATTCCTTCTCCAGCTTCTTCAGAAGGTGCAAGACCCATACTGGATCGGGATCTTGGGATGGTTTATTTGACAATGATGTTTGCAAAACAGTTGGTGGTGTGGTTGTGCTGGAGTTGGAGCTAGTATTGGCAGAGCTTTTGTCAAATGATGACGGGTTTGCATCTTTCAGACTTTCCAGAATTGCGGGGACTTCACTTTGGTTCTCGCTCTGCCAAGGTTGTTCGAACTCAGTCTTAATTTCTAGGTTGTGTGGTTCTATTCTCTCCTCTGAAACCCTCTCCTCAGCCTCATCATCATGTGAAGACTCTTTGGGGAGGGTTTCATCTCCTACTTGATTGTCTTGGTCCTTTCCCGAGCCACCAGATCCACTGCTCATGCCTACCCCTGATGAGGACCTTGGTGGGGTCGCTTGGTCGATACCAGTGCCCTTGGGCTCAATGTCCCTAGGTTCAGTGAGCCAAAGGGATTGGAGAATGGCTATAATGTCACTGTACTGGGGGTTTCTGTTCTCATGTTTGTTGCAGCTCTGACTTTTGACAGGCTCAATTAGCTGAAGCTGGGCCAAACAGTCCAGGAGGCCCTTGGCTGATGTGCTTAGTCTGCGGCCATAAACTGGAGACACCTGTGGAGCACAAGAAGTTCTGAGAATGTATATTACTTCTTGTATTTGCTTGTTGCATGAACAGAAAAATGCGATATACACTCCAGACAAAATCACATTTTGTTTTATTGATCCTACTGTACCTCAGGCAAGCTTCTACATCGTCCCAGAGAGGAGCTGAGAAGAACCTTCATCACTGCAGCTGAAGAGCGCCAGTCCTTGGGTAATGCCTTTCCACTAATCCATGCAGAGTTGGGCTGGTGAGACGCTTTTACTGCACCAACACCTGTCACCAGATCTGTATTTTCTTCTTCATTCACTGTAGCACATCCTTCTTCTTCTTTCTGGTCACCCCCAACTTCTGTCTCCACCTTGTCTGACTTATCTTCCTCATGATGTTCTTCCTTAGATTCTGTTACTTCTGCTTCAGCTTTAACCATCACCTCCTTACCATGCACATCCTCAATGAGCTCATCAAGAGCGATCATGTTGCTGTTAGAAGGAATGCTGCGCAACCAATCACTGACCACTTCACTGGGGGATGCATTGGGTAGACAAGCAGGGGTCACTTCTGTCCCCTCGCCCTGATCCTTCTGATGCCTTTTGTTTTTCTCTAAATGCTGTTTGCTGCTGGATTTGCTTGCTTTACTTGACTCCTGACAGTGTTGATATGCAGCCTTAGTACCCTTGAGAAGGTCAGCAGCAGACACGGTGCTTTCACCATGTGTCTCTTTAGTGCAAGCTCTGGAGTTGCTATGCCTTGAGGACCTGGCTGAGATGCCTTTCTTTGTAGAACTCGATGTTTTGACAGATTGGACACTGCCACTGTCAGATGCTTCGACAGTGCCTTCTCCTTTACTCTGCTTCGAGCCATTTACATTTGCATCAGCTGCCAAGTCACATGCGAGGGAACAGAGTCCACTGGAGTGTGCATTAGCTGCCTTGGTGATGAGGCTTTTGTCTTTTTCTTTGGCTCTACTTGCTGACTTTTTGGAGCTACTCTTGTCAGAATCAACAGTTGTCACATCTCCATCAGGTTGTTGAGCAAGCTTAGAATGTTTAACATTGGCACTAACCGATGACAGCGAGGATGAGGTCCTTTCGTCAGTGATTCTTTTAGTGTTGGAGCTTGAGGCTGGGCTGGCACAAATATTTTCCTTTGGGTGGTTGTCAACATCCCCATCAGGTTCAGGTGCATCAATGGTAGGAATATTGACTGCCCTGGGACTCTCATTGACTTTGGAATTTTGAGACGATATTGGCTGGACATTTGGAGTTGCTGCCCTCACGCCATCCTTGTTGTTATTGGCAGCGTGAAATGAAATACAGGACTTGCAGCTGTCTGTGTCACACGTTTCCTGATCATCTGGCAATCCAAGAGACACTGACCCAGATGAATGCTGACTGAGTTGCTCTGTGCCTCTTGAGTCCTCCACTTCATTTAGTTCCATTTTGTCTCGCTGTTTCTTTGCTTCATTTTCCTCTCCTGCCTCTTTTTTCTTTCCCTCTTCAAATGCTGAAGCTACGACACATTGGCATTTAAAACTTCCAGATTTGGAAGAAGCTATATCATTAGAACTGCCAGGTGATGCAGCTCTAACTTTCTGCAAATGGGACCAGGATGAGCGTATTCTCTTAGGTGACAACATTTGACCATAACAGTGTTCAGAGGTTTTACTTTGGGAATTTCTTTCTTCCACCTCTTCACCGTCAACAGTTTTTGGTGCTGGCTCTATTACATCACTTAATGTTTCAATGGTGACCACATTTGGTTTTTGGGATGTTGATTTTAGAGTCTTGGTAGAAACTGACTTTTGAGAGGGAGATGGGCTCAATGAAGATTTTGACTTGATAGATATGGGGCTGACTCCCCGCTCTTTATCTTCATTTGACCTATTTCCATTTACTTCAATCGAGGAAACATTGGATTCCTTTAGATTGGGAGAATCTGCGGTGCAGTTTGAGACACAGGTTGTACAAAAAGAGGTTGTTGATTTTGCAGACATAGCATTGGACGCACTTTCTTCAGCTGTATGACAGTCTTGCTTGTTGCCTTCAATGTCTGGATTTTCCAGGCACATATCTGTTTCTTCCTCCGTTTCATTTGGTTCGACCGCCACTGTCTCATCAATTGCCCATTGACTGTTGGTGGACTTGTGGCATGATATTTTGGACTTCCCTGAAATATTTGACTTTGATGATGTAGTTGAGAGGACACTATTGGATCTGTCTTCCGTGCCAGAGTTGATAGAAACATTGGAATTTACAGAAGGATGGCTATGAGATCGACTGTCTTCCAAAGTTGCATTGTCAAAGATACAAGATTTTGCGTCTTGTTTGTACAAGGTTCCTCCCTCTGCTCTCTCTGTTGTTGTGACACTGGAACCTTCAACGGTGCCATTCAAGTTGGACTTGTGAGACTTCTTGGACTGACCTGACATAGCACTGGAGCTTCTCTTTATGTTATTTTCACTTGTGGCACTCGTACAAACAGATTTCTGTGGTGTGTTGGATTTGTGGCTTAAAGTTGAGCTGACTCTTTCTTGCTTTCTTGTTGGCTCAGGACTGGACATCCTAGAAATGGCACTGGATGTTTCACTTTTCAGGACATCGGCTATGGCAGATCTCTGTCCTGTGAGATTGGATTTATTGGATTGGGTAGACAAAGCATCATCGTTCATACAGTCATTTGTACTCTCTTGGTTTTGGATAGGTGAATGCGGGTTTGAATGGGCTTGAGCAGTGTGACATGATCTCCCTGAAGCTCTACTACTGCGATTGGAGGTGACTGCCCATTTGTAGCCCCCACAGTGAGGACACACACTTGACATCCGAGACAGACCTGAGATGCCAGATGAAGCTTTAACAATGCTTATTATGTCTTCACTCTCGTGTGCTTGGTTCACAACTTTGGAGGAGATACAAGAAGCTCTACTTACATTTGAGCTGAATCTGAGAGTTTGATCTTTCATCTCAGCTACACACATACATGAGGTGGCAGCAGATGCTGTTCCATTTGCTTGATCCTTCTGGTCATCTGGCTCGTTGAGCTCACTCGATAGGTTGATTGGCTGATTGTTGTTCAATGGAGGTTTCGGGGATGGCCCAGTTCTGTGGGAGCATTGTGAAGCGCTCGGTGGCAGGTCATCATCAACATCTTGGTCTTCTTTTAATGACTGCAGTACATGCGATGAGCTGCTGACTCTGGACAGTGTTTGATCCACCTCTTCTTCCATCGGCTTATCCACAACCGACCTCTCGCTAGGAGATCGTGCATTGCCATTCAGGGTGACCACTTCACTGCGACTGGAGCACCTACTCATCATACACACCTCTAAGTTAGTGTCTTCAATTTCCCCCATGTCTAATCTACGCTCTACTTGTTCCACGACACAGGTTTCCTCTTGGACAAGTTGGCTATGCTCTGAATCCAAACCTCTTCCACAGTTGGAGAGTTTTGCCTGGCAACGCACTACTCTCATCGAGTTACAAGATGAGGAAGAGCCAGAAGAATGTGTGTGTCTTACTGTAGTGTGGGTTTGGCTCGACATATATGGGGGTGGGACAGGTGGCTGCTTATGACTGTGTATTGGATTTTCCCATAGGTTGAACTGCTGTTCTTGCATTTGGTAGCAGCAGTGGCACTGGCTCACTTGCAACGCATGACTGGAGTAGTCCATATAATCTGTGTCAACAGTTGCACAATCAGAGCAGCTTTCGGATTGACAGTTTTGTAAGTACGGGGGGTGAGCATGGCTTGGAGGGCAGTAGTCACTTGTCAAAGACTGCGATTTTCCAATCTCTGTGGACCACTGCAAGGTCTCATCATTGCGCAGGCGAAAACGCACCCTCATCTCCACAGAGAGACTGCCATCCTTGTTGACTAGGACACGCTTTTCAATATCATCATTCATAATAGCCGGTCTCTGTTGCGAGTGTGCTCTTATACCGCTGCCAAAGGACTTCTCTGAGGACAAAGACAATCGAGTGGAGCGGGTAGATGAATCAGACCGAGGGTGTATGATGCTCTTTTTTGTTTCCAGACCAAAGTTAACTGAAATCAGAGTGAAAAATCAAACAGGAATGAGCTCTTTGTTGTAAATGTATGGGTCTTCACATACTGTATGTATCAATGACTGATAGCCTACCACTTTTCCTGCTTTCCTGTCCCTCACTGCACTCACTGGCTCTGGACTGAGCTCCATGCGGGGGTGATCTTGCTTCTCGAATACCAGGGGATCGAGCCCCATTTCCAGGAGTCCTGGGACCAAGCCCGGGAGACTTGTTGCTCAAACCTGGCAGTTTTTCCTCTGAGCTCTTCCGCAGGATCTTCATCAGCAATGGACTGAGGGCCTCTCTGCCGACACACACCAAAACTCCAGGGCAGGTCATCAGACTTTGAACGTTGTCAACCTAGGGACATATACAGTTTTTAGTCGAGTCCAAAATTTAAATCATTAGTTAAAATGCGACTTCTGTCTGTCTACATGCACAGTTATACAAATTACATTTACATCTGCCGATTCTGGGTGACTTTGCCTTTGTTAATGCTGTTTGTCATTTTCTCAGTTTATAATGCATCAAACTGGATAATTTTATCAAAAGGCAGGACGTGGTCATGTAAGGATCTGATTAATGAGTGCTGTTCAAGTATGAAAGTAAAAATAATTTCTCACCCTGCGTCCCTCTGCAGTATAAGTTTTTCGGACATAGAACTGCATCACCTCAGACACCTCCTCAAGAAAGGCCCTCATACTTCGGATTGAACTCCTGTTCAGGACCACACTCCTCCGCATCCCTGGCTCTGTATTTTTAATCAGAAGGATCTGTCGATGTCTGTGAAGGCCAGATGAGAGCGTGGGCAAGGTTTCTGGTTGAGTGGTTTTTCGGCCGTGATGGTGCCAAATGCTTTGGGCTTTATTTGCATGCTCCATGTTGATTGGTTTTGGCTGGCGCCGGTCAGAGCAGAGGTAACAACCCCCATCCTGGAGTTCCTCCAGATGTTTGATAACATGTGTGCCGCGGGGGGTGGTCACAGTCCGCACACCAAATGGAAGGGGCATCTACACAGAGATAAAATATGTATTCATGTTGGCTCGAGCAGTTATCACCACTTCTGTGAAGTAAGTTATTACCACTTGTTAGCAGGACTAACAAAAAACACTATTATGAAACTTTATGAAGCGGTGGGCAGTGGAGGTCTGCACTCTTGTTATCGGTTGGTCCTTCCGGAAGGTTATAATAGACTCAGCAGTACTCAATCCATGGTGAAATAAATAAAAGTGAAAAAAAGGTAATATTTTGCATAACTAGTGCCGCTGCTTTGGAACAAAGGTAATCCTGTGGTCCGTGTTTTGATACCTGCCACTCGTCCTACTAACCTTTTGTGAAAGGTCATCCAGCAGGGCATCAAAGCATTTGAAGCTGCGCTTGTGGATGGCCATCCTGACACCACCAAACTGGCTGTCCCCACTTCGGTAGAAGGTGATCCTCTTAGCTGGCGTAGCTGTCTCCACAAAGGCAAGGCGCGAGCTGGAAGGTGGTTGAGGCCTGGGTGCTGACGCATGATTAGACTTGTGCGGAGGGTGCCAACTCCCTTCTTGGACAGTCTGCATGCTGTACTCTCACACACACCTGAGGGTTGTAATAAAGAGCAACGGTGAATGCAGTGGTAGATTTTGAGATATTTTTCAGTCACATTGCCTCTTTGCATATAATCACATGATTATATGCATACATTTATGTGGTTGGTTGACTGAGGAGGATTCAGCTCAGAACATCCGCTAATCAGACGTATTGTCAAACAGCATAAGAGGTTTTACTCGTGTCATTTGGCCATGACAAATACTCAGTGCTTTTCCCTATTTTCAATACTGAATAAAATGTCTTACACAAAACTACAAATACTCATGAATGTGTATTTGCCAATGTGCAATGAATGGCGCACCTTTTTTGGTCAACAAACTGAGCCGGTGTCACAACTGATCACAGCATTATGACCACTTGCACAATATAATGAATTCTAAGTTCATGCCTTTGTTTGAAAAATGCTTAATTTAGATTGACATTTTAATGAGGTATTCATTTAACAATACAGTATATTTATTATAGTAGGTGTAGTTTGCACAGTCATAATTGTGATATCTTAAGAGCATATTAGCCACCTTATTTAGCTACATGACAAAAACAAAACACAAGACAAGACTATCAGCAGAATGCCCGACAGTTATACAGGGTGTTCCAAAGGTTTTGGGCACATTTTGACATTAAATATCTCGGAAACTCTGAAGGATATAAAAACGTATCTGGTAAATTCAGAAATCTTGTAATCTCAATTTTTACATGGAATGTTCAAAGATGTTTAATGTGAGCACTGTTGGTCACACGACACACATCAAGCCGATTGTCAAATTCTTGCCAAACGCGCCCCAGCATTGCATTGTCAATGGTTACAACAGCTTCTGTTATTCGTGCCTTCAGCTCATCCACGTCTCTTGGAATAGGGGGCACATAGACCAATCCTTTCACAAATCCCCACAAAAAGAAATCACATGGTGTGTTCCCTACTGGCTCTTCTGATCGATTTATGGGGGCTCGGCTGGAAAGCAGTTCGAACTTGTTCAATCACATCTTCTGAAGTTGAGGGGCGTCCCGTTCGTTTTTGCAAATTCAAGCACACAAAACGCCTTTTCTGGTTGAGTGAACTTCATTAATGGGTCTGAAAAGAAATAAAAAAAACAATAGCCTTACAAAAAAAAACTTAATGTAATTAGCTTTAAAATGACACAACTTTTATCTTAGTTAAGGAGATATGGGGACTTCAAATGTGCCCAAGACTTTTGGAACACCCTTTTTAACGTCAAACTCCAACCACATTAATAAACATATGGTAAAATGAAAACAATCAAAACAAAACTATTACAGATTTTGACATGAGTCGGTGCATTATTGATGTTAACATTCCTTGGCTGCGATAAGAGGGCAAACAATTTCTCTTGGCTGCAGACAACCTCAACGTGACACGCATTTTAATCCCTTCTAACAACCTTACACCTAGTGTTTGGTCGTGCGCATCGACACATCGGCACATGCGTGGAGCTAAAAAGGGCAAATCCTCCGTGTCGGTGCGCATATCGCTCGGAGAAAAAGAGAGAAATTGCTGGGGGAAAAAAATCACTTACTTTGCTGTCAAAACACTGGAGATTGAAAAAAACAAAATAAAAACATACATGTTCCTTGCCCAAAAGACAAGTACATAAGCAACATCAGTAAGCTAATATAAAATAACAACACAAATATGAAACTATATTGCCAGCAATGATATAATATCCAACAGTTGTCCAATTGAGCAACAGTGTGCCCATTGTAGTTTGGGCAACACCACTGAACTAAAAGCAATTGTCAGTTTATCATTGACAATTAATAAAACACAACGAAAACACCAGCAGCCTCTATTTTTAAATAGAAAAATGCCCAGTTAAAGTTTGAATGTTTTAAGTAGCCAGTTGTTTTTATTTTAGTCATACAAACCAAATTCATGAGGCACATTTGACATTTTCCACCTTGCTTTGCTTGTAAATAGAACTGCCTTATATAAGAAGGTGCAGGGTGAAAGAGAAGATTCTCCAAACCACTTTAAGTAGAACCCGAGGTATTTCCCTCGTTTCCACAATATTCATCAAAACATTTTGCCAAAACAAAAATAGCCACAGTTGTTTATAGCACAACCCTAACTTGGAGAAAAATGTATGAAAAATGCACAGATGTTGTTCATAAACAATACTAGCTTGTAGCCACGTATTTACAGACACCAGCCCACATAGCGTCGGCAATTGATGATTTATTAAAAACATACAGCGTTACATCTTACCAGAATAGAACAATTTAGAATAATTTCAGTTTTCACTAACTGTAGCTACTTGTTATGCATTTCACACACATTTTGCACAAATGTCCCAACAATAATAACAATAATAATAATAATAATAATAACAACAACAACAAGAAGAACAAGAAGAAGAAGATGCAATAGCACTCACATTTTTAGGAAACATGGTCCAAAGACAATCTGAAAATGCCATAGGGGAACGGTCTTCGAAAAGTTTGACTGGTTGAGTCAAACAGAAAGTTTTAACATGTTTTTGTTCAAGCTATTGTGTCTCTGCACTTTGAATCTTGAGCTGAGATGCTTCTTCAGCTCCTACATTAAAAATGCAGTCACTAATCAGGAACATGGAGGAGGGAGGGGGAGGATAGAGAGAGGGTACAGGAGGAGGCAAGGCAGGGAGGCTAATGATAGAAAGCAAAGCCTTCTTAAGAACCTGTGTGTGGACGGAAGAGGGAGGTTGCTATGGTGAGGATAGACAAGATTGTGGAGAGACAAGTGACACTCCCATGTGACAGGATGTGATGCAGAAAATGTGCTATTTTAAACGCATCTTTGAAAGTTTCTTTCATTTTAACCCACACTACTCAGCAGAAATGCCCCCCCCCCAAACCCCTTGGAAAAATTTGATTTTTAGCTGCTTCTCAGTGAACACAAAGACAATTTTTTGACTTTTGATAACAATTGACTTAAATTCAGCTACACGCATTTGTTAGAAAAAAAACCTTTTTTGTGCATATTGACAAATCATATTTGCAATCAGTGGCCCACATTTGTACTTTGAAGAAAAGAAAGACTTTTTCTGACTTACGATTTTGTTGTCTACTTATTTATGCTGAGCAATGTTTAGCGAGCAACTCGCTGGGAAAAATTTTTAGACCTGGGCTGCTTCAATAATGTATTGCTATGACTGGTTATGTGAACCAAGGGATAAGAGCTAGAGCGAGGGGTCACCAACACGTTGGCACCATGTCGCCCGCAAGGACCACATGAGTCGCCCGCGGGCCTGTTCTAAAAATAGCACAACTTGCAAGTGAGCTGCGTCAATGATACATTTTTTTTCTGCCGCAATTTTTTCCCCAAAATGACACTTGCATTTACAGTGAAACTCCTCTAGAACGAAACCTACATGGGCGAAAATATCCCCTAATGTGAAAAAGATCTTCATGCATTAACACCATTCCCATTCTCCTGCCCCCCATACGACGAAAAAAAACCCTGTTGCATTATACGAAATCATTTTCTCTGCTCTAGCCTCGCGAAAGATTCACTACAACGAAGTCTAATCTAGCAGCGACCTCTACTGCTTCGTTCGGAAACGGCAACAGCAACCAACACTGGTTTACACAGCTCCGAGTTTCCTGAACGCAACATACTCATAGCTGCTCTGCCATTGGCTTACCGAGCATCATCCTGGCCTCCGATTGGCAAAGACGGACCTCACTGTCTATGTGTGTAGATACTGTAGCTAGATCCGTGGAAGATAGAGTGAAATGCATCCGATTAGCTGCTCAGAGTAAATTGCTTATGGCTCAACGGACATTCACATAAACGAAAGTTTCCTTGAACGCTTTACTTGTTATCATGCTGAAAACCTTACGCTAACTGGAGCGCTAATTTGAGAGAAGGCGAGTTCCATCGCGCCAACTATGGCCATCGAGGACTACAAGCGTCCTGTGGCTGGCTTAAAAGTTCATTGCATGACATCAGCTGAGCAACGCTGTCTTGGGTGGCGATCGAGGGAGGTCGAGTTAGAGACAGTGAGATAGTGGAAAAAAAAGCCACCGGGTCCAGGAAGTATCTGTTATTGTTAGATTCAGAAGCAGCAAGAATGTTGCATTGCTAAAATGGCTACAAAATGGACCTTTGGATGTCAAGCAGCTAAGACAAGAAACGCTCTGACGCTGGAAGAGAGGGGAAAAGTGATCAAAATGAAAGACGGAAGAAGCAAAATAAAAGACATTATCTAAGAAATTGATGTAAGTGAAAGTGAATGCTGATCGTAAATTTCGTAATTTCTTTCCCTTTTTTTCTTTCTACACTAACTATATGAAGTGTTAAATAAGTGTGTGCTCATACTTATGCACTATTGGAATAAAAATAAAGAGTACACATACGATTGTGTGTGCGTGTACACATTCATGTGTGTGTGTGTGTGTGTTTACATCTGAGATCAAATTTGCTACTTTCGCAATTTCTTTCCCGTTTTTTCTTTCTACACTGACTATGCGAAGTGTCAAATAAGTGTGTGCTCATAATTATGCACTATTGGAATAAAAATAAAGAGTACACATACAATTGTGTGTGCGTGTACACATACGTTTGTGTGTGTGTGTTTACATCTGAGATCAAATTTGTTACAGTGAAAAAACCCCTGTTGTGAAAAATTTCTTGCTGCAAACATGATTTCGTTGTCGAGAAGTTTCACTGTATATAGATTTAAAAAAAAAAATAAAAAATGGGCGGCCCGGTAGTCCAGTGGTTAGCACGTCGGCTTCACAGTGCAGAGGTACGGGGTTCGATTCCAGCTCCGGCCTCCCTGTGTGGAGTTTGCATGTTCTCCCCGGGCCTGCGTGGGTTTTCTCCGGGTGCTCCGGTTTCCTCCCACGTTCCAAAAACATGCATGTCAGGCTGATTGGACGCTCTGAATTCTCCCTAGGTGTGAGTGTGGGCGTGGATGGTTGTTCGTCTCTGTGTGCCCTGCGATTGGCTGGCAACTGATTCAGGGTGTCCCCCGCCTACTGCCCGGAGATGGCTGGGATAGGCTCCAGCACCCCCCGCGACCCTAGTGAGGATCAAGCGGTACGGAAAATGGATGGATGGATGGATAGATTTTAAAATGACAAGGTCTTAAATAATAAAATAAATATGTTTAACATACGTAAAGTTAAGGTGAACACTTCCTAGTTCGAAGGTCAGTATTGTGTGCATGACAAAGCCTATGTTTGTGGCGAGAAAGCTAGCTTGCAGTGAAGTTGGTGCGCGGAGTGCATTGTATTACCCCAAATCGTGGCAATACACAGAAAACGTATTGTTTTCAAAGTGATTGGGAGGAAGAATTCTTTTTTAACTCCCATCAAAGGAAGGTGCGTGTTTTTCATTTGTGGGGTAACTGTGGCGACAGTGAAGTGGCACAATGTGGAGCGGCGCTTCACTTTGCGTCATCAAAGTTACAACGCTAACTGCCCCCCATGGAAGCATTCCTTGTTCAGAGAAGGTCCGCAAGCTAAAGGCAGCTTTGGATCAGCAGCTTTTTTTTACGAAGCCAGCGAAAAAGTCCTGAAAAGCAACCAAAACCTCATTTGGAGCTACACAGCTTTTCTGATAGAGAAGAAAAAGATATTTTGGTGCCTTGTTGACACAGAAAAGTAGAGTGGCATGTACACATCAGCTATGAAGGTCACTAGCCTGTTTGGTTCAACCTGTGTGAGTCTGCATTTTCGAATATAAACTTCATCAAAAACAAACACAGAACACGCCTCACTAATGCACATTTCCATATCAAGTTACACACTTGACTATGATACGCTGGTAAACAACACACAATGCCGGTCTTCACTCTGAAAAAGAAACAATGTCAATGGCAACATAGCAGTGTCATGGAAAAGGTGAATTAAAATGTGGGAAAAATTGGGTTGAATTTGAGGCTGTAAACCATCAGCTAATCACCTGGGTGAATCGATGATCATTTTGTTGTTGATTGGTTTTGTGTGATGTGTAAATTGCACTGTATTCTATAGATAAAAATAAAGTATTAAATATCTCATCTGTAGCGCGTCGACTTCACAGTGCAGAGGTCGTGGGTTCGATCCCGGCTCCGGCCTCCCTGTGTGGAGTTTGCATGTTCTCCCCTGGCCTGCGTGGGTTTTCTCCGGGTACTCCGGTTTCCTCCAACATTCCAAAAACATGCGTGGCAGGCTGATTGAACACTCTAAATTGTCCCTAGATGTAACTGTGAACGCGGATGGATGGATGGATGCCTCATCTGTTACCCTCTCAGCCATTTCCTTACACAGCTCCTCACTTTCATAAGACAAAAACAAGTTATGACTCATCATTGTATTTATACGGCAGTAAAGTCCACCAGTTCACAAAATTGTTCTCTCTCTCTCTCTCTCACTCTACATATATATACAGTATATATATATATATATATATATATATATATATATATATACACATACACACACACACACACACACACACACACACACACACACACACACACACACACACACACACACTGCTGCCCTTCACCTGTCTCAGTACCCATTAAGTTGCTCTTGGTTTCAGAAAGGTTGGTGACCCCTGAGCTGGACCCTTTGATAGACCCAAACACCATCTTTTCAGTGACATCTCTTCTTATTTCAGCAAGTCGATGCCACATACTGCACATTTTACAACAGCGTAGCTTCGTCGTAAAAGAGTGTAAGTACAACACTGACATACCAGCAGTGTTCTCATTGCCAATGGTTGGCGCCTTGTTAGAGCACAAAATATGACTGGAGACTGTACATCAAGCAAGAATGAGATACATTTCCGAAGACAAACATTCAATAATGAGTACCCTCAGTTCGCAGACACTTTTTGAATGTTGTTAAAAACATTGTGAATATATGTTAAAGTAAACAGAAAGACGTGTGCAATGGATGTGTGTGAATGGACAAACCGATTCCACCAACAATTGTATGTGTGCCCATGACCGTACAAAAGCTTTTCATGATGCCAACTGTCGAGAGAAGGTATCTCAAAAGTGAATACACCCCCCACATTTCAGCAATCAAGTTGTCATACATTCTCAACGGACAAACACTGCAGAAATATAACCTGGATATAACTTGCGGTTGTAAGTGTACAACTTGTAGCTCATTGCGCCCCACCTCATTGCAAACATGTCCAGAACTACAGCCTTGAATCCGCATCCACTCCGGTGGATTTTAGTGCTTGATTCGGTTTTGGACATACTTGGTCAGTTCATCACCTCCACCTTCAATTTCCGGTAATGGGCTGCTTGAGTTCAATAAACTGCTCGCAGGCTATTTTATAAGACACTTAAAAAGGACAACAACCATGGAGACGGATTTAATGGGGTCCAGCGCTAACAGGCTGATCTCCAGATCCTGCACCTTCTGCCGCAATGTTGGCAGCACTTATGCATGTTTTCGAAGCACCCGCGCTATGATGCAGACAACAAGGAACCAACTTCTTTTAGAATGACCTTAGAAGTGTTCTGTATTTCAGTTTCAAGCTTCAAATAGCAAGAGGCAATCATTGTGCAAATCACTCATTCTATTTCTGAAACCCTCCAAGAGTTCTTGGTGAACGTCTCGGGGCCAGAATAATACAATAGTATCCAAAGCAGGAGATGATCAGTTTTTATCCCTGATAAACACATTTGTATGTTTGACCTGATGAGTAGGACAAGTGGCACTCACTTGAGTTTCCAGATATTCATGACAATAATGGTTGTGTGTTAAATTGCTTTCATTGGACAGCAAATCAATGCTGCATACGAGCTTTACACTGACTTATATCCAATTTAATTTCTACAGTATTGTCCTCTGTGAAAACCAAATATAAGGGTATCCTCACTTTTGTGAGACACTGTAGATAGATAGATGGATAGAGAGAGAGAGATAGAGAGCGAGACAGACAGAGAGAGAGAGAGACAGACACAGAGAGAGAGAGAGAGAGAGAGAGAGAGAGAGAGAGAGTTACATGCAACTACATTCAAGAGATAATGACAGCCTGGCTTGGTTTGCCGTTATAATGATTTGGTTAAAAAGTAATGATTGTAGTTAACCTGGTCAATGCCATCGTGGTCATGAATAAAGCAAATGAGATTAAACGCTACTTCTCTTCCCTCCGTCAGCCCTTTATCCCTTATAATAAGTGCGACTGACCTTTCTCAACTGATTGTTTTGGCTTTCCCTATAGTTTCTTGAGAAATTCAAATACATACGCTTTTTCTTACCCACGTGGACGCATCCCGAATACAAAGATCAATTGTGCATTAAAAAATTCAATAGCGACCATGAAGCAAAGACGAATCGTGCATTCTCTCTCGCGCCTGAAGATCCCAGATAAGGGGAGAACCTCAGATTGTCAAGCGTGGTAGGGCATACACAGTCATGCCGGAAGCGCATCAATCTAGCCCTCCAAAATAAAATGGAACACTCACGACTAAATTGCTTTCAAAGGAAGGAAGAGACCATTCGATAAAACCTTCCTAGTCAGGGATTTAAATTATGTCATACGCATAGTCAATATTGACCCGCTTAGGCATTATTCATTAAAGCTAAGTAAAGGTACATTCTCTTAAAAGGTCAATAATAATAATTGTTATTCTGTCGTTGTTGTATAACTTTATCAGAAAGCAGAATATGAAGGGTTGATAAAAGTGGGTAGGATTCATGTCGTCAAGAGGATTAGACTTGGAACACCATCTGTGACCCTCAGACAACAGCAGTCTGCTGGTCTCATAGTGGCTAACCAGCTCAGGGCACAACCACGACTTGGGGATTGGTTCCCTCAAACAAATGCCATGCCCCCCTCAGTTCAAATCTGTGCAAGCTTTCTGCTCCATATCGAGCAGCTTGTGTGCTGACTGCCTGTGATAGTGAGACTCTAGAAACAGCCACAAAAGCATGTATTATTTAAAAAAATACATGATAGCTTTCTTCGTCGCTTTGGTACATTTCTCTGATCAGAAATGAGATTTGCAATATATTAAGTGCACTTCTCAAAATAATTCATACAAATAGCAAAACATCATAGTTCCCGGACAAAATCAATTTTCTTTTTTAAAATCCTTAGCACATCACTCAAAAGTAAATATTTGTGTCATGGCACGGAACATGTCAGTGCCACTCGAATGGCAAGTCTTTGGGTCATTATGAGTCAGTCAAATTGTTTAGTCATGTTATAACAGTGGACTCTTAGAGACATGTTCTGATGTAAACTGTAGGTTAAGTTTTGATGACAAATTCAGTATTCTGAATTGAAAGTTACAACTTTGGAAGATTGACTGTAAAACGTTGGGCAAGATTCACATTTTTGCTGTTTCCACTGTATGCGGCTCGGTGGTTGACTAGTTCGCACGTTGGCTTCACAGTACAGGCGTCATGGGATTCCAAGTCCTGGCCTTCCTGTGTGGAGTTTGCATGTTCTTCCTGTGCCTGTGTGGGTTTTCTCTGGGTACTACAGTTTCCCCCACATTCCAAACATATGCATGGCAGGTTAATAGAACACTCTAAATCAGGGGTGGCAAACTCATTTTTGTAGTGGGCAACATTGTAATTCCAGTTTCCCTCAGTGGGCCATTATGACTATGTGAATGTTGTGAGACCGTTTAAATGTTTGATCACCTCCACATATTACATATACAGTGCTCAACAAATTGGTGGATAACTAGTTTTGAAATCAAAAGTCAAGAATAGTGGTTAGTTCAGCCATGGCTTCCATTAATGTAATGGAATGAGATAATTTAATAATGATATCTCGATGTAATGATGGATTAAACATGGCAATTTTAAATTTTGGTTCAGACTTTAGCAAGCATCATGGAAAAGTTGACATGCTTGATTTGCTCTCGCGGGACAGCTCTGGCCCCTGGGCCTTGAGTTTGACACCAGTGCTCTAAATTTTCCCTCGGTATGACCGTGAGCGTGAATGGTTGTTTGTCTATGTGCACCCTGCGATTGGCTGGCAGCCAGTTCAGGTTGTACTATGCTCCAGCACGATAGGCTCCGGCATGCCCGCAACCCTCGTGATGAATGGATTTGTAAATTGATTGAAATGATGATATAAAGAAACACAACAGTGCAATATGACACCATATTGCAAGGGTCTCAAACTCCGGTCCTCGATGGTGATGATCAGCTCATCAGCAAGATTGCAGAGGCCTGGTAACGGCCCTGATCGTTTGAATCAGGTGTGTTGAAGCAGGGAGAAATGGAAAACAAGCAGCAAAGCGGCCCTCGAGGACCAGCGTTTGAGACCCCTGCCATATAGCGATAAACCGAAAAATAAACAAATTGATTTGTGAACTGACACTGTTGCATGAGTGAATTTAGTTTTGAAATGTGGTGCTGATTTTCAGAAATGAGGACACAATGTCAACATGTAACATAAAAATGGTGGTTGTCAGTCAGCATATTGTGTCTCATCTGCTCCCCCTGCAAAAACAAAACAAAAAAACCCAGCAGCTATTACCTCACGGACAATTCAACTAATTGCTGAGACCTTAAAGCAATAGTCAGCCACGCAATACTATGCCGTCTTTGTACCTCAGAGGTGCTTGACTGTAAACATTCAAGTAATATGCCATGAAAACATCACTTAAAATATTGCTCACTTTTCCGGTAACATCACTGCATGTTTGATGTTTCTAACCAAACAATCTGTGTCCAAATCGGTGAAGAATGGACGAGTTGTGATGAATTTATTGAGGCCAAATGGCTACCTGGATACAAGTGAAAGGAAGAGATGGCCAGGGACTCCCTGTTAAAGATTAGAGCTAAGTCTGCATGACAAACCAAGGCTCTCTCTAGTGGCTATTTATCTTGATTACAGTTTTGTGGAAAGGTTCATTTTAGTACTCCTACATACACTTGAAGTGATAAGTGAAACAGACTTTGCAGTAGAAAATTATTTTATTTAAATACTCTTATTTTTCAAGTTTTCAGGTTGAATAGCAACAGTGCAAACAGTAACAAAACAAATGTACCTAATCAAGACAAACATGTCGATTTACACAAAAATGATTCCACTGCATTTCTAACATGGTCAATGCAATGTCATAAAAGCATGCAAATGTTACATTACATTGCCCCAAGCGATGCAGCAAAAAGAAAATGGGAAAGCTATTGAATCAGGAATGTCAGCGTAGTTTTCACTCTTTAACAACTGCCCAAATATTTAACAGTGATGTTGTATTGTTGTAAACTATACTCCATCTACATTTGGCAACAAAATCATTTTCGGCCAGGAGAAAAAGGGGGAAAAAAAAGAAAAATCGCTGAGGCATTCAGCCAGTCTTCAAGTCATTTTAAATCCATGGAATTGTCGTCACATCCCACAATCCTCTGCAGCTCATGAATACAAGGTACAATTGACTGGCTGTGCAGTTGAGCCATCTTCATCCTGACAACACAAGAGTGAGCAATCAGTGTAAAGCAAGACAAAGCAGCAAAATGCATCATTTCAAAGCTATGACTGAAACATATTTATGAAGAATATGAATAAATTAACCCTCAGCTGTCACGACATATTTGGAGCTCAGAGTTTGAAGTTGGAAACTTATTTAGGACAAGGGATATTCAACATATTTTGGGCTCAATATAAGCAGACTACCATCGCAGTTTGCAGTGAATCTACTCATTTTGCACCTTAATCAAATACATTACAATGCAAAATTGTGACTAGGTGCTTATTTGGGAAAAATGCAGAGCTGGCAAATATGACAGAAATTGCTGAACGCTGACTCGTTACACCCATAATAACATTGTGACTGTTCAGAATATGCGTTCAAACAAAAAAAACAACAACAACACAGCAGACGCTATCAAGGACATGTGAATACTTTATTCTTTAAACATATAATAGCACTCTTCTTAGTTTGTAAAGTGTAGGCAGGGATTAAATTTAGATTTTATATGCACATGTGTAAATGGTTTAAAAATTCCTTTCTTTATAAATCTCGTTTAATCTTAGTGCATTACAATATTTTTCAACACCAATGACTTATAGCAGAGTATGGTATAATTTTAATGGTCCGGCCCACTTGACATCTACCGAGGCCGTATGTGGCCCACAATGTGAAATGAGTTTGACACCCCTGATATACATCATCGCCCCCACACAGTTATCTTCTAATCGGGAATATACTCAACTGTCTATATCTGCCCCCCACCCCCTGCAAAAAAAGTAAAAAGGCTGATGACCACTGATTTAGGTGCCGTAAGCATTTATCACTTGAGAGTTGATTTTTATGTTCGTTATTAGAGTGGTCCAGTTCACATGGTCTGTGCATGGGCAGTCACGTAACGGTGCCAGCAGACCAGAAAGCAGTGCGAGAAACTTATTCTGTAGCCTTTATTCACTTCCCGCAGCTGTGTGCATCACCGTCAAAATAAACAGTGACAAAGGCTCCACGTACACTTTGTGCGCAAGTACACTTTGTTACCAATAGGTGGGAGCACTACTTTTTGAACCAGAATGTGTTATTCAAGTGTTTTATGTAATGGGACAACATAAAAGTTATCACACCGTTTGCTAAATCGGCAGCAATTCACAAATGGTCGTGGATTGCGGTACGCTTTGTCTTTCAGAATAAGGGCAAAATAGAGACGACTCAGGAATTTGCTAAGCAGTGAATTGAGGCAAGAGACTGATCCAAATTTTTTTTTTGCAGAACCTTAAAATACTGCTCGAGTCTGGACAGAGCTGCTCACGTTAATATGATTCTGTATATTATTGAAAACTACATCTTATAACACTAAAAGATAGACCGCTGTAAAAGCCTCCTGTGGTCATTGCTTGTCCACAGGACAAGCATTCATTCGCGCTCATGATACAATACTACAAATATTTTTTTGGGATAAAACTGCATCTTCGTTGTCCATCTCAACAAAAAGCGATCACAAACACAGAATTATGAGCAATGTTTAATAGAAATGGGACCTACCTGTACATAAAAAAGTATTAAGATACAGTATATAATAGTTCAGCTCATGAAAACGGGGAGAAAAAACAAAAGCATTGCCGTGCTATTTTTGTACAGTTAATAGTGATGGATGGACTTTCGGGCTGGTCTCAAAAGCTGATGTCTAGCAAGTACAAGTGGACATAATTACATCACGATCGATCGATCGATATGAAATTTGCCTGGCATTAGAACAACAGCACCGTCATACACGAGTAATTCATTGGACAACAAAAATCTTTTTTTTAAGAAATAGCCGTCTCAAATGTTAAGTTGTTTCTTATGTGAAATTTGAGGGTAATTTCATCGAGATTTTAAAACTTTTTTTTTTAGTTTTCTTAGTATGCCGCGGAGAGTTTAATTGAAGGTCAATACTTTGACCTTCATACTCAACACCACACTTTGGATTGGCATCTTGTTCCTGTGTTTTTATTCACTTGATTTTTATTTCTCTCATATGAAATGTTTTTACTGTGTTTGTATTTTTTTACCCGTACTCATTTTTAAGTGATCTGTACAGCACTTTGAATAAAAGCGCTCTGATGAAATTATTCAAAAAAAGTGAAACCTCTTGGCTACGCTGGTGGCTCAGGTATTACCTTCTTAGCAGCTCATGTCCTCGACTTGGTGTCGGGCAGTGTTGTTGGAGTGCAGTGAGGCTGTGCGCTGCCATAACGCTGTAGCACTGCTCTCGCAGAGCGTTGTGGCTTGCTATGTCCCATTGTGGCAGTTCGCTGGTATACTGCCACGCCAAGAGGGTGTGCTCCATCACAGCATCCCACTCTTTGTTCTGCAGAAGAACTTGGCCCCACTGCTGGCATGTAACCTGGGTGTGAGGCATGAAAAGTTTTCGAATGATGGTAAATGAGTGTTTTGCCAACACTATATTTTATCCAAAGCGCTTCGCAAAGCCTCTTTCTTGAAAACATATTAAGGTCCACAATATGTCGTGGCCTTCTATTTTTTTTTAAATTTTTGGTGTGTTGGGGTTAATCATAACACGTGTGCGCGAGCTCTCCTCTGTTTTGTTGATCGGTGACCCTTGTTCAGAACTTAGCCGACAAATTAGTGCAGGGGAGAATAACTCAATTAGCAGCTAGTTTCAGGTGGGCCACCACCTGCAAAGATTTACCAACACTGTTCAAAAGGACTCGGCTGCTTTCAGTTAATGGCCAATTAGTGCTTATCAGTTTTTTTCGCTGACTTTATGAGACAGCCACGTGCTTTGCATTCCTCCATGATAGCTTTTTCATCGACCACAATCCTGTGCTCGCAGGTATTGCCTGCGGCAGCCAACAGCGATCCAAGCTGGCCTTTCAAGAACGCTACGTCACGGCTCCGCTTCTGGCAGGCCAAGAAGGAGCAAGGATGTCTGCGCGCTTAGCTGCCAGGGCCTCTCTGACAGAAAGGACCTGCAAGCTATAATGCAATGGAACCAAAATGGGTTTGTATGCAATGTTTCTTGATATTTTTTTCTGACCACCACGATGCAAACAAATGGGTCTTACTTACTTTGAACGCCACTAGGTGGGGGTATGCCTTTCTGTAGCAGTGAGCATCCCTGTTGGAGCCAAAGCGGGAATATGGAATGGACCTGTACACATTGGCCTTCTTGAGTTGTAAATCCTCTTGAAGATACCTCAGGCCTGAGGTCAGGCGTTTGCGTTCTTGGCTCTGTGGTATAATGAAATACATTTCGGTGAAATTATATTCATTCAATTATAACCATGACAAGCTTTTTGAGAAACACCCAAGACAATACAATAAATCCTGATTTATATAGCGCTTTCACAACAGCTGCAGCTGTAACAAAGCCTTTAACAAAACGGTTAACATAAACCATGATGAAAAGCCAGAGATAAACTAAAACAAACCTGCTCAACCAAGATGAGGGACCTGATAAGCTGGACGAGCTGGTGTTCTGACATCGGTGCGTAACTTTCGTCCATCTTTTTACACGGCTTCACGTTCCCACGCCATTCGCCATCAGTCGAAAAATCCACTAGATGATAATTGATGGTATTAGCCGGACATACAGTACTGTACAAACGTTGCACCTCACATCAGGTTAAATGAATAACTGTTGACACTTACGTGACTGCGTCGGCCTGGCGTTGGACGTGGACATGATTTTGGCCCTTGGAATTGGCGACGGAGGCGAACGCGAATTTAAGATGTCGAGGTAGGACCTCCTCATCCGAGCTGTGGCAAATTGACAAGAATTGGAGAGCAGACACAGTGACATATTCCTAAAAGGCGAGCACAAAAGTTCGTAGCATGCTTACAATGTGGGGTTTGAGAAACTTCTCCGTCCAGTTAAAGTGAAAGTGATTCCACCTCTGACCTACCTTCAATTTTGGGCTGTGGAGTGGGTATTTCTTCCAAGGCACGTCGTGGTTGACAAGTAGCAGCCACCGCCGCCGCCATGGTGGGACAACTTTAGAGAGGAGTAGCTGCTGCTGCTAGCAAGTGATGCCACCTGAGCACAACTTAAAAACCCACGGGGCGCCCACCGAGCACTCAGTGGTCCAGCATATCGTCAACTCGATCTGTTCAGTTTCAGCGTCGCTTTCGAGTTCGTCGACGCGTACTGTAAAGCGCAACTCTATAGAAAAGAAAACCCGGACTCCCGTCGAAATGTGACTTTAAAATAAACTTGTGTGCTCTCTCAAGACAATACTGTTTAAGCGCCACACGTGATGACGCGCGGGCGCGGTTTGCTGTTTACCGGCATCTGATTGGTGCCGCCGGCTGCACGCGCTGAAATGGCGCCCTATGAAAAGGAAGTGGCTTCCGCTCCACCCTTGGTTGAATGGGGAGGGGCGATAACAAAAAATAATAGGCTTACGATCGCCACTCATATTACCACTCCTATTAAATCGCATCCAACAGTAGGTTAGCTTAAACATTTTACAATATAGTCTGATGTAAACACACACGCACACAAACATTTTAAATGTTTTGGTTTTAATAGGATTGTGAATGACTCCCCCCGCCCCACCCCAAAAAATATTCACTATTTTGTCATCAGACATCACTGCAATAGATACAAAGTGTTGAGTTAAACTTTCAAGCACAAAGGTGATCCCAAAACAGATGCACAGAAAGGTAAAAATAAATTTCATATAGTTAAAACAACCTTAAAGCATACATGGCCCAAAATAAATTGGATACATTTTTGCAGTATATAATATAATTTAAAAAAAGTGATGAAATATCAGGCAGTCTTAAATTTGGTGAAATTGTAGCATCACTCTCTAACATCTCATATCCTTGCTCTCAGACTGCAAGAGTATAAGAAAATTGTCTGTTCACTTTCACAAATACAACCTTGAAATTAGTACATTAAATGTAGATATCCATTACATTTTCTTGCATTTGTGGAGTTTCAATATCATATGCATCAGTGGCAAAACTGTACTGAATGAACTGACTGGAATTGCTACTGCAAAACAAGATTGGATCAGACAAAAGTACAGTATATTCATATATTTGTGTGTGTGTGTATATATATATATACTGTATATATATATAATGCACAAGTAAAGGGAGTTCTACTAGGTATACATGTATACATACAGTATATCATATAAATATGGCTTTGTTATTATACATTGACATAAAAATCAAGTTAAGTGAGGACTGCTTTTTAACGTTTTTTTTTCAGTTAGTTATGTTTGTTGTAATGGCTAAAAACATACAACTCCTGCAGTAGCCTTAAAAAGAACCAGGGGATTAAAAACAGACTTCTGCTGACTGCATAGGCCACACATGGACCGTAAAAGGAGGAAAGGAAACTCTATTTGCTAAGCAGCGTTTTAAGAGAGCGTGTGAGTGCATTAGCGATGGCTGACATGGTACTAGAATGTCTCACCAAGGCCTTGACACTGTGCTCCCCTGGTGCTCCCACAGTTGCAGCCTCAGCTGCTTTGAGTAAACAGATATAGTTCATAACGACCTCATCTACTTTTGCAACAACCTCTCTCTGTTGGTGTGAGGCTGAGGTACTGAGTCCCTTTACGAGACACATGCAAGCTTCGCAGAGACAACACAGCACTTGGAAACTGCACGTTACAGCTAGCAACATCTCTTCAGGACTGCTGTGCGCCTGCGCCATCCGCCTACATGCCCGGCCTAATTCTTTGGACTCCACTGAGAGGAGTTGCTTGGAATGAGACACTTCCTGCATTGGCATTTGGACACCTCGATCACAGCGACCTATGCTGGACCTCACCAGCGCAATGAGCTCACTGGCATCACGCCGGACATCCGTGAACCCGGAAGGGAAACTGTACATGCGGTCCTTGAGGGCGTTGACTCGGGCCAGGCGGTCGCTAAAGCTCATGTTGTTAAGGACCTCACCGTACAACTGCTCTCCAGCTGCATCCACGGCCGAGCCACAGGGGAAGATGGCTAAGGATGCAGTGCAGTCGTTATCAAGGTTACTCCCGCCACGGCTTCGTCTTGGTGTGTCCCACTCACTGTCATCGTCTTCTCCCTCACTTTTACGTTTAAAGAAACAGTAGCTGAAAGGTCCATTGCACCTCCAAGGATTGGTGTCCAGTTTTTGAGAGCTCTTCATTTGTTTATTGTCTTTCTGTAAAGGAAATGCCACAGAAGCCCTTCTGCTGTCGACCCTGGTGCCCGAAGACCAACACGTGGTGTGGGATGACACTGAGCCATGGGAGTAACTCTTGGAGAGTCTCTTTCTTGTTGGCCTTCTTTGGACTTTGGTTTCTCCTTGCTGGGGCACCAGTGGTGACAAGCGCTGCTGGCTCTGGCTTCTGCTGGGCTTTTCAAACAGAACCTCTACACTACCAGAGCTATTGGTGACATTACTGGAACTGCGTTTTAGTTCCCGGCCTCTTTGCGAGTAATTATTGAGGGGATCCAATTGTGATGGGATTGAGCTGACAGCATGAATGTGGTTCTCATTTGGCCGTGACAGGGTTGAATGGATGGCATCCTGTGTGCATCTAGAGTCGCTGGAAGCACTGTTGCTTTGTGCTGGAATTACTGCAAGAGGAGGGGCAGACCGTGGATGAAGTGGTGGGGATGGAGATGAAATGTCAGCCATGGTACTTGTCGATGCCTGTCTGGTGAAAGCTGAAGGCCCCCTTCCGAGCGACAATTTGTTGAGGTCTGCTCGATGACCACTTAAACAAGAGGCAGAGGGTTGAAGGACTGCGTGCCTTTCTCTCGGGTCTGATCTGCACCATTCATCTGTGTCACCACTTGGTTGGCTTTGTGACCGAGGTGGAGGCCTACCAGTGGTTCCCCCACCCTCATGGCTAATGTAGCCATCTTTTTTATACAGTGACAGGAACTGATCGGGGTCCATTCCGCTCCTCTCAAGCTCACTTTGCAGTCCAGAAAAGGAGCTTCTTCTCTCTGCATTTGCCTGCTTCACATCTAACCTACCATTAGGGCCCTGAGTATAGATGTCAGGGCTTCCTTTAAGTTTGGCAGGAAGTGTGGCAGAGTGGTAGGACTTTTGATCGCTATTCATCAGCTGCAGTGCATTTGGGTTTACCACGTTCGAGCGAACCAATGGGGATAATTTGGAGGATGGCATACATTGGCATCGAGGCATTGTGCCGCCTCGGTTCTTCACCATTTCGACGAGCTGAGGGTTGCTTGTGATGTAGCGACGAGTGTCTTTTTTCACACCGCCCCCCATGCCTGCGCTGTGTAACTTTCCACCTTGGTGCATTTGGCTTACAGTTAGGTAGTTGATCAATTGTCTGTATGCGTCACTGCCTTCTTTTTGGGATGGCCCCTTAAAACAGGGCTTTTTGCTTGTTATTGTCTCTTTGTGTTTAGAGGGTGTGGCTGAGGAGGGGCGGCCAGGGTCAGCACCACCAGGAGTGTGAATGTTGGGCAGCATTTTTCGAACAAGGACAGGGTCAGCATGAGGGTGAAAATCCTTTGCTTGGGGGCTCTGTCCAGGTTTAAGTTCTTCATAGTTTAAGACCCTGAGTAATGATGAGGAAGAACTTGAGATTGGGTGCCTTTGTAGGCGTTGGTGTTTCGACTCGATTGCCCCTGGACCAAGCGGCGAGTCGGTCGGTGTGGCACAGACACTGCTGTTTGCACTGCCACCAGCATCCAGTGATGAGCACAGAGAGCCCTGTAGAGAACTGTGGGTTTCACCTTGTAAGTTTGAAATCCTTTTCGCAAGATGGTACTCACACAAACGTGCGACACTTTGTTGTCTTGAAATGGGCTGATGGTCATTCTGTACATCCGATGCTTGTTCTAAACACACCAGTCTGTTGTTTTTATTTGGGGACAGTAACGATGCTACAACTAGATGTTCATCTTGCTCGACAGCTCTGCTATCTGTAGGGCACTCCCCGAGTGTAGCCACACCTAAATGGCTATCAGATGAAGAGGAAGCAGGATGGGAAATTTGTTGATTGTCACTGGGGTGGCTGTGTGGATCATGGTCCTGAGCATGTGACTCTTCATCCAGAAGCAAGTTGTGTCTTCTTTGGCTTCTGCCTCGATCACAGAATGAAGTACGCTGATTATTATCGAGATGAATGGTTCCATGACTCCCACGTCGGTACCCTTCCCTTGTGCTAAACGTGTTATACTTCCCGCTTGAGTCCAGAGACTTTTTGTGATGCTTGCCTCCTGGCGTTGTGGAACTTGGCCGCTGAAGAGTTGAAGAGAGGTTTGTCTCTCTCAGGAAGTCCGGCTGTAATGATGCTCCTGCGTCCAAATGCGGGCTCCGTCTTGGAGGGACGGCAGGTGGTCGAAGGTGCTGCGGACTACGGGACTTCTTTAGGGTATTTCCTTCAGTGCTGGGTGAAACAGGAAACGCTGTTTTCTCCTCAAGTAAAGGCTGGTACCCCTCCCTCGTAGCCACCAGGAAGCGCATGTGGCTCTCACTGAGTCGATGACAAGCGGCCAGCTCAGAGAGTTCTGTCATTTCTGAGGAGTTTGTCTCATTTCCGGAGTCCGAGGAAGACTGTGGGCTGAAGCCTCGAGATGTGTAAACACCTACAAAATAAGTTGAGAGCGAGGATTTTACACAGGTGGCACATAAAGAACTGATTGACGATTCTGAATATAAATCAACAGACCTGGATTGTTCCTGCTGGGTGGTGGACGAGGTAGTGGAGGCCTCTGTTCAGAGACAGACAATGCTTCAATTGCATGCAAAGCGTTTACGACCGTGTTCTCCAGCTGCCTCTTTTCTTCTGCTCGTCCCTCTTCTTGAGTAGGTACCGCATCAATTAATGAGACTGGAATATCATCGTTGTCGTGTGGGCTCAGAAGCTTTCCCTCAGGCACCACGTCCTCATCTGAACTGTCACGAAAGCCTGGTGGCGGGGCTGCAATTGCAAGGTTGAGCGTCTGCAGCAGCGAGTCGTCCTCATCGTCATCAACCGCGTCATCCCCCTCAGGTGGAGGCAGCGATGTGAGGTCGATGATGTCATCAGTAGATCCAGAAAGCATGAGAAAAGAAGCTTTGCCCGCTGCAGTGGCCACTCCTTCGCCAGCTTCTGTGTCACCCATTGGTGTTCCTCCAGCGGAGTCTTCTTCACAAGAAGCCTCGTCCTCATCCTCTCCATCGTCTGTTGTATCACGATAAAACAGATCTCTTAACAGTGGCTCCTCACTCCCTTCCCCACTTATTATGTTGCTATAGACATGTGTCAGATCACTGAAATGAAATGACCCCCTGTCCTGTGCCCCAAAGTCAGCATTGTGCGAGTAGGTTGGTCTGCGCTCAGCTACCTCAGGACTCTCCTGTAGCCGTTCATAGACTAACTCTCGAGTCTTGCTCAAAGGTGGGTCTGCTCCAAAAATAAATGACACTTTGGCACTCCGAGGTGAGTCTTGAGGTTTGTGTCTGGTCGAGGGGGGAAGAGGAGGTGGCACCGGACTCTGGATCAGAAGATCTCTGTCAGGGTTCTGGGATTGATGGAAGAAGGGATAGAAGTTGTTTTCTCTCTGCCCATTGTCTGCGTATTGAGAGTCCCTGTAGAGGTCCGGCTGGCTCTGTGATAGCCCCTCGCTGTCCCCAAAAGATGTGCTGTATGGCCACTCAAGGACATGATCCTGACCTATAGATGAAAGTTTCACGATTCATGTGATTCTGAAGCAGTGCCTCTAGCTCATGACAATCATTTGAATATTTTAAGGAAGTAGTACTATAGTGTAGAAATTTGATTTTAAGTTTACATTGGAGGACACACAAAAAGGATGTAGTGAAAAAAATATGACACATTGCTTCATAAAGTAATAAAACGATTAGCTATGAATATAATCTATACCACTGGAAGCTCAATCTAGTATTTGTCTTTTTTTTATCAGACAAGTGGCACTTAAAATTTTATGAAAATTATGACGAGTGTATGTTTTGCTTTGCAATCAAGACTTACTGTTATCATCCCCCCCAGAGTTGCTGCAGTGGACCATATTGAAGATAGATCTCCTTGAGTCCACAAGGAGGCGATAGTAGCCTGCTGTCAGACAGGCCAGGTTCATTGCGTCACTTGACTCCATGATGAGGGTGATGGGCTTTTACAGGGCAAAATTGGAGAAACAAGGAGAGAAGAGGCAAAACCGAAACCAATGATTAAAACCACACGACTTGCACAGAAGTCTGTTTTTAGGTTGACACTGCTCACCCGGACATCCAGAACATGCAGCTCCAACCGGACATTGTTTTGATCCTCGGTGAGGATTTCAATTCGATTTACGTGGCTGAAGTCAGCCAAGAGGGCCACTAGGTTGGTCCTTGCATTGATGACATGACTGATACCATAACGAGGACCCACCAACAACGTCACCTCGGTTTGTTTCTCACCTTGCTGCAAAAAGTTGAGTGGAAGTAAATTCAAATGCCCAAACTGTTTTCGTGAAAAAATACAAATTCAATCTTAAAATAATCCCAAACGGATAGATTTACCAAAAGTATTGATTCAAACTCTCTTCCGCCATAAAGTTGAAGCTCACTGAGGTACCTTAGATAATGCACCTTGGCCTGCAAAGCAGTCAGCTGGAAAGAAAATAAATGTTTATCACCACAAACTCAGATGCATCATATTCTTATACCGTGTGGTAAAACACTTTCCTTTTGCATGATACATTGTCAAGGGATTTAAAAAGTACTTCTCTGTAAAGCGTTTGCCTCGGCAAACATTGAAATCATATCCACGAATGTAAAGTGTTCATCTTATAATTTGCACTTTTTCTACAAATCTTTTCCACCACTGTGAATGACTTCATAAAATTGCACAGGCATGGGAGACTCAATGGGAGACATTTTACAGAGTAGCGCACAGAGCATAACGCACACGCACATTATAGTCGTGACTGCATGTGGCTTCTGCAGTTACACAGAGAGACACATTTGATGACAGGCTAAAATTCTCAAAGATGCTGGCTGAATAGACTACATTATTAAGACACCACATGCTGCCTATTATCATCTGGCCCTTTATCTATTTATTTTCCACCACGCATCCTATTCGCAGTGATAGGGATGCAGAAGCCATACCTGGCTGAATTAGGATGGGGGGTGGCTATCACCAGACAGAGAGCGACATACAACCATTCACTCTTACTCTCGCAACTCAATTTGTTATATACCTGTATCTGTTTTGGGGTCGTATGAGGAAGCCATAGTACTGAGAGAGAGCCCACAGAAGAACTGAAACATGATGTAAACTCTATACAGAAAGGAGACCTACACAATCTGATTTGGCTCAAAACCAAGGCCCAACAAAGATTCAAACCCTGGACCATTTTGATTAGGTATCAGTGTTAACCATTAACTGAATATGCACCCTAGTCGCTGATGGTGGAGTGTTCCACTCGCCTGACTTGTCTGGGGGCAGCATGGGATCGGTTCCCATTCAGTGATGGTGTGAATGTGGGTGTGTATGGTTGTTGTATGTATCTGCGACTGACTGTATGTATCTGTATGTATCCTGCGACTGACTGACGACCAGTTCAGAGGGTAGTCCGCCTTTCGGGCCAAAGTCAGCTGTGATAGGCTTCTGCAACTCCCGCAATCACCTTCAGGATCAGCGATGTTGAAAATGAATGAATGAATGTGCTGCCCACGCCTGTTAGTCAGTGTTGACATACTCTGGATTTGACCTGGCCAAACTAGAAATTCACATTTGTGCTTTTTAACACTGGACCAAAAGCTGCCCCTGTGGTTAAAGTTGCTGACAGGGATTGGGACATATTTTGTTGTACTGGTTACAGACACCGTTCCACGACCGTTATGACATTGAACCGATACGGTTCATTGATTTGTCTTTTGTTTTTCCATTGTTATTTTAATAACACTTGGGATGCTTTTTGGTACGTGCAGATTTATTTTTTAATTGCTGAATTGAAGGGCGGCACGGTGTGCGACTGGTTAGCACTTCCGCCTCACAGTGCAGATGTGCAGGTTTTGATTCCGGCCTTCCTATGTGGAGTTTGCATGTTCTCCCTGTGCCTGCGTGGGTTTTCTCCTGGTACTCCGGTTTCCTCCCACATTTTAAAAACATGCATGGCGGGTTCATGGAACAGTCTAAATTGTTCCTAGGTGTGCGTGGGAGCGCGAATGGTTGTTTGTCTAAGTATGCCCTGCGAATAGTTCAGGGTGTCCAGCGCCTACTGCCCAAAGACAACTGGAACAGGCTCTAGCACGCCTGCGACCCTCGTGAGTATAAGCAAATTACAAAATGGATGGATGGATGCTGAATTTAAAGTTCCTTTTCCAGCAGACGGGGACACATTTATTGAAACAATCTTGGATCCCGTGCTTTTGTGTCCATCAGTTAAAATGTTCACATTCACCCAAAATAAATAAATAAATACCAAAATAATAATAATAATAATAATATGATCGAAATCTCCCCATAGTTTGTACACACCATTCAAAATTTTGGAGGAAGTAGCTAACACGCCTTCTGAGAGAAAGAGCACCTGTTATGAAGTCACACGCAGATAAAATATAGCTGTGGAGCGTGCTTGCTCAAGCTACGTGCATTAGCATTTTAGGTGGAGCACAACAAAGTGAGTTCATTCGGCATAGGTTGGAACCTTTTCAAGGGTGAGTGGAGAAGCAGGTCTATTTTTGGCCACTGCGTCAGAAAACAATACAGTGAGTTTATGTGAGTGTGTCAGAAGTTTGCTAACAAGGGCAAAGAAATAAAGAGCGCCTGTTACTTTTTTCCCAGGAGGCACGAGGTTCTGGTTGGTTTTGAGGATGTGTGTCAGAGCTTTTTTGATGTTTTTCTCCTTCGTGCTGGTCAGCACAGCAGGAGGCAGGAACAGCGACAGGCCCCACTCCTTTCTGTTGAGGGGAGATAGACTTGAACCACAAAGCATCCTTGGAGCAAGCGACTTCTACTGGACTCAATAAGACGCCATGCACTAATGCAAGGTGAGGCATAAATACCCTGCTGAAAAATACAGCCTGGTCCAGCATAGGTGCAAGCCAGTGTAAGCAGCATCTGCTGTTTTTGTTGTGTTTTCGGGCTGGTCTTGCTCTGCTGTTGGCAACTCGTGGCATCAGCAAGACATGCTGGTCTTCCTGGGCGGCTATGGCTCACTTGGCAGAGCGGGTATCCCAGTGACCAAAGATTTGTTTGTTGTCGATTTGTGTTATTCATGTACTGTTTGTTACTTTATGATTGATCTTTACTCCAGCATTTTGTATGTAGCAATTGTTGTTTCAATAAAATTGAGCTGAGCTACCTATGAGAGCTTTGACCTCCTCAGACTGGCTCTTTTTGACTGCCTTTTGCGCCCAGCCGCCTCTGCCTCATTTCCTTGACTATATATTGCAATACATTGTGACAGTTATTGTATGTGCAATGACATAATTTCCTCCCTAGATCATAGCACATACTAAGTGTCTAATTAGATTACTCTGATTCCATGCCCAATAATGCTAAGAACTCCTCCAGGCCCTATGAATAGATATACGGGGATTGCTATGATTTGCTGTGGCGCGTTATTCAGCATTATAGTCCTCTATTAATTCTGTCCTTTGTCTCTCCCTATTTTCTGTTGCTGTTTCACAAACCAATAGAGACAGATGGCTGCCTTACACGGAGACTTGGTTATGTTTACCATTTCTTCTTTCGACAGGATTTTCTCCGCTGTTCTACCTTTGGCAAAGAGCTTCTTCATGTTAGGTTCTCTTGCCTCTCCATCGGGAAAACGCCTTGATATTATTTATAGTGTGCATTGCATGCTTATTTATGAAAGTTAATTTCAGTTCAACTCTTGCTTTGATATTGTAACAATGTATCAGCAGCGCACAATGTCTGAGGAAATGACATGCTCTGGTTAACCAATTTGACTCTCAGAAGAATCCTGCTTGTAGGAATAGATGATCTGGCACGCGAAAACGTTTTTTGTTTTTTTTTTACCCTCGCTTTTTGGAAATGAATAGCTACATGTTATGTTAGTAATCACAGCACACACAATCACACACACTTACTGGATATATTTTAGAGAGACCTTCTGGCTTTGCTTGGTTGTCAAGGTGAGAATGTACATTTGCAGCGCTGCCAGGCGCAGCACTGCGTCATACTTGAGCTCTGAGCCGAATCGCTCCAGCACCACATCATTGCAACTCTGCAAGAGGAGAAGGAAGCAGAGTGTATTCAGATGTCTTACAAGGAAAGGTCCACTCAACTAATTACCAGCTGTACTCTACAGGGAAGGAATGTGTACATTAATTACAGCAATTTAGTGGGGAAACAATATTGGACCTTCACTCCATTCTCGTCTGCTTATTTACTAAAAGGCATTCATGAAACTTGACACATAATGCCCCTTTTAAAGAAGATGGCCAAACAAATCTTACTTAAGGCGCATTATGGGTTAATATTACATTCCTATAAGGATGAAGAATGATGGCAAAATCTCTCACCTGCACATAGAGGTATTCGAATGCCACAGCATCTCTCCGCAGCAGCTCCACTGGGTCGCGGGGCATAAAGCTGACTCGAAAGAAACACTTCATCTTATCACAACCAGGCTTGCGAGTCACCTAAAGAGTGAATGAGAAGGGCGAAGGGGCACAGTGGGGTGGGGGAGCAGTTGGGTGGGGGTTGTTGTAGGTCAGTTGGGGTGGAAAGACGAGGCGGAATGAGATTAATGTGACGGCAGAGACTGAGCAAAAGCTGCATTGAGTATTAGACGAGGAATTGGTGAGGAAAAAGACTTTTCAGGAAGGTGATTTTCAAGCACTCCTCAAATAAGGCCAAATGTGGTGACTGCGCCCACTTGAAGTGAAAATCTTCTCCTGAAACCAAGCAATCCAACCTGATGAACCAGGCTACACTGGGGCACAGTCATTCTTGAACAAAATGTCAGCTGTTGCCACCTCTGCTGATAAATGGCACTTGAGTTTAAATGCAGCTTCAAATACTGCACTAAATCAGCCTTAAATGTGCAGAGAGAGAGAGAGAGAGAGAGAGAGAGAGAGAGAGAGAGAGCATTAGGGGGAAACGGTCAGTGAGTCAAGCAGGATATTTGACCTGAGCAAGCATCTCTTGTTCATGCAGCAAAAGCAGTCGGTTTCCGGAGCCTTCTGTCCTCTCCTCCAACATGAGGGAGAAATGTTCGATGCATTTGATGGAGAGTTTCTCTTGCAGGGTCAAGATCACATCCTGTAGTAAACGCACATGGAGAAGTCGTGTTTTCTGTGAGGGTGCAATGCAACATGCACAATCGCATACAACAAACAATTATTGGCTCATTGCAGCGGTCTGAAACCTTTTTAGACCACGGACCACATTCTCACAAAGAAATTTTTTGATGGATAATTTGCTACCAAGATCACCATGCTTTTTACCATGAGTCTTGGTACAAATCCCTGTTTTGACTGCCTTTGAGTCCTCGCATAACAAACCATAGCGAGACCTGCGGCCCAAATCTGTATCGAACACAAGATCTCTGTTGCAGTTGGATGTTTCATGCTTCAGAAATCTTGCATTGAAGAGATTCCAACACACTGGGAATTCCTGTCTTTGTACATACATGTCAGTCTATGTGCATCATATAAGACTTATAGGATTTAATAACTTGAGGATTTGGGAGAGTACTGTTTAGATCTCACAGTTTACCACCAAACAAAAAAAAAATGTTCAGAAATATTCACCAAAATCATTAATACTGAAAGAATGCGCTTGTGCCAGTGTAGTCACAACATACTTACTTGGTGTGAAATCAGACCTAGTCTAATTGAGAACAAAGCTAATATATTTGCTGGAAACCATGACTTATTTTGCTGCAAGAATGGCAACAAGTAGATTTATTTTACCTTTTGAAATGCATGGAAGATAGTTTATTTGTTCTGCCTGTCACTATACACTACTAACAAAGCGCGAGAAAAAAGACATATTTACGATTAATGATATCCATCCATCCATCTATTTTCCGATCCACTTATCCTCACAAGGGTCGCGGGGCGTGCTGGAGCCTATTCCAGCTATCCTTGGGCAGTAGGTGGGGTACAGCCAATCGCAGGGCACACACAGACAAACAACCATTCACACTCACAATCACACCGAGGGGCAATCTGGAGTTTTCACTTAACCTATCATGCATGTTTCTGGAAGGTGGGAGGAAAACGGAGGACCCGGAGAAACCCCAGACAGGCTTGGGGAGAACATAGGAAGGCTGAGGCCAGAATCGAACCCTGCACTTCATGAAATCTAATTTCAATAATAATACACTGACAATAATAATAATTAAAGGGACCCTCATTGAGGAAAACATCAGCACTTATTGAATCGCTCTGGAATTCACTTAAACTCTGACTGCACATTTTAACCAGGATCTATGGCAGTCTGCCTCTGGAGCAATGGCTTCTTTCCAGCTTTGGTTGCGGTGTGGCCGTTAACATCCTTGTGGCTTTTCATGCTTGGCTATGAGACGTCAACTTCCACAGAAATTGATCCTGGTCCGAGGACTACGAACACCAGGCCTTTCTGACTCCCGCAGAGGACAGTCAGCGGTGGTACAGTCCAACACGCTTATGCGAATAGTGTCATCTAATGCCGGAAAACCATGATCAATCATCCCCAAATTTCATCCACACATCTCTACTCATGCCCACTTCAGCCACTGAAAATATCAGATTGATCACTCCAATATTTTTGATTTTACTGACGTTGAGCCTAAGGTAAGCTCTTATGAAGGAAAGGCTTCAGAGCCATAAAAGCCAAAATATTGGGGCAATAGTTTTCATAATTTCAGACCAAAATTCAAGACAATCTGTATTTATGCCCACTTCAACCTCTGAAAATATCACAACAATTGTGCCAATATTTTGGATTTTATGGACATTAAGCCCTTTCTCTACAGTGAGGGCCTACAAGGAAAAGGCTCCCTTAAAATAATGGGACAATAGTTTTCAAATTTTCGGATCACAATTCATGACCACCTGTTCTCATGCCCACTTTAATCTCTGAAAATATCAAAACAATCAACCCAAGATTTTGGATTTTATGTATATTAAGCCTCTTCTCTATATAGTGAGATTTGAGGGGAAAAAAAGGCTTCACTCACATAAAATCCCAAATATCGGATAATTGATCAAGATTAAAGTGAGTCATTTGCAGTGTCTCTTTTTAGATCCATTCTTGCAGTTGAGAGAAAACAGCCGCTGCGGAAGCATCTCATTTTATGAACCAATGACTAAACACACCTTGATGGAGGTACTGCTGTCAAAGCGGAAAGACTTGGTCTGCCCATTCTCCAGGTAGACCTTCAGGACATTTGGCATGAACAAAAGCGAGTTGTCCTTCACCGGGTTCTGCAACGTGACAATATGCAGACGTTAAATTTGTGATTGAATTAGATCTGGAAAATTGTTACTGTATATAAGTCATACATTGATTGTGTGCGTGTGTGTGTGTGTTTGAGAGAGAGGGAGAGAGCGAGCTCACTGGAACCTGGCCGTTTATGATGACCTCCTCGGCAAAGCGCACTTTGACTGGATTGGACTTGAGCATGGCTTTTTTAGCTGCACTGATGAACGCCGATTTAGGGGACTAGGGGCAAACGTCCAAGAACAGAGTAAGTGAAAAAAGAGGGGATGAAGTACAGAGGGAGGGAAGGGGTGGTGCAGAAAAGCATAAACGCAAGCCAAAGTAAAAATGAAACAAATAGTTGATGGAGCACAACTGATGATTGATGCAAATGTATGTATCCCGTAAACGTTGGGGTGTTAACAAAAAGGAGCTGATGCACTCACTGGATAAGGTTGGATGACAGTCAATAGAATGGATTCTTTGCAGCTCCTGAAGCAGGGGGAGGGGAAAAAAAGCAAATCCCAGTGACATAAGAAGAGCACGGAAAAAGAGAATGTGAAGATTTTGACTGGGAATGGACTGACATTACACATGCTTAAAAGCAGAGGACACAAAAACAGACTTGTTAGCTTGTCAGGGCCAAATATCCCTCCTTTTTGGTGGAATCGGTATACTGCGTATATTTCTCTTTGGCAAATCCACCACCTGACAAATGGAACTACTGTTAATTCTCAGAGTGCCTCTAATGTTCCTCTACCCACCTGACAAGGTCGATGACTCGTTCTCTTGGAGCTGAACTGACAGGTTCGTCATTGATCATGATGATCTCATCACCTGGCAAGAGCTTCCCCTCTGATGGGCCACCTATAACACAAAACACATATGCACGCACGCACACACACACACACACACACACAATGAATGAGGTCAAATTTTTCTTGCAAAATAGTGAGCTGTGCATAAACAAATGAAGCGCTTTGTAGGTGTCATGTGTGAAAATGCATTGCGTTGTCTTTTGTACTTGTCACTAGGCCATCACCTCAAAATAAGTGCAGTTTTACAATGTCATAGTGATTGATTGTTTGGATGGTTAATCACTGCTTATGTGTGCTCGTTTACCAAGACCAACATGCAATTCCTGTTATGCAAATTATCGTGTGGAAGGAAGAAAAGAAATGTATTGGCGACTGCCGGAGGGTCGTATTTGAGGCGATCGCTCTTACAAACCTGGCGTGACCGAGCGGACCACCACCGGCTTCTCACTGCCTGCCACAAATCCAAAACCCAAGACGGGGTCACGCCTCATCTCCACCAAGCGGGGCACAGGTGGGACTGCATCCAGATGAACCTCCTCGAGGGAGCTGCTCTGGGAAACTTGGCTTGGAAGACGGCAGAAAGGAGAAACAGCAAATGCTAGCCGGATGGATTGAACTCGTTCTATAATCTGCCTCAATTGCCACTTTATTTCCTTTTTCAATTTTTTTTCTCCTTTCGCAGCACCCCCACCACCCTTATTTCATTATCACATCTCTGTATTTCACATAAAGCGGGGAAATCGTAAACTAAATCTGCCTGTAATGAAGCATGTTCCAATCTGTGATCTTCCCATTCTCATCAGGGTCGGAGAGGGTTTAATCCAACCAGAGGGCAGAACAAGGAAGGCCGAATTTCCAAAGGTTGAAGAGTTAATGACATGTATTTACATGCCAAAGTCTGCCATAGCCAGGACATTGGAAAGAAAGCAGAGTGAATTCAGTGATTTTTATACTAATTTCATAATATAAAAGCACGTATAAGAGTCTTGGCATAGCCTTTGAACAAACCTTTCCTATCGATTTTATTCAAGTTAGCGCTTTTAATTTCAACTGTGTTATTGTTCATTCAATGAAAATTTGATGAAAAATTTGTCATCCATCCATTTTCTAAGCCACCTGAGAGTTCAGCTGAAGCCTATCCAGCTGATTTTGGGTGAGAGGCATGGTACATCCTGGAGCCAATTGTAGGGTACGTTGAAACAAACCAGCATGCAAACTCACAGAAGCTTGTATTTGGAATGTCGGAGAAGCACAGGGAAAAAACGAAAACCTGACACAAGAATGTTGGAGCAGTGAGTCGCACCCTACAGTAGTTAGCATCCGCCCATCCACTGTCTAATCTGCTTCTTCTCATGAGGACTGCGGGCGTGCTGGAGCCGATCCCAGCCGTCATCGGGCAGTAAGCGGGGCACACCCTGTACTGGTTACCAGCCAATCGCTGGGCACACAGAGAACCATCTGCGCCCACACTCACATCTAGGCACAATTTACAGTGTTCCATCAACCTGTCATGCCCACATAGGCACGGTGAGAACATGCAAACTCCACACAGGAAGGCTGGAGCCGGATTCGAACCCTGCACCTCTGCGCTCTGAGGCGGACGTGCTAACCAGTCGCCCACTGTGCCGCCCTCAGTCGTTAGCACGTCTCCCCAAATTGAGAGGTTCTGAGCCCAAATCTCAGCTCAGACCCACCTTGCTCAATACCAGCTGGGATCGACTCCTCGACTGTAATGATGACAAGCTGTACTGACAATAGATGGGTGAACATCTACTTTAGTTTCAGTTGTGATGCTATCACAATATTGAATGAGCATTTTTGCTCTTTTTTGCTCAAAATCCATTACTGAGTTGTCAAAGTGTGGCCGTTGAAACGAGCATGAACATTGCAAACCCACTGGATTCAGTTTATAGCGGAGGCGAGTAAAGCGTCTTATTTACTTGAATGCTGCAGAGAATAGGTGGATGTTCTGATTGCACTTACTTGGTGAGGCAGTTCTGGCTCTCCCTGTTGCACTTCATACTGTCCCAACTGAACGGAGGCCCCTGCAGTGCCCCCCAGGAGCCCGGGGGTGGCCAGCCTGATGTCTTGTTTTTGTGACTGCATTGCAAAGTTGGGAGATCAGCGATATTTCAAACACATCTCAGACTTTGCTTCTCAATGAAAACATGTTTTCATAAACTAGTTAATAAGCATGTCCTTATTCAAAGGTTTCCCGGGAAACCAGATAAGCAAGCTTTGAGCAAATTAACCGAACAATGTCATTTTGGATTGTATGAGAGCGGGGAAAGGGGGTGGCGCAGTGAATACTAGATAAGTCTGTCATTGCCATACGAATCCAGGCGGCTAAGTCCCACAATGTGTCGTCGATGGGATGAATGCATGCATCTGTTAGTCATGTGATCGTCTGCAGGGGGTTAAAAATACACTTGTCTAGAGGTTAAAGGTGTGGCAAAATTCTCTCAGGCGTATGTCATCTCTTTCAAGAAATAAAACGGGCCGTTCATTCTTAAATTGCAGCAACCGTGTTGACTTTGCATCCACGGTTTCCGTCCTCCCAAGGGCATCAGATCCAGTGCCGCTTTCACAGCCCGAGAGTTGGAAGCTCAGAACAAACTCAGGCTCTTGTGTGTGTGTGGTGCAAGGATCCGAGGGCTGATCAACATTCATCTGTCTGTCATTGTGCGGCTGTGACCAGCTGTGCTCCAAACTGAACCAAACTGCCATGGCCTCGCCTCCTTTATCCCATAATCCCCATTTCATCAAAGGGAAAACAAATCCAAGGCTGTGTGTGCGCGCGCGCGTGTGTGAGTAGGAGACAGAGGGAAAATGAGAGACCGTGTGTGTATCTGTACGTACGTGTGCACTTGCGCATCTGTACATGAGTGTGTATGTGGAGTAAGAGGATTTTCAGAATGCAGTGCTGTGGATGGGACGGTAACGGCGACTCTGAGAACCTCACAACAGATCTGGAAGAAGCGACTCTCGTAGTTCACCTGAACCTCTTTGTTCAATATATTTCCACTGTCAAAATAAGGTTCGTATGGATTCTTATACAAATTGTGTCAATTAGGAAATCAAATACTGTACCACCACTGATACAATTAAGATCACCAACATCATGGCTCTGAAACAAGGAGAGCCTGACATGATCCAAAAATGGACCGGATGGTAAGCGGATCCACAAAGGTAGACTCAGACAAACGGCGGTACAAAAAATATGTATTTACAGAAAAACGAAAGACCGACAAAGTAACAACAGAAAGCGTTGGCGTCACAAAACCAGGAAAAGCCAATGTGAATAAAAAACGCTTGCAAACGGCAAAGTAATTTTGATACCTGCAAATACACAACACAAAATGGCGTAAGTTCAATTACATGAAACTTAAATAATCCAAGAATAACAAGATAATAAAAATATATAATATAAGCCGAACCACCTCATCAGGCTGCTCAGAGCAGTGGCCCCACTATGAGTCCCTGACGAATGACGAGCTTCTTAACCTGTCTTCTTAACAGCTACGGTAGGCCACAACATGCCCGTGACCCTCCTTAGAATAAGCGTTTCGAATTTAAAATGTCAATGAGGTGGTCCAGGTCTGTGATTAACTGAAGAGCACAACAGAAAGAATGAAACATCCAAACAAACCATGCAAATAAAGAGGGAGTAGTTACAAATTTGCTTTGCTGTTACGTCAATTATTTTCACCTCATTGGATTCATGATCGCTCCTTGGCACGCTGAAATGATCTCACTGTGATTGATTGCTCATATCTTTGCCTTCATGGTCAGCCATTAAAGATATCGATCATCTGGCTTCTAATTTAGCTGCTTCAGGAAGTGGAAAACTGTACAGTGATGAATTACAGTAGTTGCCCAGTGTACTTTTCTAGGGTTTTTAAACATTTTCTAGTCGTAATCATTTTGGTTTCGGTAAACTGTGCTCGGTTTGTATTTATCGTGAATTGGTTTTCTTGTCCTTTTGTGACAAGCTATTTTCGTTTAGATGTTGTCATTTTATCTGAGTCTGCGTTTTGAGATTCCACTTTTGTCCGTCACCAGCTGGACTGTGACAGTTTGTATTTGTGGACCGATTTACACTGCTCCACACTGTAAAGATCTACTGGCAATCTTCAGCATAAATTACTCTTCGAATGTAGCCAGTTTCGATCAAGAATTTCTCGCAGCTAGTCATTTATTCCTCGCACTGAACTCAAAGTGCCATTTTAAATTCGCTCTTCACGCTGATGTCAAGTGGCTGCAAATACTTTGTTGTGCCCCCAGGAGTCACAGCAGGAATTGAGTTTGCTCTCGTGACGGCTTCTTTCACAGATTCTGTTATCTGGGCCCTCTTGCTGTCCAAAACGAGCAACGCTGTTTTGTGTCGGGAAAAAAATCCACCGCCACTCGCCGCAGCATTCTGACAGCTGGTCCTTTACTAGGCATTCTCTCATCCACACTTTTTTTTTTGGTTGAGTTTCACAGTGATTCCTTTCGGTTGTGTTGCTTTTCTGCATCATTATCCATTTTGAAATAACCATCGGTTTGTCGTCAAGGTGAGAGGTAGGTCAAATATCAAAGGTACTTCGTCCATCTTTACGATGTCATCTGGTCCCACTGAGAGCTCGGCTTTCTTGGCTCCAGGGTACTTGCTGAACTTTGGAACTAACTTTTACCTGAGAATCTGGAGGGAGCTGTTGACACCGAATTGCTTGTACCCTGATTGATAAGCCTTTTCGTCTCTTAAATCTGAGACTTCAAAATCTTCAATCTTCTTTTTGGTGCCAATTGCTTTGGCTTTCAGTCTGATCCGCACAGTAGAAACACCTGCCCTTTGTAAATTGATCCAGTCTTCTAGATCGTTGTCGAGGTCTGGCCATTGACTTTTGTTACCCCTGAAAGCTTTTGTAGACTTTCAGTATTTAGTGAGTTCTTTACCCTGTTTCCATCATTTCACCATCAATTCATTTATGCCTACGTTACGTGCGGCAGCATGAAGCTCATGAGTGAAAATCCATAAATTAGCCACGTCACATTAAAAACCACAGTGTTGAAATCGGCTTGAAGGTTGAAAATTAATCTAAAACCCCTCCATGAGAAGCAGCCCCAGGGTACCCACCCCTCCAAACAAACACGTAGGAGACATGCGGTGTGTGTTTCTGTCAGTCGTCAGCAAAATGGGAGTCCATCAGTGAAGTGATGATTCTGGTCACGGATGAAAAGCCACTTCTGTTGGTGCTTAATTTCTGGTCATTTGTCAATGTGTCGACATGCGTTTTGATTACACTGTGTGACCCTCGGCCTTCTGTGTATTTATTACTTTATTTTGGCGAGTCCATTTCCGGGGACCTTCTGTTTGTCTCTTGCTTTTAATTATCAGGCTAGCGGGGTGATTTCTGAAGGGTGTTCCCACACCTGCAGCTGACCAGCAATCACCTCCTGTGTATTAGACCTCTGCTGATCTGCAAGCGGGTACCAGGTGCTTCATGCATTCGGGGTGGTATTTCGGCCATTACTAGTGCACACGCTTGCCATTTTTGTACTTTGGTGCAGAACCCGTTGATTGTCTTTCCACCAGCGCCACCTTGCCCAGCCCAGCCTGGCTCCGCGCTTCCTCCATAGTCTACTTGATTCTACACTTATCCCTCTGTGCTCTTCCTTCATCTCACCAACTGTCTCCCATTCGCTATTGGGCCCACCGCTGCCTTTACTTGTGTTATCCATAACAGACTGGTTGTATTAAAGCATGCTTAGAAAAGCTTGTGGGATGTTCTGTCCAAGATGCTAACATGCACAGACGAATTTGCGCTTCTTTGGCTCCTGGGAGCGCAGCCGTGTCATATTAAAAGGATTCTGGATCGTTATTGGCTTCCGCAGGCAGTACCTGTTTGCATAGGATTCTGGTCTGTGAAAAAGCTATCATGGTGGAATACAAAGCGTATGGATATCTCAATAACCTTGATTAAAAAAGAAAACAACGATAAGCAATAATTGGCCCTTTCAAACGAAGGCAGAATAAGTGTATCCAGATTCGACTTCACATTCACAACTACGTCCCACATCTATGTGCAACCTGCGTATGCAGAAGAAGCGCATGCACCAGTTAGCTAAGCGCCAGAGAGCAACTTGTTTGACAAGCGGTTGGATTTCAAATGACTCCAGAAGAATAAGCTCTTCAGGAAACAGATGGATGGTTGAAAGAACACTCTGTGTTCTGCTGCTCAACAGTGCATGGCCTTGAATCATGATGGTTGAATGTAAAATTGATGCTGTGTTACCACATATGTACAGGCGATATGTATTTTAAAACAAAAAGTGAATTTGAGGCTTGGCTAGCGCTGTGGCCAACATAGGGTGTAGATAAAGCACCATAAAAGTGCACTTCACTTACCTTAATGATAACATTGGATGCTACATTCTTTTGAAGAAAATGTACAATTAGTAATCCATCGGAATGAATGCAGGGTTCGGTGGTTAAATGGTTAGCAAACAGCAATTGTGGATTTGAGGTACAAGTGCAGCCCCTACGTACTCTATATGACAACAACAATGATCTGGCACATCACTCACGGATGCAAGAGCAGGCCCCGTCAATGATGTGACAACACATCCGTTCCTAACCTGACGCCTTGCATTAAAATGAACCAGGGGGATTTTGGGTGTGCTGTTTTGGCAAATACAAGACTCGACACAAAGATGGGAACACCAGATCTTTATCAAATTTTACAATATTAATCCCTTTCACGACCAATGCTAGGAAATGGGCTGGCGGAGGTACCCTTTAAGTCGTTGAAGTCAAGTCCAAAACACAGGAACAAATGAAAGGAAACACAGGTATAAAAACATAGCCAAGTCACATTAGAAATTCATCAACTAACCCTGTTTGTTTCTTTTTTTCTGCGCTCAGTGATATGCTTATGTTTGGAGAGAGCCTGCTAAGTGGATTCAGAATGTCCAGAATCAATGTGTCTTTCAACTCTCATTTGTGCTCTCTAATTTTAGAATTGGAAGATTCATGTATGGTCCTTACGTAAACCAGTTAGTGTGCATGGCTGGCTTTTGTTTTGACACAGCTTGCGGAACTAATGTCTTGTGGGCTAGTTAGCCAATCATCAGTGTGTCTCTTGTGATGTGGTCACATTGTCACTTTGGTTCGGCAGCCAATCGTCCAACTCGAAACATGGAAATGGAGCGCTTCCAAATGACCGAACAAAATGACATGTTTAGCAGAGCGGCTCATTATTTTGTACCGCAACAAGACCACACCGATATTGAGGCACCTTTAATACCGTTATTATTGTGGCATCCCTAATTATCTTTCTTTTTTTGAATCATCCTCATCTGATGGGCCAGATATAATTAGTGGCGAGCCAATTGTGGCCCACAGGCCGTATGTTGCCGACCTCTGGTGTAGCCCATTTATATCCGCTGTTATGACAAAATTGGAGAAATGCTTCTGCATGTAACCGTCTCAATTGCCTGTCGACAAAAGATATTGGAGAGATGCTTGTTCATGATTACGTTCCTCTGCTGTTTTGGATCCTGTTACAAAATTATCATTGAATGAGAGATGCAGCTTTTTAAAAATGTTATTTTACACACTTTCCCTTTGTTGGCCCTTCACCATCCCATCTTGCTCTCTTACACCGTTATAGCATGTCCTCATGAATGAAACATTGGAGGACGTTGTTAAGAATTTCATTTGAGTGTTGCCACTTTTATATAGCTTTGCTCCATGCCAGTAAAATGCTTTGGCTTTTAGTGGATTTAACACACCAAAGCTGGTGAGTATATTCCTGTGTGAGCTGAGCCTACGTGCACTCACACAGATGCAGCAAGTTTCTTGTTTGCTGCATTCATTCATGCATGGCGAGGATCTGCTGGGATGGAAGGTTTTGAGTAACCACCACAAAAAAAGAGAATATGTGCACATATTTTTCAAACCAATTTGTAAGAGGCTTTGCAAACACACACCGGATAATAAAAACCTTAAGGGTCTTTCCATGCCAAATCACCCTGAACATTTTTTAACCAACCATACCCATATTTTGTGATAGTGATGGTAAAACACAAAATCTCTAATTCCAGCTCAATCGGAGCAGGGGTGTGGGAGCTACAGTTCGCTGAATGTTGACATTTTGAATAAATACTCAACTTTCAACACATATTCAATGACGGAATGGATACATTGAGTCCTGATTGCAGCTGAACCAAAAATAAACATCTCTGAGACTTTTATATGTATGTTTTAGTTAGAGATTACATTTCATGAAAAATTATTGCTCAGGTCACGTGATGCACAAAGTCACTTTCAATTTTGAATTATGGATCACACGGTAACGTGAGTAAAACATGCACCGATCTTTTAAATGATTGCAGATTTGTATTCTTTCTTGAATTTCCTCTCGAACAATGCCTGTTTTGTGAAGATTGATCCAGTCGTGCCTGAACGTCTTAAAATTTTGGTGGGCCATCGCTCCCAAGCCTCTGCTTAAAATTTAAGATCTAGGTCCAACTTGGTTGAACCCACTGGGTGATTTGGCATGGGAATAAGCCAAACATTAGCACGTCGGATTCAAAGCTTAATGGACAAGACAAATGCTAACCTTTATCCTCATCACAACCACATTGGCAAATGAATTCTTACTGTCAAATATCACTTTTATTGAAGTGTCATAAAATATCTTAAATTCCAGTCTATCATCTGCAAAGAGCACACTAATAAGTCTGTCACACCTGACTGTTAAAGAAGTGTCTCACGATTTTACAGTCTTAAAATCAACTCTGACTATCATCACTTAATTAAACAGTAAGAGGCGGGGTTAGCCCGTTCAATTAACCTCTCCTATTTTTCTTCAGGGGACAAAACTCTCTTTGTCACGTACACATTACATGAGGCGGCGGCCCGGTAAGTCCAGTGGTTAGCACGTCGGCTTCACAGTGCAGAGGTACCGGGTTCGATTCCAGCTCCGGCCTCCCTGTGTGGAGTTTGCATGTTCTCCCCGGGCCTGCGTGGGTTTTCTCCGGGTGCTCCGGTTTCCTCCCACATTCCAAAAACATGCATGGCAGGCTGATTGGACGCTCTAAATTGTCCCTAGGTGTGAGTGTGGGCGTGGATGGTTGTTCGTCTCTGTGTGCCCTGCGATTGGCTGGCAACTGGTTCAGGGTGTCCCCCGCCTACTGCCCGGAGATGGCTGGGATAGGCTCCAGCACCCCCCGCGACCCTAGTGAGGATCAAGCGGTTCGGAGAATGGATGGATGGGACATTACATGAGGCAGACAAGGTTCAGGGATCTGTTCAGCACCGCGGACAGATCCACGCTTACTGCTGCTTTCTCAGTCAATGCAATCAAGCATAATATTCGACCTGCCCCCCCCCCCCCACACACACACAACAACCACCCACACACACACAAACACACACACACACACACACACACTTGACAGGAGCCGCATGAGTGATGAAAGGGCAACATGAATCAAAGGTCAATCATTTGCAGGGCCCTCGCAATCCAATGGGAGGTTGCAATTCAGTACACGGCTGGATAGCTTAATGCGGCATAGCTTAGCTCTTCAGGTAATCCATCCCTTCTCTTGTGCTGTTTGTTTATTAGTTGGTTAGTCGTCAGGATTTTTCAAAAGCTTCCTAAGTCGATTTCCATGACGCTTTGTGGTACATGATTTCAGCAAGGAATTCATGAAAATTTGGGTGCGAACGGATTAATTGATTGACGGTACGTGGCTCCACACTAAGGGCCCGTCATGGTCATTTACTGTACAGCCACATGATGCCAACACCACAAACTGCTTCTCCACCCCACAATGCGGTTGAAAAAAACAGCTGAACAGTTCAACCGTTTAACAGAATGCTTGCAGATGCATACATGTGCATGATGTACCGTATGCAGGTTCATGGATGAATACGTGCGACACTTCAGTATTCAATGGCGGTATTTGGAGCAGAACTAACTCCTCAACAAGCCTTGCGGTATGGCTACATCTGCAAATGACATATAACTGAAAATCCTGTCTCGCACTTATCTTTGGTTGAAAGAAATCATTTTGTGGCAAGGATGAGGACTTTCGGGCAGTTGGAGTGCAGGTAGAACCCCCCCCCCCCCACTCCCCCCACCCCTCTCCAGTCAGCTATAAATTACCGGTACCAAGCAAAATATGGTGAAACGGAACTTTGCTGCTATCCCTCTTCATTATTGACATCCATCTAGGCCACAGGTGTCAAAGTCAAGGCTCGGGGGGCCAGATCTGGCCTGCCACACCATTTTATGTGGCCGGCGAAAGCAAATCAAACATGGCAACTTCCATGATGCTTGTTAAAATATGTACAGAAATGTCAAATTCTCATATGTAATCAATAAGAGAGACATTTTAAGCATTTTCTTGTTAGTAAATACTTCACTACAGTAACTTAAACAACAGTTGAATAAACTGTTATTCTTGACTTCTTTATTTGATTTCAGTCATAATGGCCCGCAACGAAAATGGGTTTGACACCCCTGATCTAGGCTCATCTTACTTGCACATTACTGGGGCAAAAAGCTCCCATTTTCCCTTCTGTTGGATTTCTGCTTTCCCTTATTGTTGTCTCTAGGTGGGATAACGTTTTAGAAATGAGGGAAAATTAATGTGGGAATTAAAGCCTTTACCATAAAAACAGACTTAATCTTTAAAAAACAGAATTATTTTTAGCGCAAAATGAATTCTGGAGTTAAATAACACGGCCTCGTTGATGAATTAAAGATGGCAGGCAAGCCTATGTCTATGTCTAACCAATTTGTCGCTGTTTTAACTGTCGGAGACTTTATAAAAGATTTATATTTTTCTCCCGTTCCTGCATTCTGTCCAACTTTATTGTGTGTCGTAAAACCCAGCTAAAGTAATCAATTATTGAGTATGCACTGACTTAAGTGGCGGTAACGGTTCCGTTGCATGAAGTCCTGCAACATCTTTGCATGCTGGTCATGGCGAAATCTGTCTACATTTTTAATGCATTTCAAGAGCCTTGATTCAGTTGCTTAAAAATACATCGCTATGAAGGTCAAAGCACCGTATGACTACAATAAAACATGGCCTCTCTTCACCCAACGATGAGAAGCTTTATTTCTTGTACTAATTCCTGATGGTTTGAATTTGTCTCCGTAGGTAGTATAAGGGGGGAAAAATGTTTCTGTACATCATGAACTAAAGCAAAAGGCTATGCAAGACAATGTGTATGCCTTTAAAGGTGAAATACTTTCACCGGGAAAAGCTTTTTACTTCACATCTCCAATCATCTGGCATACTGTTTGATTTGCAGAAAATGTTGTTTGGGAATCACCGAGTTGTTCAGAAGATGATGCCCTTTGTTTTCATGAAATAGAGAATATGCGAGTAGGCTCAGAGAGTATTTTTAAGGCGCATGAAAGGTTTGGATAATGGATTAAATCTTGTCCCTTGTAAAAGACAAGAAAAAGCATAAAACGTGCGTCTCCCCTAACACATGACTGGATTTAAGGACATACAAAAAAGAACAGTGACACATGGAACAATTAAGGGCCCATTTGTAAACAAGCGCTTCCAAAATAATAATTAGACATGTTCAGAAAAAACGTGCACTGAGAAATGTGTTTAGGCTTAACAGATGAATGTCAGAAAGCAGAAGATGTTCAGAACTAAAGAAGGAGATCAAATGAGAACTGGTGATATTTTACATACAGTGTATGTAACATTCGTCGGTCGGACACTTCCTGAGGACAATGGAACTTGACACTCAGGGAGATAGCAGTGTACAATGGCATAGAGCAGAGGGCAATCTGGCACACGTTACCCTAATTTGCTATTCAGTGCACAAACAAGGCCTGCTGGCCTGACTCTACTGCCAAATGCCAACAAGCTTCAGTCACAGCAAACGCCAGCGTGACCTTTTGCCTTTCGACGAGTGGGTTCCTGATTTGAAGATGGATCCACAACCAATGACACACCAAGAGAGGTTGAGCACGCGTCGATCCTGCTTGTTTCCTTGCCCATCGCTCGCGTGACATGCGACAAACGTAAAGAAAGCTACAACTGCTCATGAAAGTTAAGTGTGCTAGATGCAAACACGAGGCACGACAAATAATCACAAAAGTATGTGGGGGGGAAAAAGCACCTGCCAACAATACCTCTTCTCCTCTGGTATCTTGATGCTGTCGGTTCGCATTCTGTCGACGATTACCGAGGCCACAGGTGTCAGAATTCGTACGGCAATAGCGGAATATGAAACTCTTGGAATTTTGAGACCACACATCAAAAATGCGATCGTACAGTTATGCAGAACTTTCAAATGAGCAGCCTCACTGATAAGCATAAAACTACGACTAGATGGGATTGTTTGATTGTTTGTGTCTCTCATTGTTGCGCTGCTGATTCTCTCTTTGAGCCGACTATTTTGCCGCAACGTCGGGATCAGCTGGCACAAATGAATCTGGTTTTGATGGTATAAAGGCTCGTGGCCGTTGCCTCATATCTCTCAGAGCTTGTGTGAGTTTGATTCAAGTACTGTATTTTCCGCACTATAAGGCGCTTCGGAGTATAAGGCACACCTTCCATAAATGGCCTAATTTAAAACTATTTTCATATATAGGGCACACCTATATTTATATGCCCATCATCTTAAATGCCCAAGATGGCCGCTTGTGCGCCAGTGTGTTCGGCGATGCTCCTGCCATTTTGGGTTTTTTTACTTTTCGCAATGCTTGTTACCTCCCTAACAGCGTCTCGGTTGGTTTATGATCGCCGATCGTTGTTATTGATTCAACAACACGTCGGAGATTCGGCCGCGTTTTGGCAAGACGGTGGTGAAAAGACGCTACCTCCGTTCTTAGCTAACCTGCCGGCTAATCTCTTCCGCGTTCGCTCGCCCCCTTCACAGAAGCGCCGCCGCCGTCGCCGCCGCCGCGGCAAACGTAGCGGTCAGCTCGTGAAGCTAAAACGGTATCTGAGACACACTTTGATCGCTCCGGCGTGGTGTGCCGTCGACCCCGTCGCCTCGTGCTTGCTAACAGTCGTTGGCTCTCCCATCGCGCCACGGCATTTCTACCCTCCACGCCTTTCTCGGGGAGGAATCCAGCGAAAGCTTTTGAGGGAATTCCCCCGGGCTCGGCGATCGGAAGAGGCAATCCCTCCCGTTGCTACTCCCACAAGGATCGCGTTGTTAAACGCCCGGTCGCTGACGAACAAGACCCATATTCTGAGGGAGTATTTCCTTTCCAATGACTTGGATTTCCTGTGTCTGACGGAGACTTGGGCAGAGAATTGTTGCCACCTGACAGTGGTTTCCTCGATACCCCGAGGACATCAGGCCGTGGTGGAGGAACGGTGAGCATCTTTAAGAACAATTTCAAATGTAAACGGTGCACATTCACCACATCGGCCACCAGCTTTGAAGCAACCTTCTTTGAAGTCGCTCGTGTTTTCCCGGTGCTCTGTGCTGTCATTTACCGTCCTCCTAAATACAACAAAGACTTTTTAAGGGACTTTTCAACATTTCTTGCGGAAATCAGGCTGAGATATGATCATATCCTCCTAATGGGGGATTTTAATATCCATGTGTGCTGTCCGGAAAAAACGCTAGCAAAGGACTTCTTAAGACTTATCGACTCTTTTAATTTCGTGCAGTATGTGAGCAGCCCGACACATGAACAAGGTCATATTTTAGACCTTGTCCTTGCTTATGGTCTACCGGTGTCAAATCTGTAAGTCCTTGAAAATGGGATTTCTGATCACATGGCAGTTTTATTTGACGTAGTCTTATCGCATGCTGCTGTGAAATCTGCCGCTCCTAGTTTTAAACGCCGAATTTTTAACCCTCGCACTGCTAGTCGTTTCTCTGATGCCTTTAATAACCTTTGCGTACCCTCGTCGAACACAGAGGAACTCACCTCTTGGTTCAACTCATCATGCCGTGCCATCCTGGATTTGGTGGCTCCTTCAAAAACTGTGCTCCCAAAACCTAAACCCGAGCCATGGTTTAACGACATTACCCGCGCAGCTAGGCAGGGGTGTCGCAAAGCCGAACGCAAGTGGATAAAAGACAAATTGCATGTCTCTTATCAAATTTGGAAAGACTGCTGGCGTAACTACCAGCTCACAGTAAAAGAGGCCAAAAGAGAATATCTGTCGGACCTTATTCAAGCTAACCGTCACAACCCACGCGCACTATTTAAAACGATAGATTCTGTACTCAAACCCCCTCTGCCTACTTGCTCGGATTCTTCACCCGAGATGTGCAACAGATTCCTTCAGTTTTTCATTGATAAGGTCTCTACAGCTAGGACTCCGATCTCAAATACTGCATCTGACCCCTCTGTCCATGTTCCTTGTTCAGCTGTGCTAAATTCTTTTGAAACTGTGTGCTTGGCGCTTTTGGAGGATGTAGTTCGCCAGACGAAGCCATCTGGCTCCCCTTGCGACTCTCTTCCCCCGCACTTCTTTCAGGAGGTTCTCCCGAGTGTTGGCGCATCAGTCTTGGATATCATCAACAGCAGACTCTCTTCTGGTGTAGTTCCCCAACAGTTTAAACATGCTGTGGCCCAACCCTTGATCAAGAAACCTGGTCTTGATCCAGATGTGCTGTCAAGTTTCAGGCCCATTTCCAAACTGCCTTTCATTTCCAAAATTCTGGAAAACGTGGTGCACATGCAGTTGAAATCTTTCTTGGATGAACATAACATCTTGGAGGTCTTCCAGTCAGGTTTCAAGACGATGCATAGCACGGAGTCAGCCCTGTTACGCGTTTCTAATGACATCCTCCTGGCAAATGACTCTGGAGACCACGTGTGTCTAGTTTTATTGGACTTAACTGCAGCATTTGATACCGTGGATCACAGTATTCTGCTGACTCGTTTGCAGCACTTGGTGGGCATTGGCGGCAGTGCTCTTGAGTGGTTTAGGTCCTATTTAGCTGACAGAACCTTCTGTGTCAGCCTTGGCTGCTCTGAGTCACGCACTGCTCCCCTGTCATGTGGTGTTCCATAGGGCTCAATTCTGGGGCCTCTGCTGTTCTCGCTGTATCTGCTCCCATTGGGTTCCATCTTAAGGAAACATGGTATTCCCTTCCACTGCTATGCAGATGACTGCCAGATCTATGTCCCACTGAGCAAGAAAGACGCCTTCTCATTAAGGCCACTCCTATCCTGTCTGGAAGAAATCAAAACCTGGATGGCACAAAATTTCTTGAGATTCAATGAAAAGAAGACAGAGGTGATATTGGTTGGTCCCAGTGGCCCTTGTACATTCCATCCTCCTTATCTTAAGTCAACAGTCTCAAACTTGGGCCTTAAACTGGACAGTGATTTCAAACTCGATCGGCAAATTGGTGCCGTTGTTAAATCCAGCTTCTTTCACCTTAGACAGCTGGCCAAAATAAAACCTCTCCTCTCACATGAACACTTTGAGACAGTAATTCATGCCTTTGTCACATCCCGGCTCGATTACTGCAATGCCCTTTACTTTGGAGTCAGCCAGTCCTCCATTAAGCGCCTTCAGCTGGTCCAGAATGCCGCTGCTCGCCTCTTGACTGGTACTCGTAAGAGGGAGCACATAACTCCTACTCTGTTATTTTCAAGATCCTCTTATTTGTTTTCAAATCTCTGAATAATCTCGCGCCACCTTACCTCTCTGAGCTCATCCGCCCCTACACACCTGCCCGGCGCCTCAGGTCTGTGGACCAGACCTTATTAGAAGTACCAAGAACTAAACTGAGGCTCAGAGGGGATCGAGCCTTTTCTGTTACTGGTCCCTCTCTCTGGAATGACCTCCCACTGAACATTCGGCAAGCCACCTCGCTGCCCATCTTCAAAACCCTCCTCAAAACTCACTTGTATTCTTTGGCATTCGACTCAGCATGACTTAGATTTGTTCTTGGTTTTACTGTTTGGTGCTTTCTACCGCCTTTATTACCGATTTGTTTTACTGTTTATTGTGCATGTTAAATTGCTCCATGTACAGCACTTTGTATGCAGCGATGGCTGTTTGAAAGTGCTCTATAACTACTGTTGACTTGACACCGCATGATAAGGCGCACAGAATAGAAGCTACAATAGTGGCTGCGGTTGCATTATGCATCCACTAGATGGAGCTACGCTAAAGGGAATACAATACACTACAGCTTTATTTACATAGAGCTTTCACAGTCGTTGCAGCTATAACAAAGTGTTTTAAGGAACATCTAAAATACTATTTCCAAGAAATCAGAACATTAATCCATACATAAGGCGCATCGGGTTATAATACGTTACTCTGACGTTCTCCCACATGACACCAAAAAAAAAAAAGAGAGAATAAAAGATTGTCTGGCTCTGTGTGTCAGCCCTGTGACTGACCGGTCATCAACGCAAAGTGTAAATCCTTATATTCGATTGGTTTTATTATTAACCTTGAACTTTCTGAAGTGTTTTCATTTTAAACATTCACTGAGCCTCTTCCTCAATCAATACGTTGATATACAGTACATTTTGCTCCCCTTGGCTGAGTCCTCATGGCTTGCCAGCAGTCAAGATGGAACTTATGCTTTCAGGGGTTCACAACTTCAATATGAATCACACTTGAACTATTTTTAAGAAATATGTTTTTAATTCTTCAACCCGTGCATCAATAATGTACTGTATCGGTTAAAGGAAACCCATTAGAATGGTGAAGGTGTACATATGTAAACATTATTTTTTTCAAACCGTAGTATGCAATTGTAAAAATTTCAGCATAAATTATTTTATATAAAATAAATATTGTGCATGCCTCTGAATGCACAACCCACATCACAACATATTCTAAAATGAACTGAAAGTTGTCTTGGAGCCCAACGTGGTGATAATTCCTCCACAGCAGGAATGCACTTGTTCATGCTTGACCATAAGTTCCTTGGTCAACTTTCTCTTAACATTGCAACAGTTATGGGACAGTTCAGTCGGAGATGTTGTGAGTGTTTATAAATGTGAAAAATGAAACCAAAGACATACTTACGCAGAGGACTTTTGCACTTTAGAAAAACCAAACATATCCATGTGCTACTGCTACCCTACGATGTGTGCCCAAATTCAGACGCTCCGCATTCTGATGCCAAAAACGGCATCCAAATTCCTCCCATCTGGAAAATAATCCAGTTTCAACCCGGATCCATGACAGTGCTCAACAAAAGCCATTGGAAACAACAAGAGTTCTTGGAACAGCTTAGACAAACTCAGAACATTGATGATGCTAAACTTGCCCTCCTGTGCGCAGAACATACAAATTCCCAATCTTGCCGTGAATTCTTTAGCGAGGAAAGAGATTCCTGTCTCTCGGAGCCCTGTCTGCTGCATCGCACCTTGCATAGATGGGCTGCAGTGAGCCTGTGTGAGTGCTCTCCATCTCAGGGTACGGGGAGGTGCAGCAAGCGGGGAGGAGGGAGTGCACTGGAGTGGACGACGGATGGGACACAGCAGAGAGGGAGGAAGGGAGGGACAGAAGGATGCGGTCCACAGCAATGAATGCATGATGGATGCTCCCTGGCTCAGGCTTCTCTTTGCGGCTGTGCTGAGCTACAAGTCTCTTTGGAGGCCGGAGAGGGAAGCAGCAGCAGGAGGCTGTGAGATGAAGAAATGAACTTGAAATATGGCTGGCGGCTAAATGAAACTGCATCAAACGCTTGGTAAGACACAGCCCCAGAGAGGGAGCGATGAAAAGCGTGGTGATGGGCCGAGCAAGAGCGGACTGTTGTTTTTTTCTCCAGAGAAAGCTTGTAAGACATCACTTGACCCAAGCAAGCTCTCCTTCTGTCTTTGGTAGCCGTCTCCCAAGAGAGACCTTTACAATCAAGTGAAAGCAAAAGTGACTGTGGCTTTTTAATGTTTGAAAATGGCCCATCAAGTGGTGGAGTTCAGCTCTCTGATACGGTGTGGTTTAGGCTACGCTACATGCAGGGTTTAGAAAATTACCGTAAAAGTCTATTCCAATCCAGTTTTGAGACGGTCCAATGAAAAATGTACTTAATAAAGTACCGTATTGGCCCAAATATAAGACGGTGTTTTTTGCATTGAAATAAGACTGAAAAAGTGGGCGTCGTCTTATATTCGGGGTCTAGTCATTATACCCATTCACGACGCTAGATGGCGCCAGATATAATTGAAGCGAATTCTGAACTTCACTCCCCAGGCCAAAGTGAACCCCTGTCATGAAGAATACAATTAAAAATAGCGGTAGCACGAAGAAGAAAAATAAAAAATAGCGGTAAGAAAAAAAAGAAGAAAATAATAGAAGAGATAACAGAAAATGGAGAAACGTAGCGGCAATCTGGAGCAAAGTGGGTCGAAGATCGGCCAGGTTAACTGGCAGCTGAGGAGAAGTTATGAAGTAATTTACATTTCTAAAACCAGAAGTCATTCATTTACGAATGTGATTGCACTTTAGTTTACATATTTAAATATTCAGATATTAAGATTTGAATGAGGCAAAATAACATGCTTTTTCTCTCAAATATATTGTTATAATAATTTGTTTCAGATGTACTGTAATTATTTTCTGTACAAAAATTAATTTGGTGTTCAAAAAGTCTTTTTTTTTCAAACTTGAGTCTTGAAAAAGAGGGGGTCGTCTTATAATCAGGGCCGTCTTATATTCGGGCCAATACGGTAATCCAAGTTCCATAATATCGAAGTAATGTCATTTCATTACTTTTCAGTTTTGATTGGTCCAATACTAAATACAGTATCTTACGAATGGCACACAAACAAATTCAATAGGACATATATTTTACTGTATCTACATTTGTCTGGCCTTTTCTGTCTTACGAATGTTTAACATGAATGGCTTTGGTGAGACAAGCTATTAAAGGTTCACACTGATTAACTTTTGATTTGAACAAGTAAGCAAAAACTTTTTAAATTGTATTGCTGCCACACATTCCAGAAAAGTTGGTACAGGTGGCAAAAAAGACTGAGAAAGTAAAAAAATGCTCTTCAAACACCTATTTGAAAAGTTCCACAGGTGAACAGGCTAAGAGAGAACAGGTGGGTGCCATGATGGGGTAATAAAATAAACTTCCCCGACTTGCTCAGTATATTCACAAGCAAAGATGGGGCCAGGTTCACCTCTTTGTGAACAACTTCTTGAGGAAATAGTTAAAACAGTTACTCATGTTACTCAATGTACAGTTACAAGGAAATTAGGCATGTCCTCATCTACGGTCCATAACATCATCAAAAGGTTCAGAGGATCTGGAGAAATCACTGTACGTAAGCGGCAAGGCCGAAAGCCAACATTGAATGCCCGTGACTATTGATTCTTCAGGTGGCACTTCATCAAAAACCGACATGAATGTGTAAAGGATATCACCACATGGGCTCAGCAGGAACACTTCAGAACACCAGGGTCAGTAAAAACTGTTCGGCACCAGATATCCGTAAGTGCAACTTAAAACTCTACGATGCGAAGCAAAAGCCATATACCAGCAACACTCTGAAGTGTCGCCGCCTTCTCTGAGCTGGATCTCATCCAAGGTGGACTGATGCCAAGTTGAAAAGTGTTTTGGGAAATTGTGGATGTCGTGTCATCTAGGCCAAAGAGGAAACGAACCAACTGAACTGTTCTGGCCGCAAAGTTCAAAAGCCAGCATCTGTAATGGTGACCTCAACAGAGACCCCGGAATGTTATAGCTAGAATGGATAAGAATTCTACCTAACAAGCTTCAACGATTAGTGTCCTCAGTTCCCAAATGTTCAGTCAATGTTAAAAGAAAAGGTGATGGAACACAGTGGGAAACATGACCCGGTGCCAGCTCCTTTGTTTTCAAATCTTTAAATGACCTCGCGCACCTTACCTCTCTGAGCTCATCCGCCCCTACACACCTTCCCGGCGCCTCAGGTCTGCGGACCAGACATTGTTAGAAGTACCAAGAACTAAACTGAGGCTCAGAGGAGATCGAGCCTTTTCCGTTGCTGGTCCCTCTCTCGGGAATGACCTCGCACTGAACATTCGTCAAGCACCCTCGCTGCCCATCTTCAAAACCCGCCTCAAAACTCACTTGTATTCTTTGGCATTTGACTCAGCATGACTCAGATTTGATGTTAGTTTTCCTGTTTGGTGCCTTCTACAGTCTTTGTTCCTGATTTATTGCTTTATTTTTGTATATATGTTAGTTGCTCCATGTACAGCACTTTGTATGCAGCGATGGCTGTTTGAAAGTGCTCTATAAATACAGTTGAGTTGAGTTGAGTTGAGTATTTCCCTTTTTATTTACGTTTCACACAACATACCAACTTCATTGGATTTGTGTTTGTATTTCAAAGTTGCGGGTGTTGAGCTAGCCTGCAAGCTCTTTAGCACTCCTCCATGGTAAATAGCAGTTGGGGTAATTTTGACAAATCACACATTTATTTGTAAATGTTATTTAAAATGAATAAATCATCCATTATAAGTCCTGGACACGAAACCACTCACCATCAATTTTCTTCAATCACTGTTGAAAGTGACCGCTTTAAAACCATTGTTTCCAGTGAGCTGTGTCATTGACTTGTTGCTCGACAAAACGGCAGTTTGTGGATCTATATTGTAACCAATTATGCATGGGAAAGGCTCTTAGGCCAACTACTTTGAGAGTAGGCAAGGACTACTGCGGACCGTATTGAAAATGTAATCCCGCAAAATATTCCATGTTTAATAAATGTACCTGCAATCTGATTACGTTGATTATTTTCGGTAACTGTAATCCGTTTGTCATATTTTTTGGTATTCTGAATACGTAACACCGATACATGTATTGTGTTACTTCTTAAGCCTGGCTATACCTATATGAATTCCAAGAGCAATAAGCAGACACAGTCAAAAAAGAAAAACAATAGTAGAAATTCTGAATTAATCATTCCTTCTACATAGCTTGCTGCTTTTAAAGACACCTTGTGGTTCCAGGTTCCAGACGGAAATGATGATTTTCTGAACAAGTCAATGAACCACTCCGTTGAACCAGTGAACGGACTACCGGTACTACCTCCACCCTTTTGGTCAGGGGGTCTCAAACGTTTGGTTCCAGGAACTACTTAAAAGAGAGCAATGTTCCAAGGACATGATCCCAATGGCGATTCAATGGAACTACCATGTTTACCTTTTAATCCCGGTGGGGAAAATGTATATTTTTTTTAACACTTTGAACTAAATATTCCTGACCTATTTCATAGAAAAGAAGTCTCGCAAATTGCCTGGAATTAAGTTCAATATTCCTCCAGAATGTTAGACTTACATGATGGCACACAACAATCCCGTCAAAGCTTTCAATTGGCCTGAAGCTATGATCCAGATGAGTCACTGGTTTGATTTGTCAATTATTTTGCAGATCGCCAAAGGACGGCTGGCATATCCATGAGGGTGCAGAAACCCCATTTGAGAACCACTGCATTATGTACCGGGGTTGCTGCTTGTACCTGGACGCGTGCCAAAAAGTGTTAGCTATTTTTGGTTTCCAGTTAAACAGAGGACCCCTTTCAAGGTATTACTCACCAGCTACAGTTCTCATGCCTTCCCCTGCTCCCGCTGACCTGCCCTGACTTGTTCCATCCATCCATCCATTTTCCGAACCGCTCAATCCTCACTAGGGTCGCGGGGGGTGCTGGAGCCTATCCCAGCCGTCTTCGGGCAGTAGGCGGGAGACACCCTGAACCGGTTGCCAGCCAATCGCAGGGCACACAGAGACGAACAACCATGCGCACTCACGCCTAGGGACAATTTAGTGTGTTCAATCAGCCTGCCATGCATGTTTTTGGAACGTGGGAGGAAACCGGAGTACCCGGAGAAAACCCACGCAGGCCCGGGGAGAACATGCAAACTCCACACAGGGAGGCCAGAGCTGGAATTGAACCCGGTACCTCTGCACTGTGGCATGTTTGAGTGCCCAAAAACTAGACAGACAAGAGTGATGTAGTCGTGCATAGAAAAAAAAGAACATTACTACCACACGAAAATAAATCTACTTGAGTGTACTTGAGTGTGTTGAGTACGTGCATTTTCAGCAATGCAAATCACAAGAGGGTGAACTGGAATACAACCAGGTTTGAGTTGAGTTGAGTTGAGTATTTCCAGGGTCTCGCAGCAATCACATCACTAGTCTTGTCGCAACTGTACCTGTCTGTTTGTTCAACACCAATGATGCATGACACCAAGAGAGAAACAACTCAATGATGTTATCTCCGGATGCCGCGGAGCTGCATTTTGCAGTCAAATCTAGTTGGTGTTTATTTTAATAATTACAATAGAATAATGAAAAATAGATCACTCCATCCATACAGTTGAATAGCTCAACACCACTGCAATCCACAACTGCAAGCAAGGTCATAAACAATAAACAAATCCCAGTATGATAAAAAAAAAAGTAAACCTGAATGAGCAAAATATATATATACCATATTACATTTCAACTGTATAATGTCTCATCTACTTCTTGAATTCGATATAATCAAATTGAGCAGGTGTCCATAGTACAGTTGGCTGCGAGTGCATGAGCCTAATGGTCTTCCTCGGTGGCCTGCATTCCACTTCCATGGAGGCAGGAATCCTTTTGAGTTCACAAGTCTTGATAATGTCACATGTATTTGCTGTAGTGGCAAAAACAAAAGGTAGCCTTGGCCCCGAGGACTTTTACTGTATGCTGATAAAAGACATTATATGTGTCTCCTCCTTTGTATAAGAAGCAGGTCACCATCAGGCCTGCAGAAAGGGTTTTTTAATGAACCTTGTCTTTTCTGTGGCCTCACACACATCGCAAGCATGCCAATGGACATGAAAAGGCCTTTTCCTCTCATACGTTCCCATGATTGTGACAATGTCCACATATTCCCTAAGCGCAGTAGAAGAGACACATAACTGTGAGTCATTTTATCAGAGTTCATTTGTGGTTTCTGTTTTATGTCCAACAGATAAACGCCACTTTGGGATGGATGGTTACACGTCACTGCCAATCAATTCTAATGTCAGATTTCATTTGATGTCATTGTGTTTTTCAGATTTGTATAAAACTCCCTATGAAACTACAAACAGGCCAAAAAATGTTGGCAATCGTTGCAGCAGCCGTTCACACGCCTTTGAAGCCATGCATCCCCTTAAGCATCTCAGAAGTGTTGGTTCAACCACTCTCACCCCCCACACAATGCAGTCATCCATGACATGGCTTATCCAGTCCAGGCTCACAAGTGAGCGTGTCCTCACTCAGAGGGCACCGATAGACAAACCAACTTTTAGACTGGTTCACTGAAACTTATGGGCACATTACAGTCTTAAATGGGTTCTTTGCAAATCACGCCGTGATGCCTTATCCACTATGGATAATACAATTCCCACTTTTCTGGCTTTGCGATTTTTCCTGATAGCTGATAGGTGTCCATGTGCTGAGTTGAAGCTGGCGGGCAGCAGGATGCGATTCAGTGAGCAAAGATAAATGGACCATGTATAGCTGAGATTGTTAATTTGGCAAAGTCCTGTACACAGCACATGTAGAATAATGTAGAATTTTTTTTTTTCAAAAGTGGTGAAGACTAAGCCGCATTTCTGCATCATGGAGGATTATGGACAAAGAGCCCATTAACTTATTAAGTGGGAGGATGTCACCAGAGAAAACAAACACAAACACAGCTAGAACTTTGAACATGACCACCGGTAATTTGACTTTGAGGCAGACGACGTAACCACATGCCCCACTGCAGTCCAAAAATGTCCTATACAGAGGGTTTTATCAATGTATTTATTTCTTTTAAAATATGTAAATGGCAAGCTTCGGTAAAAATTGTTGTGTTGTATTATTTTGATGTTATGATGTTATTATGACTTCAAGAATGCTCTGCGAAAGTGGCTGCCTTTACAGCAGCTCCTATACTTTTTGTTCTTCTACTTTCTTCCTTTCATAACTTTGCTGCTGTCAATTGGGAATTTCTCCATTGTGAGACGACTAAAGGTTTTCTTATTCCTATATTCTTAAATACTCCAAGAATCAAGAATTCTGCTCACTTATCCGATTTAGACAGCCTTCTTTAAATCGGCTGTTCCATTGCAGTCAAGCTAATATACCCCAAGGAAATGAGCCACCGCTCACCACACCCGCTCTGCTGCAGGGGTGACAATCGAGAAAATGGTTTTGCGTTGCCATGATGATGATGATAACGATAATGATGGAAAACACATGCCCACAACAACAGCAATGTATGAATTGGACTGCAGCTTGTTTTGTTTTCTTTTGGCAGCCGCTAATTTGGATTAACAAATACGTAAAGGGCTTTTGTCATTAAAAATAAAACAAAATCTAGAAATCCAGGGGCCTTCAAGTTTTTTCCAGTACTTCATAAACTTCGTTTATACACTGAAGCTTGACACATTCGTCTTCAGTCAATATACCGAATGGGCTGGACAGCGGGACCATTTTTTCATTTGTCAAGATTGCTCTGCCATCCTCCACTTGGCTGATTTAAAACAGTGATATTTATTACAAAGAGGACAGATGGCTGCAGCGCGGGGGGTGGACTACGACATCACATGAATAATAATACAGCCAGAGGTCACAATGTTCGTGTGGAGAGTAATGGGGAGCGCGCTGTGCATTGATATCATAAAGATATTCAACACCTCAGAGATGGTTGATGCGTGCGTAAAATCATTAACCTTCTTCCGCACGTCTGTCTTTTCTGTTGCCTTTGGAATAGCAAGACAAAGTCAAACGAATAGGTGTGAATACGTTTGGCAGCACCTTCTTCCACCATTGAACAACAGTTAAAATGTTACTAAAACATTGCCTGTTCACTTGATCAAGTTTTTATGATGATGTGTGTTGCATTCCCTCTGGGAAAAATGTAAACGCAAATGAGATGTTGACCAATGTTATCCGGCGATATTGACATCAGAGGCATGAAGAATGATCATTATACAGCAAGATAGAGACCCAATACACTCCCAAAACAATTTGTAGTTCATCAGGGAAAAGAATTGTAAAGTGTTGATTTTTAATGTCATCTTTCTTTCAGTACATCCGAAGGAGAGGGGGTGTCGTGTTCAGGTGAGTGGAAAAGTAACAACTTGTCAAAATACAAGCATTAAAATGTAACCCCCCCCCCCAAAAAAAAATCTAATGATGTAATTTTGAAATAGACTTTTCTCACAACATATCCATAATTCAGTAGTCAAAAAAACTACAAGAAAAGACATGAAAGACTTTTCGTCTAAGTTTTACTTCCACAAATAAAGACGCATAATGATTATTTAGCAGCAGAAATATGAATCTTTCTTTTCTCACTCATAACTGTATGCTTTATGTGCATGTTTAAAGTTTCAAATTATATAATCAGACACCAGAACGTGCGAATGCGGAACAACCGGCAAGAATGTTTCAAACACACTGTATGAAAACATGTTTTTACAGGTTGTTTGGATGGATTGTGTCGATATGTAGCATTGATCGAACACAGAGGAGGGTGCCAAAACGATCCACGTCATGAAGTATTCAAAAGCCAAACTCATCAGCAAGCGAAGAGCAATACTGCTGCACTCTCTTCTTCGATGATGTTGCTCTTACAATAGTGCTCTAAAAGAGACTAAACAGAACAGTAAGGTAAGGTCTGGCACCGGGGTCCAGTGCTCCCTGCCAGTAAAACCGTCTTCCCTCAACCCAGGGCACCTGCTTCCAAACCCATGCGGTGAACCATCATTCTTTAAAATGAATAACTATTTTTGTCCATGGTATTATGCTTGCCATTTTATAAATCGAACAAGTCTTATCTGTCATACTTCCTTTCTTTTATTGGGATCCTTTGAGCCATGGGGCGTAATACTGCCCTTCAACTTAGCATCCACTGTATGATTTTGGAAGTGTTCACTGCCAGCGCCAACTAACACTGACTTAATACGCTGTGACAGAAAGTCAATGCTAATGAGTAGTTTGTTATTGATAAAATACGGACTGACTGAGAGACACGTCCTAGATGTTGGTAGAGTGCTTGCTAACAGTTGCCGGCTTTAAAAACAAATCAAGAAGTACACACTTTCCGGTCTGTGGGGAAGACTTCTCTTAACTGCATTTACCTTTATCATGGCTAAAAACTCAGAGAATGAGACTCAAGCACTTGCAGACACACAAGAGTGAGCAGAAAGACACGAAGATTCATTTTTCTTAATTTTAAATCCATTGAGACAGTTGTTGTGCACCACGGTGCCACAGCAACATGAGGCAACCACCGTGGCGGGGGCCGCGGGTGGCCTGCGCGTGGGGCTGACTGGCCAGCCGACCACCACCATCGCCAGATGCCGCAAATTATGTGATTGATTGACAAATGGTAGAATAATGTGGAATTTAAAGCCTTCCAATAGGCCCTTTGGCATTAATCTCTGCCGCCTGGTGCAGCAACAATGTGACTGACAGAAAGTTCAACAAGTGGCGGAGTAATATGAAACTATTAAGATTTCTGAAAGTATTAAGGGGATGTTACTTGAAGACACTTTTCAGACGGCCAACATTTCTGTGCTGAAGATCCTTTCCTGAAGGTCACATGAAACATTTTAATCTTGTAAAACACTGGATATCATCCAAATTGAAATAAATAAAGACTTGAAATAATTCACTTTGTGTGCGGTGAATTAATATAACAAAAGTATCACTTTTTGAAACTAATTACTGAAATAAATGCAATTTCCCTGATTCATTCCAACCTGTATATTATGCACGCTTCCATCGATGTAATATTCAAGCAGACACCAGTCAAGTGAATTTTAATAACACACAAACTGATTTATATTTCACAATTGAATTATGCATAAAAAAAAAAGACTGGCATAAAGCTATAGGCCCAGTCGAGTTGTCCTCTTCATCAACTTCGCAGCGGCGAATTGACTGACAGAAAGTTTAAGAAGTGGCAGAATAATATGAAACTACTAGACTTTTAAGACACAATAATTATGGCCAAGGCGCCTCGCCGAAACGCCTGTGGGTTGGTCCATTCATGCCAAGAATGGAAATGAATCAACAAATTGGGATTTTTTTATTTTTAACCCTTATCTGAATCGTTGTATCCTCACAAGGGTATCCCAGCAGACTTGGAGCAATAGGTAGGGTACATGCTGAACTGGTTGTCAGCCAATCTCAGGGCCCATACACCATTCACCCTCACTATCACACCTAGGGAAATTTTAGAGAAACCATGCATGTCTTTGGAATGTGGGTGGAAACTGGAGCACGCCGGCGCAGGAGGACCATGCAAACTCCAAAAGGCCGGAATCGAACCCAGGATGATGATTATTTTTTAATTCTGATAGGCCCTACCGGAGGCCCCTGGACAGCCCAGTGAAACCCATTGGTAAAAGCGGGCCTATGTATTGGATTGGCCATGTCCGAATATCTCTTAGTATTAAAGCTCAGGTTGCTCATTGACACGTTGCCAGAATGTCAAGCTTTTCTCCATGCCTTCTGCATCCAGCCCTGCTCTCTGTTGGGACTTTGTATTTTTGTATATAAAATCATTTTTTTCTCTCCTGTCTGCTTCTGGCTCCAAATTCTGTTCCTCCCATGACACGTGGTATGTAATGCTACATTTTTTTTTTTTGCTACAAGTAATAACATGGTTATGGTTGTAGTTCATCATCGCTACAATATATTTCCTAACTGTATTTGTTTGGCTTGGCAGCGGGCAAGTCTCCCTCGTTTCCAAACCCGGATTTCTAACGTGTTTTAAAGCCTGCGTGAATGGGTGATTATGGTGGTGTATGTGCACTGCTGCGTTGCAATGCCCCATGGAAACTTGCCAACTCTTCCACTCCCGCACAGTTAAAACTTTAAAAAAGATGCGCTGTGGAACTGAAACCTGGCATCATTTGATTTCATGTGATGTGTTGCTCGGTAGTACCGAGCACAATCGGTGCATACCAAAAAAGTACCGTCTTTGGCACCCATCAATAACTCTATTACTTATGCATCATTGTGCCAGACACAGCTGCTCTTTATTGAGCTGACCAAAGAGGTGATGTCAGTCACCTCAGAGTATTTTATCCATGATATTTGTTGGTGAGGTTTATCGGCATCAGCAGGATTCTTATTTTTTTTTTTCATTGGGAAATGTGAGGAGCGACTCTGCTTCAAACATGATGCAGGTGACCGGGATAAAGAGGCAAGCCTTTGAAGTTTCTTTGGAAATTCATGGCTCCCATAATGACAACTACTTCAATCATCGTAATGGCACAATAGGGATTTAAGATGCTTAATATGTTTTTTATATGTTTCACTGTCATCAAAAGTTGTCTTCATTAAAATGACACCCTTCTTATGGATAGACCTCAAAACAGGCGTTTAGTCATAAGCACATTTTTCTCATTAAATTACTTTGACTTGATTTCATACAGGATAAATTAAAAGAACATGCTCTTCAGTGTCAGTGTGTTAGTCGGAGTGGTGCACGCCTCCTCAACCGGCTGAAATTGTCACATTCAAAATATTATTCTTATTATTAGCAATAGTAGTAGTAGTGCTAGTTTAATTTTATCTAATTTATATGAAAATTGCGCAAGCCTAGGCGTGTAAAAAGGGACAAAAGGGAAAATGTACAGTAGCCTGGAACACAGCAGCGTCCACAGACTTCCCCCAAGCGGTTCGAAACTTACAACCCCTGAAAAAAATGATGGAATCACCGTTCCTGGGGTATGATCATCTGAATGTGTTTCTTAAAGCCAGAAGAGTGGCATTTTGAACAAAAATTGTTCAGTGGGGCATCTCTGATTGACCTTAAACATTCAAATGATCATACTCCGCCTATAAGCAGTGATTCCATAATTTTTTTTGCCAGGTGTGGAACAGCCTGGATATCGCTTGAAGTTGTTCGTTGTCAAACATCGCGGAAGAATCTTGTTGTGCAATGTTTCGCTGAAGATGTTTTAAGCATTCAAAAAGTAAACAAGAGCTGTTGCTCTAAAATGTTGTGCCAATCCTTGTCCTGGGAAGCAAGTATAGATTTTCAGCATTTTTGGAGGATATAAGCAGGTTACCATGATGGAAAAATTTGAGAAAAAAAAAGAATCTTTTTATTTTTATTTATTTGCCCACCCCTAATTCAAACTCATATTCACACAGTTCACTGACTGACGCAAATTAAGATTTTAATTTCTGCATTCCCTGGCAAATTGTATGCATACCACATGAATGAAGTAAATGTTGAGCACTAACCTAGTCTGTGTCATGGGGTAAAATCAATAGCCTGATGGGAAAAAAAGGTCAAAAGTAAATCATGAACCGCAGACTGAATTAAATCATAAAATTACGAACGAACATTGTTTACTTACTTAAATTTTGAACATACTGTTATAATGTAGGCATGCCCACAACCAATTTCTTCTCAGAGATGCCAGCAAAATACCACAAACGACTTCTAGTATTCCCTCAAGTGACGAAGTAAGTGCATTGCATTTTACACGTGCTATAGTCACTGAGCCAGCAAATACGTGATCGGGCGATTTGTTTCCTTTCGGTATCCGTTGCAGAAAGATCCATCCACCCATCCATCCATTTTCTAATCCGCTTATCCTCATGAGGATTGTGGGAGTGCTGGAGCCTATCCGTGCTGTCTTCGGGCAGTATGCGGGGTACAACCTGAACTGGCTGCCAGCCAATTGCATATACAGTGATCCCTCGCTCTAACGCGGTTCACCTTCCGCGGCTTTGCTGTTTCACATATTTTTTTTAGTGCAGTTTTTTTAATGCTTTTAAACAGTGAATTGCGTTCTACATCCTGATTGGCTCAGGCACTGATCAACGTGAACAGTCTCCGCACCTCGTCTTTGTACATACGTTTAAAAGTGCTCTATAAATACAGTTGAATTGAGTTGAGTTGCGATACATACCCCACAATGTCGACAAAACGTTCTGCACCGGTAAAGACACCAGAAGACACACTCAAGCAATATTATTTTACAATACAGTATTTCCAAGAACTATTATAACGTAGTTATTTGTTGAAAACGTTTGGGGGGGGGGGGGGTTGTGCTTGGGCCTGAAAACAGGTTTTGGTCTTTGATTTCAGTATTGTATAATAACTGTAAAAAATAAAGCTCACTGCTTCACGCATTTCACCTATCACTGGTTCTTTTTGGAACGTGACCCCCGCGATAAACGAGGGATTACTGTATACAGTATATATTAGGAATAAACATTGAAAGATAAAAAAAATTCTACACATTGCCCTTAGACCAGTAGTTTTTAACCTTGTTTAGATGCCGAACCCAACCAGTTCATACGCACATTCACCGAACCCTTCACTTGTGAAAAATACAAATTTTATTTTTTACAAATTCAGGACATGAAAAAAACACATTGATTAAAAACAGAAAAAAAGTAAATAAAATTACTGGTTCAGGGTGTCCCCCGCCTACTGCCCGAAGACGGCTGGGATAGGCTTCAGCACCCCCCGCGACCCTAGTGAGGATTAAGCGGTTCGGAAAATGGATGGATGGATGGAAAATTACATGGCCTAAGTATAGTTTTTTTTAAATTGTATGACATACTATCACGACAGTCACACGGTGACTACTGAGCGAACTAAATTTCCCCCATCACTGATTGGACAAGCAATGTAATGTGATCATCTGCAGCCAGTGATGGCCAAGCCGGCGTGTCATAACTAATTGACATGTTGAGTCGGGTGTGTCTTAACCTCCATGGCAGAGGCTCCGTCTAACCCCTGAGACCTATTCACCGAACCCCTGGGGTTTGATCGAACCCAGGTTAAGAACCACTGCCGTAGACTAAAGACTTTCAAGCACTGTAACAATACAGGGCAGCGCGGTTTAGATTGGTTAGTGTGTCCGTCTCACATTGTCGAGGTTCAGTGTTTGATTCCGGCCCCTGCCTTCCTGTGTGGAGTTTGCATGTTCTCTGCATGCCTGCGTGAGTTTTCTCCCACATTCCAAAAACATGGATGGCAGGTTAATGGAACACTCTAAATTGTCCCAAGGTATGATTGTGAGCATGAATGGTTGTTCATCTATGTGTGGCCCGCGATTGGCTGGCAAACAGTTCAGGGTGTCCCCTGCCTACAGCCTGAAGACAGCTGGTATAGACTCGAGTGACCCTGATGAAGATAAGCGGCTCATGTCATGGATGGATGGAGAGAGACAGAGAGAGAAAGAGAGAAAGAGAGAAACAAACACATAGTAGCGAGTGCATGCGCGCAGCGCTTGGTTCTCGGCTTGTCAAAACTTCCACACAGTGCTTTGTTACAAATGAATGTTTCCTGTCATAATGTTTCCCGTGAAACCTGGTAGACGTATGTTTTCAAAACCACCTTTTTGTATAGCCAGGCAGCAAGCCCCGATGTAAGCTAGAAATTGTGCTGCCGCTGCTCAATAAACCTCCAATTATCTAAAAATACTCCTTGACAGACCACTTGATCATATTAAACATCGACCACAACCACAAAATAAATCTAAGATTACCAGCCTGTCTGTGGTTAATTGGGGGTGGTCAATTAAACACTTGACCTTTATTTATTTTTATTTTTTTTAAACTGGTAGCGCTGTAAGATGCAAGCATTTCTTCTTGAAAGGAAACAGGGCTCAGAGTAGCAATAAAATGTAAGCATCCTTTTTTCTACACACTAAGAACACAATATAAGTCTGATTTATTTTGTGGTGGCAACTGGCGGTGAAGTTATTGGCTAAAGGTGGCAGCTGCCGACCCTTGTCATCATGTACAACCGCTTTTGACCTACAGAAATGTAAGGTAAGGATGACGAAATATAAATGATGCCCAGGACTTTTGCTTGGTTATGTAGCATGCAACAGGGCATGCATCTTTCCAGCATTGCAGTAGATGAGGTGCACGATACCGTTTTGTTCACATGCATGCACACACATGCTCTTCTAACAATGAGATCATAGAATTTCTTTTGTGCAGCGTCAATAATCCAACCAGCAATCTCTCGTTTTTTTTTCCTGTGACCTAATCTGATTGGGTGAGGAGGGAAAGGGGAGTTGGATACAAGGCGGGGTGTCAGAATGGGAACAGGCGTGCATGTAAGAGAGGCTTGAAAGTGAGAGATAAAGGTCAAGGTAGAAACCATGAATGTAGCAAGAGATTTGTATTCAAAGAGGAGACAATGTGGAGGGCAAGTTGCTGGAATTTTGTCCTGTATCTCTGATTTCACAGGAGACCTACGTTATGCATTTTCTTCCCTCTGTAAAGCAGTTGCCAGTCTCCTTCTTCTGTCAAAATACGCAAAGGATGAAGAATTACAGCATACCTCCTATCCACTTATTATTCAGGTTGAAATGACTTGTTTTTGGGAGTAAGTGGTGGTGTGAGTTTTCTAGCTGTCGTGATCTTGACAACCAATGATAGCGCTATGGAATCTCTACTCAATACCCACCGTTGCCAATTTAGCAACTTTGTGGCTGGATTAGTGACTTTTCAGATTTTCTTGTGACTATTCTTCAAAATGAAGTGTTATTGTTGGAGACTTCGAGAGACTCTGAGACTCCCCCCAAAGCTGGAGACGGCCACCCACTGTGGCCGGACTGCAAAAGAATGGCGCTTATGCAAAACCATCACTGGTTAAATGGAAATTGTGATAATGACCATTGAACTTACATGTACACGTAAAACAGTTAACTTTAGCCCTTGAAGCTACTAGCTACTTAATTAGTAATCTTCCCTTTCTGATTCGGATTGAGTGTGCATTTTATCTATCTCTTACATAAGTATTAGTAACATCATATGTCATATTTAAGTCAAGATGGCGCCCGAGTAGGCAGCCGTCAGCAAGTGCTCTCATGAGCCTTGCTTTTTTTGTTGTTGTTTTTGTGTTTGTTTTGTCACTTTGTGTTTGTTGTTACGTCGTGTGGACCTGATGTGGACTTTTTTCAGCATTTTTTGGCCACTACATTCATCAAGGAGGAGACTGTGCTTGGTGGTTGCGCCTTCTCGGCAGCATGGGTATACCAGCACTGTTTTTGACTGGGAGGAATGTCGGCGCCATTTGACTGTCGTTGCTGGACAGTCCCGGGGCGCTTGTGTCTTGCGCCTGTAATGGGCAGCATTTTTCACAGCCCCGCTTTGTTCAGCGGAGAGATCGGTGCTGTTGAACGGTCTGCGGCTGGATGGATGCAAGTCTTGAGGAGCCGACGATGAGAAGAAAGGAGCGTTAGCGCGGAGCGCCGATGCGGATTTGGAGCTGGGAGTCGCGGCTTGGAGTTTGAAGCGGATTACGTGGGACAGGAGAGGTGAACTAACCTCTTTTCGTCAATGGACGCTACAGCTTCGTGTTTGCTTTCAAAACTTAGCTTGTAGCAGACGTGTGCACATTTTCAGCATGACGTCTCTGATCCACTGGAGAAAGGACACTTTGATCCTCTCCTCTTTCATCTATAACTGCTTCAGAGAACAAAGTGTATGCAGAAAATTGGTGAAGATTGCACGACTGTCTGTGTCCTATGTGTTGTGTTGTGTTATTTTTGTTATTTTGACTTCAAAATGGCGCCGCGAGAGTGGCTGCCTTTCCAGCAGCTCCTATATTTTGTTGTTCTACTTCTTGCTTTCATAACTTTGCTGCTGTGAATTGGGAATTTCTCCATTGCGAGACTAATAAAGGTTTCTTATCTTATCTTATCTTATTTATGTATATATTTCCAAGAATCATTCATATTGGAAGAACAGTTGGAAAATTTTGCCAGTCAAGAATATCAGTCGAGGCACAGTTCTTTTTCATCATGGTATGACAAAAATTCACAAAGATCGCAATTCAACATCGACCATGACTTGATTACCATCCCAGATTTGCTCAACTCTGCACCTACCTGTGATGGCTCTATTTCAACAACCCATGCATATTTAGTTGGTATGCCAGCATGCTTCCCATGAATATGTGAGTCTGAATATCAGCCATTGACGAGCTCAGTTGTATCGCACCTCATGCTGTCAGCTTGCTAAATAGCGTCCTCGGGAGAGGGTAGTGGCGAGAGTGATGTGTCTACGAGTAGACAACTAGTAATCTGCTGAATTTCTGAGCTTTTTCGAAGGGTCATCGGTGCAAGCCTACTGTACGTTGCAACCAAACACCCATCAAAATCTGTTCAGAACTTTTAACCTGCATGCGGAGAAACCCCAGTAATGAGTTCAAAATACAGTTACCTCTTTTTCAAGCATCCACGCATGCAAAAAGGTAAGCTGGAAATCCATTATGTGAATCGAAATGCTGTAAATTTTAAAGTACTGGTAGGCTATATAATCCATTCCACTTCAAAATTCAGTACATCTCAAATACATGCTAAACATTCATCATAGATATAAATCGCATAACACAACAGAAGTTGTTAATTTGAGTCTGAACCATCCTCTATATCATTTAAATGCACAACTCAAACGTTAAATTGCACATGCTATTGCAAGTTTTATAACATTGTGTTCTCAACATTGTCTAAACATTGAAGTCATTCGGCTGTCTGCAATAAGCCTGTTTCGTTCATAAGGGAGATGTGTGAAAACACACAATGGATTTCATATTCTCACTTTGTGGTACACCAGTTTGTTGTTTTCTCAATGGTAGCTCTTCGGGGACAGTTACATTAGTGTTGTAATGAGTTTTGCCTACTGAGATAATCATTTTCCGCCATCAGCCTCCAGGCATATACAACAACAACAATATTGAACACACAACGCGATGGTGCCTTGTCAATAAAACGCGCCATCTCACACATGCTGTACACTCTAATGGTGGTTTGATGTGCGAACAAGTTATTGATCTAACGGCCTCGCTGGTCAATGGTGTGATCAGCTTTTTCAGGAACAGTACTTTGCCCAACATCAGCACAACTACATTTATAACATGGGCTGTGTCTAAAATAGATGATACCGCACATAATTTCAACAGTCTATAAAATGGTCCAAGCTCTCATTTGAGACCAAAAAAAAAGCTGAAATCTACCTGCCAACTGACCCATATGGCCAAGAAGCCTGTCAAGCCTTATACAATACGATACAATACAACTTTATTTATGAGTGTATAGCACGTTTCACAACAGCTGCAGCTGAAATCACTCTTTACATATAACAATTATACAAAATATATACAACAAAAGAAAGTGAAAACAGCATATTAAAACACAAATTAACCCTTTCATGCACCCTGTAACCTGATAACATGATAAACTGTCCACTGTAGTAACCGCTGTCCCTGAAAGGGTTAATGATACTAACACATATACAGGAGCCACCAGAAAACACAAAAACACTCTCAGTCTCAAAAGCCAAATAATAAAGATGTGTCTTTAAATGACATTGAAGGGGCTTGCCTCACATTTAACAGAAGGTCATTCCAGAGGGAAGGAGCGGCAACAAAAAAAGCCTTGATCCACTCTGAAGCTCCGCTTAGCCCTCGGAACCTCCAGTGGCATCTGGTCTGCAGACATGAGGGTATCGGGCAGGTGCATAGGCATGGCGGAGCTCAGAGAGGTAAGCTGGCGCAAGGGCATTTAAAGATTTGCAAAAAGCAGAGATGCAATACTGAGACACCCAAACTGGACCCACTCGACACTTTGGCTGCGCCTAGAAATTCTGTCCAAAAAGATTATGAACAGAATCAGTGACAAAGGGCAGCCTTGGTGGAGTCCAACCCTCACTGGAAACTACTGGTAATCTAAGTTACTGCTGGCAATGCGAACCAAACCCTGACATTGGTGCTACAGGGACCAGAAAATGAGGGGGTTTGATACCCCGTACTCCCGAAGCACCCGCACCATCTCCCCAAAAAAACTCATGCAGACTGGTTGGGTGAACTCCCACGCACCCTCAAGGAGCCTGCCATAGGCGTCGAGCTGGTCCACTGTTCCAAAGCTGGGACAAAAACCACACTGCTCCTCCTGAATCTGAGATTCGACTTTCCGATGGACACTCCTTTCCAGCACCCATGAATTGACCTTACAGAGAAAGCTGTGGAGCGTGATCCCTCTGTAGTTGGAACACACGTTTCCGCCCCCCCTTCTGCTAAACCAGAAGTACAGTCCCCTGTCCACGCGAAGATGTCGAAGCGTGTCGACCAGGACAGCCCCACAACATCGAGAGCCTTTAGGATCTCCAGGCGGATGGCTTTGCCATCGAGGAGTTTTTTTTAACCACCTTGATGACTTCAACCACAGAGATAGAAGAGCCCAACTTTGAGTCACCTGACTCTGCTTTCTCAACGGAATGTGTGTCGTTGGAATTGAGGGTTTCGAAGTGAAGTTGGATGTGCCTTATTTGTGACTATATGCTTTCATAATTGCATTCCATTAGGAATGGCCATGTTTGAGAATTGTTTTTGCACACGTTAATGAGGGATTAGTGAAGTGAGGTTGCATTCCAATTTTGCAATCCGTTTTTGGACTGGGAACTGCACCTTTAAGCATTGATGCCAACCAGTCAAGTGACTTGGCATGACTGCTGTGGCTGTTTATCAATATATTGAACGTATGAGATAGTCCCTTATGCACAGCTCACTCCAAAAACAAAAACAATGTTTGATGGGGTTGTGGTCAGCACTTTCGGGTTGTTCCACAACCAAGCTATCCAAGCATGCCTTTAAGGTCCTTGCTTTGTACTCTGGGACACAGTCATGCTCGAAAAAAGCCTCAACCAAATGGTCGTATTTGTAAGGTGCATAAAATGATGAAATGGTGTAACCCATTAAACCATTTTGTACAATATGGAGGTTTCCCAGCTGATCTGCAACATAAAAGTTCAAAAGAGTCACAGCCGCAGCTGTTGAGTCGACATTCAACTATTTTGAGTATTGATGACTCTGGATAGCCATGACAGCAGGCGACAAGATTGAAAAAGAAGGAGCCCCGTGTTCTGTCCACTGCAGACTCAGCTCCACTGCATCAATAACACCAATTTCATTTCTCTGCTTTTTAGGTCACATGTTTACTGGCCAACGACCTCTCGCCCAACTGCTGTAATCCTTCAACAATGATGCAGCGATCTGGCACCTCGTCAATCCGACAGACCCACGCTGAACAGCAGATGTCTGGCTCCATGGTTAGGTTCCGAGCAAAAAACAAAACAAAAACCCAAACAATTCTTAGTTTATTTTATTCTTTTTATTTATTTATTTAGATTTCTTGCCAAACAACGGCTACACTCAGTGGGTGTAAAAAATGATCAGGGAACACAGTGACACATTTAATTTAGAGGAGCTGAGGCTGGTTGAAAGTCTTAGATACACCAACATGTGGTATTTGCTGTGTTGGCCAGAAGTCTTTTTTTAGTTTACATTTTGTCCATGCATCTGTGTGTACATGAATTGTAACGCCAAATGACAATCAGTGGCAGAACACCCACCACTCTACTGCCATTTAAAAAAATAATAATCTAGTGCGATCTATTAACCGACAGAAGAATCCAATGGAATGCAATGCAGTGTTTTCACATTATCAGTACAAACTATGTAAAGCGTAACAGTAAATATCTTCTATTTCCTGACCACCCAAATTAATGTTTTTGCCATAGCTGCCCTAATTTATCAGCATCATTTCTGGCTGATGTCACAAAAAGCGAAAATAACATCAGTTGTATTTTTAATGCTAAAATAAAATAATTATCGTCATTCATTGTGTTGATTGGTTATTATAATTCTTTTCTTTTCTTGGTTGAAATGTTAAATTATAGTTGGTTGCTTGCATCATTGAACATGCAATGGTTTCAGTGATTGAATGTTACGCTTGATTCAGGCTGCAAATTTTCAGACGCTGAACCCAGTGAGCTGGCTCAAGTTTGGATATTAAAAGGTGAAGGTGCCTCATTACGGTTTGAAATGGTAAGGCATTAGACGCTAAGCGCTTATTGAGTGTGCATTAAAACACTTCACAATGTCGGAGGTTCTCCTTTTTGTTTGATGGCAGGCGCTCAGCTGAACTGGCTAAGCACTGCAATGCATATGAATAGACATGCAAAGTAACATGACACTTATAAAGACACGAGACTTCTAAAGACTTCCCATCGGTAGCCCTCTCGCACCGATCTCAGACGTAATCTCAGAATCTGTTGAGCAATCACAAGAACGTGGGAGTGTATTGCATCTTGGAGCCTCCTCAGGCTTATGTGACACTCACGTGCGTGACAATTCAACGAACCACATGACATATGGCATGACAAGCCATGCAGCGATGGCTGTTTGAAAGTGCTCTATAAATACTGTTGACTTGACTTGACTTGACAAGCACGAACCGCTTAGGTAAACCACAGACAATCACAAGAAAAGATTCATGAAATGGTCACAGTTGCAGTCGTAGTGGAGCATATGAGAAAGTCTTTATGAGAAAGAGCACATTCTCCAAACCGGAGGTCTCCAAGCACCACTCTGCGGACCGCCATTTGGTACATCTGCCCCCAGCCAACCTTGGCGATTAATTTGTGATCGGAAATATAACTTTGTATCTCAGTACTCATCCCCACCACTTCATTGCAAAACAATTTCCAAACAAGAAAAATCCCTGGCAGAAAAGAAGGTTGGGGACCACTGCTCTACGTAAGGATGATGCGCAATAATTTTGCGTGCTTTGTTTCAGATGTGACTCAACTTTCTCCTTTACATCCTTTTGAAGAATGGAGTACATAAAGGACTGACGGAACTCAGAATTACTCAACTGACCCACTCACACCACCCACCCCTTATTTCCCAAAAGACAAGCAACTTAAATACATGCAAACAATCGCATGACAAACTTGTTTGGGAATGTAACGAGGTATCGATCAATAATGGGAGCTTCGGCTCAGAAATTCCTAAATGATAAATGTAAAAGAAATTCCAAAATGGTGAAGATTAGTTCGCACTCACTTGAAAGTGTTTAATCCCCCAAGTTCATCTTCGTCATCACACGGCTCCATCTCCTTGAGTGGGAGCGAGTGACGAGACCAAGACGGATGGAAGCCGCGTACTTGCCACCTCCGTATATCAAACAGCCAGATCGCCTGTTCTGCTCCTGGTGTCCAACTTCCACTTCCTTTGAATTCCTCAACTCAATGTCCTCTATTTCTCTGTGTCCTTTTTTTCTTTTACTGCTGACTTGGTGCCAAATGTTCCAGCTTAGCAGTACTGCGAAGCACCGCTGGTGACGATGATTTAGCGTGCATCTCGGCCAGTGGGGATAAACTTCATTCACATTAACACATACACTGGCAGACACGCACATACTGACACAAGCGCGTGCACGTGCACACGCACGCACACACACACACACACACACACACACACACACACACACACACACACACACACACACAGACAGACAACTCTGCCACAGACTCAAAGCATGTCCTGCACCAAGGGATTGCGACACAACTAGACGTGTGATAAGCTGTGGCTCACAAATGGGCCCCGTAGACACAAACAATTTTGTGGATCAATATGATATATTCACCAATGGCACTGTACTTAAAGTGCGCGTGGAATTGTCACCTTTAAAACAGCGGCTCTACTCTGACCTCACGGATGACCTAGTTTCTCACCCTATCTCCAAAGCTCGAAAGAGCCGAGACACCCTGCGGAGGAAAGTCATTTCAGCTGCTTGTATCCGGGATCTTGTTCTTTAGCGAAATGGCCCGGCGCTCAGGACCTGGTAACATAGACTGAGAATAGATTGAGAACTTCAGCTTTCGACTCAGCTCCGTCTTCACCACAACAGACCGGCATCACTGCAGAGGCTCCACCGATCCACCCGTTGAGCTCCCATTCCATTTTTCCTTCACTCATGAACACGATCCCAAGATACTTCAAATGCTCCACTTGGGACAAGATCTCATCCCCAACCCGAGGGCACTCCACCCTTTTCCAACTGAGGACCGCGGTCTCAGATTTGGAGGTACAGATTTTCATTCCAGCTACTTCACAGTCAGCTGCCAACCATTACAGTGAGAGTTGGAGAGTGCAGCTTCATAAAGCCAACTGTAGCACATCATATGCAAAAAGCATAGACACACGACTGGGGCCACCAAACTGGACCCCCTTAATGCCTTGGCTGCACGCAAAAAAAATCTGTCCATAAATATTATGAACAGAATCGGTGACAAAGCTGCCTTCGTTAAGGCCAACCTTCACTGGAATCGATTTCCAACTTACTGCCGACAATGCGAAGCAAACTGACATCAGTGGTATAGGGACAGAATAGCTCATATCAGGAGGTTCTGTACCCCATATTCCCAAAGCACCCCCACAGAACTGCTCGAGTTACATGGTTGAATGCCTTCTCCAAGTCAGCAAAACATGTAGACGGGTTGGGCAAGCTCTCATGCACCCCAGAGTAACATGCCAAGGGGGTCAAGCCGGTCCACTGTTCCACAGCTGGGACGAAAACCACACAGCTCCTCCTGAATCTGAGATTTGACCTCCCGATGGACCCTCCTCTCCAGCACCCCCTGGATAGGCCTTAGCAGGGAGGCTGAGAAGTGTGATCCCGCTGTATTTGAAACACAACCTGTGGTCCCTGACTTAAAAAGTAGCATCACCACCCCGGTCTGCCGATGCAGAGGAACTGTCTCCGATGTCCATGCAATGTTATAGTGGTGTGTCACCCAGGAAAGCCTCACAACATCCAGAGCCGTTCGCAACTCCGGGCTCATGCAGCCACCGAGAAGAGTCTTAACCCCCCCCCCCCCCCCCCCCCCGGTGACTTCAACCCCAGAGATATGGGAGCGCACCTCAGAATCACCAAACTCAACTTCCTCAAAGGAGGGAGTGTTGATAGAATTGAGAAGGTCTTCCAAGTATTTTGCCCACTGGCTGAGAATGTGCCGAATGGAGGTCAGCAGCACCGCATCTCCACTACACACAGTGTTCATGGTGCATGGCTTCCCCCTCCTGAGATGCCAGTTGGTGGACCAGAATTTCCAGAAAAAAAGCCGATACTCATCTGCTGCAGCTATAAAAAAAAAAAAAAAAGCACTTTCCAGAGCACGAGATCATTAATAATACAAACATGACAAAACAACAAATATTTCTCTCCATTGCAAAATACATTTTGTTGTTTCAAGCAGTTATAGTAGATGAAAAAGGAGGTTTGAAGTCTCATTTCACAAATTGATCAGCGATGTCATGAGCCCAGAATACTGTACATGACATCACTCTCGTTTGTAAAAGCTAAGTTTGAAAGTAAACAAGCAACTGTTCTGTCCATTAGTGAGCGAAATGCACACATACAAAAAGAATGGTTCAATTCTCCAGCTCCAATTAGATTCTCTCCACTTTACTTGGCAAGCGCTGACTCTGCACATCTCCCCCAGTCCCCATGTTGAGGACACTCCTCACTCATCCTCCATCCATCCATCCATCCAGCTGTCCCCATTGCAGACTGTTCATAACATCGACATTATATCATCTTTATTCGTGGAAAAAAAAACGATGCCTAGTCAGATTTCTGATGAGGTAATATTAACCTTTACCTGGTGTAGCATCGTTCATGCTCTGCATCACAGTGTCTCATTCACAGTGCACACATAGACATTGCCATTCTATCACACTGATATTCACTCCGCCACTGAATGGGAATTGAAGCCCACACGGCTAACACGAAAGCCACGCAAATGAACCATTAAATTGGTGGCTTTGGTAAATTCAACCTTGAGGCTCCTCAAAACGAGAGGAAAAGAAATGCTGAATGGTCAAGTGAGCCGCGTGTCCTTCTCCACATTCATCTCTTGTCAAAAGGGTTGGTTCACGTTATGAAGAGTAGTTAACATTTTTTTGCACTCAAATTTTGAAAATGTTACTTGGTTACTTCGTTCGAACATTGCTGGTACAGAAAATCAATGTTTTATGATGGGATAGTTTACCCTGAAATGGGCCACCCAGTTTTTATATCAGGTGGGGAAAAAAACAAATTCAAGTGCGTGGGTGCTTACGCTGAACCCACAAACCCAAATTGTAATTGGTTTAACACCAGGCTAGCTTGTTTGACATATGGGAAAGGCCATTTGCATGATGAAGCGAACATTTTTCATTTCGGAATGTATTCAACAGGATATGCTTGCTTTAAAAACAGCAACGGAGTCATATTTATTGAGGGATGGCGACCAAAAAGATAGATCACAGTCATAGTTTTCCTTTTCTGTACCCTTGATTAGTGTCTCCTAAATATTAAAGTGCAACAAATTTGTAGTTGCTAACATTTTTTTATATTACATCTGTACATACTCGCATGCACACACACAACCAGTGGTCCAAAAAGAATCCCTTAAGAGAAAAGACATGAGATGCCGGGGGCTGGACTTGAGAACGTTGCCAGTTTATAAAAATAAAAAATTTAAAAAACTGAGCCGATCTACTGAATGTCACACAACTTTGCACTGCAGTCTGACTCCTGTCATAGGGGATGTCCACATCACAGAGCCTGGCCATAGGAGACAACACAACCCTTCGAGCAAGTCCAAGTAGAGGTTCAGGCATCATGATGCATCCATTCGACCAACAAAAAAAAAAAATATCGGACACCCACAGGGATACCCTTGATTTATTTGGATATCACCAACAACAAGAACCACACAAAAAAAAAATAATAATAACTCCATGGTATCTTACCTCATGGCTCAGTGTGCCATCCTGCTGCGTCTGTTCAACTATGCCCTAATCCTCAAGCTGCCACCAGCAGAGGAGCAGGCTCCAACAATAACCACAACTGCAGTGAAATTACTTTATGTGTGGGTCAGTGGGGGTGGGGTGATGGATGCAAAAAGAAAAAAAATAAAAGGTTGGTAGATGTGCAACAATCACAGAGGTTTGGAGGTGGGTGAGTGTGGCAATTGCTGGAAAGATGCTGGGGCTAGGGGAAAACAACAGGGTCTTCATACATTGATTCATACATTGACCGAAAATGGACCAGTCACCACAAAGCTTGCCCAAAAAAACAAAACAAAAAAAACACTTCAGCATAAACCTCAGTGGTGACCTATAGTGGACGATTTCGCTCCCCAATACCAAGCTGCTGCAAGCCAACCATCTCTTTTCTATCCTGGTTGCCCTCATTAGGGTCGCAAGGCAGGGTGCACCCTGGACTGGTCGCCAGTCAATTGTAGAGCGTATACAAACTACACACACACACACACACACACACTCTGATAACCACCGGTCCCCAATAAGTCGATCGCGATCTACCAACCAATCGCAAAGATAGTTTGGGTAGATCGTGTGACGCAGACGTACACAGACAGGCATGCGTATGCGCACACAACGTCACCTTCCTTGCAAGATCGTGAGTTATCATTTCATTTAGAAACCAAATTTAGGTGCTAAAAATGTGTGAGGGTGCTGGATCAAGTTACATGATGAAAACGTACCACTTACAGACCGAGTGGGACAATGAGTCTTTTTCAATGATGTTATTTTCAAACTGCGCTTGCCTCACCTTCCGAAAAAAAAATCAACGTGGAGTGGCATTTTCGGATTGTGCATAAAAACTATGACATCGACTTCCCTCCGAAAAGCGATCTGAGAAGGAGAACGATCACGGAACTGTTCGGTCAGCAATTATTTTTCATGCAGCGAACTTCGAAAGCAAAAGTAGCGACAGAAGCGTCTTTCCAGGGGAGCCACTTAATTGCTCAGAACAAGAAATTATTCCAAGATGAAAAGATGGTGAAACAGGCACTCCTCAATATATTTATAAATAAATGTATGTTTCGCAATTCAATAATAGGTAGATCATTTTGACATGGTCTTTTTGTAAGTAGCTCGTATGCTAAAAAGTGTGGGCACTCCTGTTCTAAACTAATCAGCAGTTCGTGCTTGAACTGTTTCCATCTGGATTGCCTGACCACCGTGTCCGAAGTTGGAGTGCCTAGAGCGGGCAACGACACACAGTTTTTGGTGCACTCTGAATAATCGATTGGCACATTTCAACAACGCTCTGATGTTCGAAACAACTGTAGTTAAGCATTGTGCGCTTTGAGAAAATGTCCAAACACGCCCGAGCAGAGATGGGCATTCCCTCCCCTGGGATGAAACGGTCCATCCATCTGTCACAATGGACGCCCATTTTGGGGTCTGAAGACAAGAAGTTTCTTCAAAAGCACAGACTAAGCATGGATGTAACTGGGGTTTCGTTCATCCTGCAATCGTCCCACAATGGGTCAAGTACCTTGGGACACCCATTTCACTAACAAATGACAGAAACATGCCCAAACTGTCTTACGTGTATAACCAGCCAATACACTTGAGACCGTTAACACATTGCTGGTCAGTGTGGTTGTGTTGGCAACTAAATGCTATTTTGGTTGACACCTAAGAAAGCTGGCTGTGTTGTATCCTACATTGTGTGTGTGTGTGTGTGTTTACTTTATTTGGTTGTGTCTGGTTATTCATGCGTGTGACATACTACCTAAGTTTTCGAGGCTGACAAGGCGGTTCATTAATAATACAAACATGACAAAACAACAAGTTCATTTCAACCTTCTCGGGCGAAATGGGCTAAGGACAAAAATTGCCTTGATACGCTTCAAATGCGCCACTGGTCACCCAACCGCACACACTTCATTGGGCACGCGCCGGCGGAGCACAGGGAGGTGGACTTATTTTTTAAATCCAACAATCCAACACTGCTCTGGCCAAAGACGACCACGCTGCCCAGTGCCAGCTCTGACAAGCTGATCTTCCTCAAGGGCAAAACGTCCCTTTTGGGATACCCCACCTACAAGGGTCAGTCTGAGGAGGAGAAGCAGCAGGGGGCCAAACACAGCTACTGAGCTTTAAATAATGTTTATGAATTATGAAAGTTCTGCCATTAGCCTCTCACCCACAGCGTCATGCACGGATACTTTTTTTTTTCAGCGGCAGGCCGTTTGGTGAAATGTAAGGACAGAAGCGCACTAAAAAGGATGAGGACGATTATTTTATGAATCAGGATGGAAGGGTGCCCAGATCGTGGATGGAGGACGGACTGGCAAAATAGGGTAAAGTGTCCATCTCTGCGCCCGAGAGCTCACAGCCCCCCCCCCCCCCCCCCCCAAAACCTCATGCCTTCATCGTGGGTGCATTTGGCAATACGCTTCACCCAGACCGTTGGGAAACTCAGAACGTTGTTCAAATGTGCCTTTGGTTTATTCAGAGTGCCCCAAAAAACGGAGCCCAATGCAGGCGGTACAAGCCATATAGTAAGTAAACAGCTACATTCAGAAATTGTGAGAGGAGCGAGCTCTGCCTCCTAGAGCAAACGAGAACGACAAAACTTTTGCAAATAACGATGTTAAAGTTTGGCTAAAAACTGTTTACTGTAACTAGAATCCCGCATTGCATCGTAGCCAAATTCAGAGCTATTCAGAGTGCACCAAAATCCTGGTCCATTCATACACCTTTTAAATCAGGGATAGGGAACTCCAGTTGATCGAAAGCCACATCCTGCCTATTTTAGATCCCTCGCTACACTAACACTTCAACTGATCATGATTGTTTCAGGGTTCTACAGAGCTTTCTGATGAGCTTTGAATCAGGTGGCTTCGTGTAGGGAGGGATCTAAAATAGGCAGGATATGGCTCAAGGAACCGGAGTTCCCTACCTCTGTTTTAAATCCTTGTTGTTGTGCAAAGCAAAGGTAAATTGCCACGACTGCTTCCTGCAGAAGACAGTAGACGACGACGACCACGAAAAAGAAGACACGGGAGTCATGGCAATTATGCACAACAACAAGGATTTCAAAGGCACATTAATCCACCCGGGTTTTTACCTTTGGCTGCAATGCAATGTAGAATTCTAGTGAAGGTAAACCATTTTCGTATTAAAAAAAATAAAACTGACGTAGTTATTCAGCAATAGTCTCTTGTCCTTGTCCCCTGCTAGGGTGAAAAGCATGCTTCACTCACAATTATTGATTGCAGCCTGCAGCTCAGTATTTATTCTTCAGTTTTCATTTTAAAAGTTAAATTCATTAAGTGTGACAGGTGTCTAGACAAAAAAAACCCCAAAACAAAACCTATGCTTGGTGGAAATCCACCTATTGCTTGAAAAGTGAAGGAACAATGTAGTTCATCAGCTCCCATAGCCCTGCACGTGGGTAGGTACGCCTTTGTTTGTATTCTATTTATACAAGTTAAACTTCTAAATCAGTTTGACATGGTTTGCAGATAAAGCCCCTTTTGGAGCATAAACAACGAGGCCTCCAAAGCTCCAGAGAATGCAGTGTCATACTCACTCATCATTTCCCAGAAAAGAGGTTTCCCTCCATTCCCTGGCTTTGGTATGCCGTTGGTAGGGCTCCTTGATGGAAGACCTCCGGCTCTCCAAACATTTAAAGACTTTGGAATCGTTTACAGGGGTGAGGTCTGAGCCAATTGATGTCAAGTCAGTGCTGAAAGCGAAAGACGTCCAAGAAGAGTCAGAGGAGGCCCAAGGGCTGGTACCTGCTGTCTCCTCTTCCAATGCATTTCCTAGTTCCACAGTATGAAAATGCAGGTAGGATGAAAAGGACGAAGGTAGGAACCAGCATGGATACATCTGGGAACGTGACGAGACAAACTGGATGGTCCAAAGTCTCTGGTCTCTTCTCGAGATCTACCTTGAACAAAGACTGAAGTGGGAATGAAGAGCTATCCAGAGAGAGACAGAAGGCTAGATGGCCATCATAGAGTGGCTGCCACAAACAAAACGGGCACAATTAGGAGAAAGGTGGAAGCACCAGCACTTAGAAGGTGTTACCTCCCACCTCATAACAGCCCGTACAACTGAATTATTTGCTAAATAATAGAGATGGTTTGTGGTGGGAAATCGATTGGCGGTGCATCAGGAGGCTTTGGCTGGTGGCTTGCGCGGCAACATGATAGCAGCAGGCAAGAGAGCGCCGTCTTGAGTTGCAGTGATGAGTGGTTCATTACAAGTATCTGATCCACTACAAATCAGATTGGGGCTGACAGCGGTAGCTCATTAGGACCCAGGAAAGTGGAGGACAGGTTTGCAGAAAGCAAGAGTTTGGCCGACTGAAATCTACCGTATTGTTACAGATGATCAAACCAATTTTAAGGTCTCAAAAAGATGACCCAGGTTAACTGATAAAGTGCAATATTGAAATGATGATTTTATGTATTCAGTAAAAGAAATCTAAAATGTATCTTGCACTTCGTAAAAAAGTGACACCCCCTCTACCACACATAACAACCTAACCTAATCTTGTCAAGTGTTTGTAGTGTTGTGCAGTCACAATACGACAAGTAGCTAGTTACTTTTATCCAGTATCATGGTTGTAGTGTCGTTGATTTCAATACCAACAGCTGTTCAGCAGGGAAGCTACTGTGGTGATCACGAACGATAATGAGGCCGTGTTCACAGAACTAGACTCCCTCAATGTCCAACACATTGTTTCCAAGCTTCCGGTACCTTAGCAGGCCATTTCCACTGGAGCTCGCCAAGGAGTGGAAAATACGAAATAACACATTTGGTTCGTGAATGTTGATCTCGATTCCCATCCAATCCAAATCACAGGTGTCCTATCTCATACCAAGATTAAATGATTATTTGTCAACTAGCTGTCGATCTAACATTTGAGGACCAACCATTCCCAGTATCTGATTTATGGGGCAGGGACCGCAAGTCAGCCTTTTGTGACATGAACAAAATCATTCAGGGTGCTGTTTGTAAATGGCTTTTGCAAGTCATAGGTTGCACTTACGAACATAGTGCTGAATAGTATTTATTGATATTGGTTTTCTCAAGTGTTCCTGGGCCAATGTGGTGGTATCTTGTACAGATTGATGGTGGTTTTTGATGCAGATCCGCCTGAGGGATCGAAGGTCCCAGGTTGGTTTTGGGCCTTGCCACTTACGGTACATGCAGTGATTTCTACAGATTCTTTGAACTTTTCGATGATATTATGGACCGAAAATGATGAAATCCCTAAATGCCTTGTAATTTTATGTTGAGGAACATTGTCCTTGAGTTGTTCAACTATCACACACAGCCGTTCCCAAAGAGGTGAACCTCGCCCCATCTTTGTCTGTGAATGACTTAACAAGTCAGAGAAGCTTCTTTTGTACTTAATCATGGCACCCACTTGTTCCCCGTTAGCTTGTTCACCTGTGGGATGTTCCAAAGAGGTGTTTGATGAGCAGTCCTCAACTACCTCAGCCTTTTTTGCCACCTTCCCAACTTTTTTGGACTGCGTGGCTACCATAAAATTCAAAGTTCATGATTAGTTGCCAAAATCCATCAAGTATATCAGTTTGAACATTAAATATCTTGTCTTTGTAGTATATTCAAATATTGGTTGACCATGATTTTGAAATCATTGTACTTAAAAACCAACATGCAGTGTTGGACGTCGCTTCATGTGCTAAATGGGCGATACAGTATACGATACCTGTAGTGGCACAGAAGAGAGGAAAACCTTTTACTGACAAAAAGAAAAAACAGTCAAGGATTGGCTACTGGAGGTACTTGAGGAGCCTTTCTACAGCTTGGATTTGGACAATCCAATACTTCCAAATTGATAGTGACAATCTGGGGAGGTCCTGTATCTTCTCCCAGCAAGATTGTGACCCCGTGCAGCCCCCTATACCGAGGCTAATTTCAGATGACTTGAGAGACAAGAAAATGAACAACACGGTATGCTTTTTTTTTATAGCAGGTACTCCCGTACTTTTTATTTCTCCAAGTTATACTGAGAAGATACAGTATGTTGGTGTGAAGACAAGAAAAGGAGGGGCAAAGAGGATCTGCCATTTTCAGTAAACAGGCCTTGGTTGCTTCATATTATTGTGAGCCTCGGATGCAGACACATAGGACGACTCAGGAAAGAAATCCTCATGGAACTCGGCCAGAAACCTACATGAAAGAAGAGAAGATAGTAAATATGCAGTGTTGTCAGCTGACAAACAGCAGACATACTTGATTGTGATTTCATATTTTTCTCTCCATAACCGGCTCATTATAAAGAAATGTCAGGCCCAACGCCATCCTATGGAGGTGCACAGAGCAAATCCAAATCCTCCTATAGCCATACAGACAGAACATTGACCGAGCAACAGTAAGCATGAACCCACCCTGCCCCGAGCCCTCTGCCTCCCATCTAATCAGTCGCGGGGAAAACTAATCCGGAATCTTCTTAGTATCCACTACTCGGCCAAATCCTCTAAATCTTGCCATCTCATCTTAGCTCCACCGGTCCTCCTAATCTCAATGCAAACAAATTATACTCAGCAGAAAGGAGAAACAGAACGTTTTGATGACCGCCCACAAACAAGGCAACCAAATGGCAAGGACACTAAGACATCTCATCCTCATTTCAAAATGGGCAACCACAGAAAAATCGAAGGTCTCAATGCTAGACTTTTGTCTTTACGATTACACCCTCCTCCCCACCCCATTATCATCTTCCTCAAAAGGGAAAAACGATTCAAAAGGAATTTGTGTGTGTGTGTGTACACTCACACACACACACACATATATATATATATACACACATATATATATATATATATATATATACACTTACCGGCCACTTTATTAGGTATACCTGTCCAACTGCTTTAAACACTTAATTTCTAATCAGCCAATCACATGGCGGCAACTCAGTGCATTTAGGCATGTAGACATGGTCAAGACAATCTCCTGCAATTCAAACCGAGCATCAGTATGGGGAAGAAAGGTGATTTGAGTGGCTTTGAACGTGGCATGGTTGTTGGTGCCAGAAGGGCTGGTCTGAGTATTTCAGAAACTGCTGATCTACTGGGATTTTCACGCACAACCATCTCTAGGGTTTACAGAGAATGGTCCGAAAAAGAAAAACTATCCAGTGAGTGGCAGTTCTGTGGGCGGAAATGCCTTGTTGATGCCAGAGGTCAGAGGAGAATGGCCAGACTGGTTCGAGCGGATAGAAAGGCAACAGTGACTCAAATAACCACCCGTTACAACCAAGGTAGGCAGAAGAGCATCTCTGAACGCACAGTACATCGAACTTTGAGGCAGATGGGCTACACCAGCAGAAGACCACGCCGGGTGCCACTCCTTTCAGCTAAGAACAGGAAACTGAGGCTACAATTTGCACAAGCTCATCGAAATTTGACAATAGAAGATTGGAAAAACATTGCCTGGCCTGATGAGTCTCGATTTCTGCTGCGACATTCGGATGGTAGGGTCAGAATTTGGTGTCAACAACATGAAGGCATGGATCCATCCTGCCTTGTATCAACGGTTCAGGCTGGTGGTGGTGGTGTAATGGTGTGGGGAATATTTTCTTTGGGCCCCTTGGTACCAATTGAGCATCGTTGCAACGCCACAGCCTACCTGGGTATTGTTGCTGACCATGTCCATCCCTTTATGATCACAATGTACCCAACTTCAGATGGCTACTTTCAGCAGGATAATGCACCATGTCATAAAGCTGGAATCATTTCAGACTGGTTTCTTGAACATGACAATGAGTTCACTGTACTCAAATGGCCTCCACAGTCACCAGATCTCAATCCAATAGAGCATCTTTGCGATGTGGTGGAACGGGAGATTCGCATCATGGATGTGCAGCTGACAAATCTGGGCCAACTGTGTGATGCCATCATGCCAATATGGACTAAACTCTCTGAGGAATGCTTCCAGCACCTTGTTGAATCTAGGCCATGAAGAATTGAGGCAGTTCTGAAGGCAAAAGGGGGTCCAACCCGTTAGTAAAGTGGCCGGTGAGGGGGTGTATGTATGTGTGTGTGCGTGTATATATATATATATATATATATATATATATCCATCCATCCATTTTCCGAAGCAGGCCCGGGGAGAACATGCAAACTCCACACGGGGAGGGCGGAGCTGGAATCGAACCCGGTACCTCTGCACTGTGAAGCCGACGTGCTAACCACTGGACTACCGGGCCGTCCTATATATATATATATATATATATATATATATATACACACACACACATATACACACACACACACACACGCCATGAAATTATATTCTTGTGGATTACATTTAGCAAGAAATTAAAAAGCACTACATAATTGGTTTTCAAGTTCTTTGCAGAAAATTAAACGAGCCTGACTATGCACCTGAGGATCCACTAGTTGCTCTAAAAACCATTAAAGAATGGTTTCACTTGACAAACGTCACAATCTCACAATGAGAATGCTACATTTGAGTCCCCTCTATTAATCGACGATTAATTTTAAAAATATATCCTGCAAAAAAATATGTATCCCCACCCTCTCAATGCATTTCAACTTATTTTTCGGTTCCCAGAATGGATTGCGTGGCCATTCATCCTTGTTACGTTTGTTTGTGTTCCCAGGGTTTGAATTTGTGTCGTATTTAACACATTTACTGTATGTATGCATGCTTTTTGTGTAAAATAGTGACACTCAGGCCAATTCCTTTCACAGCTTGATTTGCCTACCTCAGCATTGTTTGTAAAAAATATATTAAGACTTGCATGTTCTGAATGACAGGTCAATAGAATGACCTTATCTCCAAATTTCTACATCAATCCATATATCGATACATGGCAAAATAAAAATTATATCCAAAATGTTATAGATTTAGATCTATAACATTTTGGATATCATTTATGTAGCGTACATAACAAAATCGGCAAACATTGACCAGTTTGCCGATTAATTTAATCGGACGGGCCCTAGTTCAAAGATGTCATTTCTTGTTGTGTTCAGAATTGAAGTAGTTTGGACTCTGAGGGACAGATAGAGCAATCTTGTGCTGGATTTGCAGTTCTTCGCCACAGCATAACACGGTGGTGGAAGGCAGTACTGTATGGCTTTGATTAGAGACTGGGAGAACCAAATCCTTTCGGTTTGGGAGCGGCTCAACTGAAGATCGCTCGGGAGGATTTAAAGATTAGACTCCCCGCGCTTGTGTAACACCCACTCATCTCCCTCCCACTAACACATGCTCTGTCCCTCCCTACGATCCACTCATGCTCTCATTTCCTTTTGCTCCTCCTTGACTTTTGGTATTTTTGTCCTTGCCTTTTCTTGTTTCTACTGAGGCGTATGCATCATTATTGGTTTTGTGATTACGTCTTTGCAGAATACAGTTTTTGAGTGGATTCTCTGGTTGTAAGGATTGGAACCTTGTGACAATTTTGCTCTAACTTATTAACAACCACGAGTCCCCTACACTTGGAATGTAAAAATGACAGATTGAAAAATTCAACCTGCCCATTTCTGACCAGCAATGTTTGAATGGAGGGTAAAAGCTTCCAGGCCCGTTTGACCCAATGACTCTCATCCCATATTTGGAAAGAGGGGACTCCAACCACTAAACATATTGTGTGAACCGCTGCTATTTGGCTTGTGAGTCACTTGCATATTAATTAGTACAGTAATTAGGTTAGTGTTCCCACTTTTTGCTCAAAATTACTTTCCATGACTTTTTCATCAAATTATCACAGCATACACTAATTACACCCGTAAGCGACCTGTCTACAATTGTAACTTCTATGTGGAGAATTTCATGAGATTTCTTCAATGTCACCAAATTGGCTCCCAAAACAAACAGCTCTCTCACCACTCAGAATAAATTCTCATCCTTCACCTCAAAAGAGCGGGGTATGTTGAAAAGAGGTTCGACTGTTGCACTCGTGGCACAGCCATAGCCATGTTGACTAGCACAGGAGCGTAACACGAGCTAAACCTGCATGAAAAGTTGGAGCGCTGCTCTCTGTACACATACATACTAATAGATAAGAGAAGACAGAGGGAGAGGAAAAACCTCACGCTCGATCTACAGCAACACTCTTCAACTGAATGTCGTTAGTATTGGTGCTTCTTTGGAGAAAAGAGATCCTTACTTGGGACTGAAAAGTCAGTCAATCTGTCAAAAAAGTTATATGGAAACACTGGGCAGCAGAAGTGTCGTAATGGAATATGCAATTTGATTGGTTGGAAGCGTCAAATGGGGGTGGTGCTCTGCGGACTAGAGGCAGAGATTTCAGCAGAAAAGTGCGACAGCTCAATGTTGCCCATTGAAGGCAGCTGAAATCAGATGTACCAGTACATATCTGTTTAAAGGGAAGGTCAACAATTTCTTTACAATGTTTCGTGTGGCCTCACGAGTCTTAAGATTGTCATTCTGATCAATATTGCGTTTGTGGAATATGAATTAAGCAGCAAAATCCGCTTCTCTTGATCCATCTCAGGGGCAGTGTTTTGGACCACTCGCGGTCGACTGAAAATGACATCACACTGCACAAGGGCTCAGGTAACGACCAATTACGGCTCACCTGTATTCTGGGTTTAAGCCGTGATTGGTTGTTTCCAGAGCCCGTAGGCCACTGGTGTTCAAACTACAACCCGGGGGCCATTTGCCATTTTGAAATGGCCCGCAGTGCTATTTACAAAAAGGGTGCGGAGGTGTGGCCAGTGTTAGAAGTGTGGCTATTAAAATCTATTAGTAAAGCTTTTCTAGCTCTGCAAAAACACTGTTGTTTGCACATACTGTAAATTAAAATCCAAACAGTAATATCATTTCTGTCAGGAATAAAGATAATACCATTTCAGAAACAGGAATGGTTTCCACCACATTCTGTTCACGATCATGGTTCAGTCAAATGAATGATCCTCAAGTATGGTCAACTGATGACAGAGTGCTCCTGTTTTGGTTCTGAATGTGGAGACGCTCAGTGGTGCAGATCTAGTCAAGTGAGATGCAGGGGTGCAGGCCACTCCAAAACAAGTTGACTTGATTTCCCGTTTAATCGATTTGCATTAACAGACACGGCAGAACAAAGCAGAGGGAGGAAAACAATTTTTAAGGAGATCATAAGCATTTCCAGTACATTTTTCCTTTCCCCCCCACTCATTTTCCATGACTGGAAAATGAATCAATCCTATTCCAGGACGCGTGGGAATCATGAACACATATCTGTTACCTGAGGAAGAGCTCAAGATGTTTGACCAAGGCTCTTAAATTCCTTTCAGGGATCTGCATCTTTCCAAGGATTTCAGGAAGCTTCACTGGATGAATCAGGGAAACGTGATGCGATAACACAGAGACAATCATATGGTCAAGTGGCTGCAACAAACTGAATCAAGTGAATGGACAAATAGGGGGAAAAAAATAACCAACCAAAAAGTCGCAGAAGGTGCTGCACTCCATACAGGTAGGAGGGTGGCGGAAGCTGGTCATTTAAGGGATAGTTATCAGGTGTCAGCTTCCAACTCAGCACCTGACGGACAGGGCGGTGAGAAAGTCTTATGTTTCCTGATAGCAAATAGTTGCTGTATTTCAGAGTGCAACAATACATTTCAATAATAATCCAAATACAGTGGGACCCCAGCTATTTGTGTGTGTGGGGGGGGGGGGGGGGGGGCTTGGGACCAAGCCAGGCTGTGACTGATGCCTCCCCAAAAAAGGTGATCCAATTTTAGATTTTTTGACAGGATGCACATTATCAGATGATAACACTAATGTGATTTTCTGAGCCAATCAGAATCAAGACCATGATATCATACGGTGTGCTCAGACAAATGTTGTATGCAACCTACACTTAAAAAAATATTTATATCTCTCTCTCTCTCTATTATATATATATATAAAAACATTCATATTTTTTGTTTTAGAAAAGCTGTTGGAAGTTTTGAAAGTTCAATATTTGTCCATACAACAGTTTGTACTTCACATACTTTATTGAGATCTGGAATTTGATCAAAATGATTCAATGGATATCAAAGTGCACGGCCATGTTCAAATGGTAGGGTTTTTTTTAAATCAAATTTCAGACTTGTGAAGAACCCCTGTAATGGTTAGACCAGGGGTGCCCAATACGTCGATCGCGATCAACTGGGGCCAGTGGACTGGTCCCAAGTCGACCGCGAGGGACGAGCGGAGGAAATGGGGTGGGGGGCGTCTGGATGTGTGTCTGTGTCTTTCGTTTTCGTTCTGGCTGTTGCTCATCGTGGCGTACGTGTGTGTATCTGTGCGCGTGCATGTGTATTTATGTGTGCATTTATATGCACGCGCGCGATCAAATCGATCGCGGGAGGTTGGTCGCTTCAAAAGTCGATCTTTAATCAAAAAGGTTTGGCGACCCATGGGTTAGACTGTTTTACCCCATCATAGAATATCGCAATTATGGAAAAAACAATAAACAAAACAATAAACGCCCAGTGGTCGACTGTTGCCGGTTCCTTCGCTTTCACAACGGCAAAATCGCTTTGTCACCTCATTGAGCTCATTATTTCGTCTGCTCTCAAGGCCGTGAAAAGGTCCGCTTCGTTCTTTGCTTGGAGTCAAGGGCAATGGGGAGGATGAACCACTGTGGACTGGAGTTTCTGCAGAAAGAGGAAAACATACTTTTGTGCAGCTCACCTAAAATAAAGTAAGTGATCTAAACAAAACTAAATTCAGGTGACCCCCACTCGCCAAAAAAAAGCAGTACAGCGTTCATGAGAAGCAGCAGTTATGTGGCAACAAAAGTGGTCTTGCTCCACTTACTGGTCAAAATATGTTACTACAAAAACAAATTCAACTATAGGTACATTTTAAAATAGACTCGGCAATAGCTTCGTTTTCCAAAACTGGTGGAAGATTTTTAGTTCAAGAACTGAAAGAACACTATTTGTCCTGATAAATATTCTGAGAGGTTGTTCCCTTACTTCTGTCAAGATTGAGGATGAATTTTGACTGCAACGAGTTGTCGATCAAGCGGCGTTTGAGTTGAGGAGATGCTGTGGAACTGCCGCCACCTGTGTCATTTTGTAACCAAAAGCAATCATTTGAGAGGAAATGCTCAGGAATAAATGCTACCTCAGACCACGAGACATCCACTTCAATATATTTACCGCCACTGCTCCCTTCAGCTGGTCGTTCTCCCCCAGGCGTGTTCCTGGTGGAACGCCTGAGTGACTGGGACTGGTACGAGATACAGTCCATGTCGGGGTGGCGACGCCGCTTTGGGGTGGGCGCGGTGGGCGTCGTGGTGGAAACGTCACTCAGGGCTGGCTGACTGTCCGTCGACTGAGGCGTGGGGGGGTTGTGACCGGCCGGGCTGGGACTGCGTTCTCGCTGGGTGCTTGAAGGACACGACAAAAGACACGACGCTGAGCCTGTCGCTCCTCAATTAGATTCAGAGCCAATGGCACTTACTTGCCGGGGCAGGGTGATCCTTCGTTCCCGGCCAAGAAAAGCCGAGACGAGCTGACCTTTTTGAACTGAGCTTGCTCACACGGGTAGAGGAGGATCATGGGTAGGGTGAAGTCAAATGTGATCCTCAGCCCGTCAACCATTTCCTTACACAGCTCCTCACTTTCATAATACAAAAACAAGTTGTGACTCATCATTGTATTTGTACAGCAGTAAAGTCAACCAGTCTCTCTTTTTCTCTCACACTCGCTCCCTCTCTCTCTCTCTCTCTCTCTCTCTCAACATACTTCTTCTCTGGAGGGATTGGCTGTGGGCTGCTGCTCTGTGTCGTACTCTGCTGTTGCTGCCGCCGGTAACGCTCATTGGCCATGAATGCCTTGTTGATAGCAAAGTGCTTTACGTAAGACTCCAAGATTTGCACAACATTCGTCTGACAAGGCACCATCACCAACTACAAAGGAAAAAAAGTGTTTTTTTTTTATTGTCCAAAAAATTATCTAACACACTCAAAACGTCATATTACCACAAGCAATAAACCAAATCAAATCTTCATGCTTGATTTTTCCATGTAAAATAAGTGAACCTTGAAGTTCAACGTTATCAGAGGCAATCCTTTCAAATTAATTTTCAAATCAAGATGCAACATTTAAATTGGTATTTCAGGAGAACAAAGTGCGACCCATCAATTATCTCTTATGAGAAGCAATAATTAACTTAAATGTTTATCTTGTCATACCTTTTTCCTCTTATTGATGTAAAAGCAGTCGTCCTCCAATTTTTTCTTGAGGATATCTGGAATATTGATGTCAACATGGACAATTCTCTCCTCACTTTCCTTCTTGATATTGATATCAGGTTCAACTTTCTGGGGGGGAAAAAGTACATTTTTTTTCAAGTGATGAAGAGAAGGTTCCCTGGGCAGAGCTCTACATGAACTTTTGCTCTTGTTGCACTGGTGCTTCCAACTTTTTCAGTTGGTTGCACGGCGCAGGATTTGGTCACGCCCATTTTTAGGGAGATACAGCGTGGCCAGATTTGCTCGTGTATAGTCATCTCTTTTCACATACAATTGTTTCATATTATGCAAATATTGACAATATATTTGGGGGTACTCTGAACTTTTGTTTGCAACAAGCAGCGGCTGACAAAACAGGTCAGCTATTTTATATGACTTTAAAAGAAAGACAAAAAACAGAAATGGGCAGGGCAAAATAATTTCAACCATAATAGCAGTGAAATAATAGCTGAAAGCTAAACAACTTCAATTTCATTTTACTTGTATTACGTCAACAAAATATGCAAAGGATACCAATTAGAATATTTGTAATATATTAACATTTTGCATCTTTTTAAAAAATAATTTTTAAACAATTGAACACGAAAAACGTTTATTTTACTTAATACTGATATTTCTATTTATGCCAAGAAATTAACAAATGATTGCTGTTTATTATTTAAGCCTGTGGAGAGTATAAAATCTCATGGAATATTTAACGTTTGACATCCCAACCACTAGACTGAAGGATGGAAGCCTCGTGACTTGTTTAGGTATTGTAACATACAGCAAGTACGAGACCTACGATTGATTGTAATTCACTAAAATAGCAAAGTGATTCCGCTCCCATCATTCTACTTGATATATGTCAGCTTTTATATCTTGATGCAAATCCCACATGATTTAGATATTTGTAGCTATAAACCTTTACTGCATTGAGGGAGTTTGAAATGTCTGACTGTATTCGAATGCATTCGCCGAATGCGAGAGGTGTCAATGTTCCATGTCGAGCGAGCTGAATGGAAAGCCGTCGTTTATTAAGCAAGTAGTGCTCGTCTCGTTAGGTGGTCGTTACAGATCTGGACTGAGACATTTATTAAATTTTTAGAGGAATGATTTAAAATGACGGGCAACATAGACAGACTGACAGAGTTGGAGGGCCTTGTCTATATTCAATGACACCCCCCCCCCCCACACACACACACACACACAACCCAAGTACCAGTCGGAGCATGAAAATATGCATTGGCGCTGTGGATGAAATTTTACCAGCAGACACTGAAAGGTTGGCCTCCATATTGGGCCCACTGTCGATCATATGCAGAAATGTTTATAAACTAGTGCAGCTGAAGTCAAGGAAGATCTGGTATGGTTAGCAAAACCAAGCTCTCTCAGCCTGAGATTGTTAGTCACCATTTTGTTAATGTCCGCAGAGAAGGTAGTGTCGCCACTATTTGAAGATTCTGCTTCAGAACCGTCGCCCTCACTGCTGCCAGAAGATGAAATCAGGCCTGGGCACAGAATAGCGAGATGGAATGAATATGATTGCAGTGGGAGACTGAGTGCAAGCAAAAGGGGGAGCAAAGTGAGCCTTCTCACACGTGTCATCACTGTCATCCTCCTTCGGTAGTGTCTTAAGCGAGGGTTTAGTACCAGAAGGGTGTCGCCTCTTCGCCCATCCTTTTTTCTTCCTACCACCGGGAAACAAGACTTTGAGCATGTTCTCAACTGTTCATTGAGTCAAATGGATCAACTACGGTACAAGCCTTCAAGTGAGAAAATGGAAGTTCCTAAACTTACATGCGACCAAGTGCTTCACGCGCCAGTTTACGTTGCAATTTGCGGCTTTCCTTGGTGTCCCTTAGGACATGATCGTCTGCAGCCCAACGATCCCAGCTAAACACAAACACACACATTTTCATGGAAACACAATTAGTTAGGTTACAACTAAGGGTGCAATGTTGTGCATCATGGTTACCTTCTGCTCCAACCGTTAAAGTGAATTAAGTACTTTGGGATTCGCCTTCCATGTTCATCCTTGCCGATGACTATGTCAAGGACCTGTAAATATGAAATATATTTAGAAAAATTGTGTTTGGAGAGGCCTTGACCTCACTCCACAATGAGCATGGCTTTTGGCATTTGAAGCTCTGAAGATACAGTGGCTGGCAAAAGTATTTATATCCCTTTAACTTTTCAAAGTTTTGTCACATTACAACCACATGGGCTTACTTTATTGGGATTACATGTGATAAACCCACGCAAAGTGACGCATGTTTGGAAAGCGGAAGGATTCATCATTAAAGCGCAATATGTTTGGGGTATTTGGGGCTTTGCCCTTCTCCATGGTATTTAGGTCTGGACTTTCACTGGGGCATTCTAACACATAAATAGGCGTTGACCTAAACAATTTCATTACAGCTCTGGTTGTATATTTATTGTCGTCCTGCTGGAAGTGGGTCCACCACCCCGGTCTCAAGTTGAGGACTCCCAACATGTTTTGCCCAAGGCTGTCCCATATTGTATTTGGAAAATGATGATAGCTCTGCCATCCGCAGATACATTCACAGTGATGTGCAGTGGTTGCTTTAAGCCACAAATTGCATCCTGCATTAACACTAACTTCAATTTTGGTCTCATCTGACCGGGGCACGTGATTCCACATGCAAGCAGTGTCCACTACATGGCTTTTGGAAAACAGTTCATGGGACTGTCAAGTGGATGACTATATAGCTGTCCTGTGGACAGATTCACCCACCTGAGCTGTGGCTGTGTGCAGCTCATCCAGAGTTAACATGGACCTTTTGGGTGCTTCTCTGACAAATGCTCTCGTTGGTCGGCCATTCTGTTTCGGTGGCGACCATTTCTTAGGAGGTTTGCAGTTGTGCTATGCCCTTTCCATTTTTCAATGAGTGACTGAAGAAGGCTCCTTAAGATGTTCAAAGCTTGAGATATTTTCTTAGATCCTAAGCCTTTCTCCCTCATCAGTCTGGTGTGTTCTTTGGCTTCATAGTGCCGTGTGTTCACAAATGAGGGCTTCACAAAACAGCAGTATGCGTACTGTCATGAGATTACAAACAAAGACGGGGTGTTTACCAAGTTTGATCTCCTAAAGCAATTGGATGCACTGGATTTTATTCAGGGGTGTCAGAGCTGAATATTTTTTGCAGGCCACATTTGTCAATATTTATTCATATGAGATAACGAAACTCGGATACTTTGCCACGTCACAACTGTGCCCCACTTTGTGGTCGTCTATCACATGAGAAAACCCCAGTCTAATGTACCATTGTGGTTGTGACATGAAAACCTTATCAAGCTACTGTACATTTAAAACAATATATCAGTGCCTGATGACTGTGTTCTTTGCATATTTATCACACACAAGGATTTCAGTTCATCACACCAAAGAAATACAAAATGCAGTTTTCAAATGACAATTCAATTCATTAAGGCACAAACAAAAACCCGAAATATTTCTGACGCTCTGTGAAAAAGTAATTGCCCCCGAAGCTAATAATGGGTTGTCCAACTTGGGCAGCAATAACAGCAAGCCCATGGTTTCGGTATCGAATTTGTTAAAGGCCAGATGCCGATATTTGCAACCTATCACGCCTACCTATGAGGGTCAGGAGTGACGTAAAAGAAGACCAAACAGACTGTCGCGATGTAGGCAAACGCGTTACGTTTAAATTAAGTCACTACATCATGTAAAACAGCAGCAAGTCCAAACTAGTCCGTGTAAAATTGTTTGAGATGCAATGTCGCTAACATGGTGCAGGATACGTGTTTGGTGTTCGCAAGGATCCCGGCTAAGAACACCAGGACATAAGTGGAGCTTTATCTTCGAGGTTTCAGCCCTACATTGTGTTATAGAACTAAATGTATTAAGAATGTATATACGGTGTCTCATACCTTTGCGTCATACAAGACCTGAGCCTTGGTTGGGTCAGGTTCGAAGCACAGCACTCGTTCTCCTTTTTGGAATCTAAATTTAATGCCCCGCGAATTCATTTGTTCATGGCTCCGTGTGAGAGAGGAGGTATCAATCCACAATCCAACATAATTATCAACTGAATCTATTCCAAACACACTGCTACGAGGGAACAGTCCTCGGGGTTTCTTCACAAAAAACAAACGACGCGTGAAAAGACAACACTGTTGCAAAGCCTCAAACGTCGAATTCAAAGATTTACGTAACTTCCCCCTCCGCATTCTTCTTTTTCTTCTTTTAGTTTTTGGCATATTGCATGTTTTGATTAATACCGCCATCTACTGTACAGGAGATCGCAAAGGGACTTTCCAAGCAATGCTCCCGACGGTTGGCCAAAGACCAAAAGAGACAAGATAAGGATTTACTCAATCTCAGAGGAATACGCATACCTGTCAAGTCACACGGTTTAGCCATAGTTCATACGGATTTTGTGGTGAATCTTACGTATATGGCCGTATCGCACAAATCATACGGATTCTGAAAATTTCCGTTTTTTGTTCCCCCCCCGACAGGTAGTTCCGTTTGCTTTTGCCCAGAACGGTGCTCGTCTACTCGAATGCTTTCATTTCCGGAATACAACTCTGAACACAGTAATGCCACTAAGTAGAATGATGATTAGACATTAACCAGACATTGTATTGTATCTACAATAAATATAATTGAAAATTTCGTGGGTTTTTTCTGTGCCGTTATTTTGACATAAAATGCTTTGGTATGTTATAAGGATTTTTTGCTCTTGATACGGATTTTTTTGGTAGTTTATACAGGTTGGCGCTCCGAAAAGTTGACAGGTATGAATACGGAAGATAATGGGGAAAAACTTTATCCTCCGAATCACATCAATTTCCCTCAAATTGAGCAATAACGACTGATATTCTTTCCTTGCTGAACTCTGTCTCAGAATTTAAAAACTAAATTGACTTTTCATCCTGCCATTAATCTTATAATCTTATATCATGTATTTTCCCAACCTCAGTTTTCACACCCAAATAAGACATGCTCAACACTTCCCATAAAAACACCATCGACCCATCCACCATTTGGATTCTAAAGATTTCTTGGTCTATCTTTTTGATTTTCTTCATATCTTCAAAGTGGATAACGATGAGCTGGAATCACAGCAGTCAATCGCCATGAATGAACTAATTTCCGCTATCAATTGCGATGCGAAACACTATTGCCAGCATTTTCCCAGTATAGACAGAACCTCGCTCATGAAGCCTTTTTGCTACTTCTATATAAAATTCTGGACTGAGAAATGCCTGCAATTGGCAGACAACCAGTTCAGAGTGTACCCCGCCTACTGCCCGAAGACAGCTGGGATAGGCTCAGGCAAGTCCATGACCCTTGGGAGGACAAACCAGTCAGGTTTGAAGTTAGCCAATCCTCCATTAAACGTCTCCAGTTGGTCCAGAATGCTGCTGCTGATATTGAATACCAGCTAACATTTGGAGAGATGTATTTGCTGCTGCTCCATAAACAACACAACTATAATCCAAGATTGATTAATTTATTAGTCCACAATACGATACTCTGCATCTTCCTTATTCACTGTCTACCAAATACCTCGTTTAGTGTTGACATTTCATCATTGCCTTGTGAATATGCACATACTGTATAGTTACCCAGTTGCTGATGGTGTAGTGGTGCAGTGTGAGTGGGCAGCGTGGGATCGGTTCCCACTCAGTGATGGTGTGGATGTGAGTGAGAATGGTTGTTTGACTCTATATATGCCCTGTGACTGACTGGCAGCCAGTTCAAGGTGCAGTCTGCCTTCCGCCCGTAGTCTGTTTGGATAGGCCCAACAACTCCCCTCAACCCTGTTTAGGATGAGCACTGTTGAAGATGGATGGCCATGGAAGCTTGAGGGTTCTGCGCAGTATCCTTGCTGTTCCACTGCACATTTCTGGACTGAGATGTCCGATGTTGTTCCCGGGATCTGTTGCAACCACTCATCTAGTTTGGGGGGCACTGCCCCGAGTGCTCCGACCACCACAGGCACGACTGTCACCTTTACCTTCCAGGCTCTCTCCAGCTCCTCTCTGAGCCCTTGGTATTTCTCGAGTTTCTCGTGTTCTTTCTTTCTGATGTTTCCATCACTTGGGACCGCTACATCCACTACAACGGCTTTCCTCTGCCCTTTATCTATGATCACGATATCTGGTTGGTTCGCCATTACCATCTTGTCAGTCTGGATCTGGAAGTCCCACAGGATCTTCGCTCTGTCATTCTCCACCACCTTCGGAGGTGTTTCCCATTTTGACCTTGGGGTTTCCAGTCCATACTCCGCACAGATGTTTCGGTAGACTATGCCAGCCACCTGGTTATGGCGTTCCATGTAGGCCTTCCCTGCCAGCATCTTACACCCTGCAGTTATGTGTTGGATCGTCTCAGGTGCCTCTTTGCACAACCTACACCTTGGGTCTTGTCTGGTGTGGTATATCTGGGCCTCAATGGCTCTGGTGCTCAGGGCCTGCTCTTGAGCAGCCAGGATGAGTGCCTCTGTGCTGTCCTTCAGGCCAGCCCTCTCTAGCCACTGATAGGACTTCTTGAGATCGGCCACTTCAGTTATGGTCGGGTCTTAACGTCCGTGGTCTGAATCTCTTCCTTTGGCCACCTTATTATTCCTGCAGGGTATCTGATCACTGGCAGGGCATAGCTGTTTATTGCCCGGGTCTTATTCTTGCCATTGAGCTGGCTTCTTAGGACTTGCCTCACTCGCTGGAGGTATTTGGCCGTAGCCGCTTTCCTTGTTGCCAGTTCGAGGTTGCCATTGGCTTGTGGTATACCGAGGTACTTGTAGCTGTCCTCAATGTCTGCTATTGTTCCTTCAGGGAGTGAGACCCCTTCAGTGCGGACTACCTTTCCTCTCTTAGTCACCATCCGACTACATTTCTCAAGCCCGAATGACATCCCGATGTCGCTGCTGTAGATCCTGGTTGTGTGGATCAGGGAGTCTATGTCCCTTTCGCTCTTAGTATACAGCTTTATGTCATCCATGTAGAGGAGGTGACTGATTGTAGCTCCATTTCTGAGGCGGTATCCATAGCCTGTCTTGGTGATTACTTGGCTTAGGGGGTTCAGTCTTATGCAGAACAGCAGTGGGGAGAGTGCATCACCTTGGTATATGCCACAATTGATGGACACTTGGGTAAGTGGCTTGCCATTGGCTTCAAGTGTGGTTTTCCACATCCTCATCGAGTTCGCAACGAAGGCTCTTAGGGTCCTGTTCACCTTATACAACTCCAAGCAGTCAGTGATCCATGTATGTGGCATCGAGTCTTAGCCGCAATGATGCCTGACATGAGCTTCCATGTTGTGGAGAGACAGGTTATTGGCTGATAGTTGGATGGGACTGCACCCTTTGAGGGATCCTTCATGATCAGGATCGTTCGCCCTTCGGTTAGCCATCCTGGGTGAGTCCCATCCTTCAGCAGCTGGTTCATTTGTGCTGCTAGGCGCTCATGGAGTGCTGTGAGTTTCTTTAGCCAGTAGGTGTGGACCATGTCCGGGCCTGGTGCTGTCCAGTTCTTCATATCTGAGACTCTTTCCTGTATGTCTGCCACTGTTATGGTAACTGGCTTCTGTTCAGGGAGGTTGCTGTGCTCCTCTCTCAGGGTCACCAGCCATTGTGCACTGCTGTTATGTGCAACCTCCTTCTCCCATATGCCTTACCAGTACCTTTCAGTTTCCAGTCTTGGTGGGTCAGCTCTGTTGTTAGGACCGTGCCACTGAGCGTACACTTTTGCAGGTTGTGTTGCGAACAGCCTGTTTATTCGTCTGGCCTCATTCTCTTTCGTGTATCGCTTTAGGCGGCTGGACAAGGCTTGGAGCCTTTGTTTGGCAGTTTCGAGTGCTTCAGGTATGGTCATCTGGATGTACCTCTCGGGTATCGGCCTTTTCATCACACCTCTCTGGGCCTCAGTCAATTGACTCACATCTTTCCGAGCCGCCTTGATCTTCGCCTCCAACCGTCTTTTCCATGGTGGGTAACGTATCTCATGGCTTCCATGGTTGCTCTTATAGCCAAGCATGTCAAGGATCACTGATGCTGAAGCGTATATCAGCTCATTGGTTTCCGTGATCGTTACGGTAGGGATCACCCTCAGTGCTGCATTCACACTTTCCATGAGACTTTCAGGTGGTACTTCACATAGCCGTTGTAATCGGTTTCTAGGTTGCCCAGCTTTCATTCTCGCCATGATCTTAGCTTTCAGGTCAGTAGCTGCCTCGCTCAGCATTTCATTCATTGGGGCTGGCCTCCCAATCTCATCATCTGCATTCATTGGGGCTTGCCTCCCAATCTCTGGTATGACCTCCTCCTCTGATCTGGCAGCCTGGGGCCCTTCACCATGGAACCTGCGTTGTACCTCATCAATCTCAAGTTGTGACAGCAGTTGCCGTTTGTGGATGTTGGAACACTGAGCTACTAGTTGTTTCATGGTCAACCGTGACTGTGGGTTTCGAAGTAACCATTTAGCCCACATTCTCTGCATGTAACCCCTCTGACTAGGGTTGCTTGAGTAGTAGCATTCCAACAGAGCCATGTTATCGCATCTCGCCCATCTCCGCTTTGTTCCAGTAGCCCATTTTATATATATATATATATATATATATATATATATATATATATACTGTATATATTTTAGTATACATGAAATTGCACCTTCTTTCCCTTTTTCCAAATTGCTTCATCATCTCCAGCAATGAATCCCACTCGAAAAGCTCTGAACAAATTTGAGGTCAGACAAGTGCTGACGTTCCCTGATGCCTAGTAGAAGGCCCTGTATATTGAATCTGAAATCTGATTCAGATCCTTAAAAAAAGAAAACAAATCTATTGTGTTGTTTCAATTGTCCATGGCCAGCAATCCTGCATCTGAAGGTGTTGGGAAGTTTACGCTGATAGACAGGGACTCCTCTAGGTGTTGTTTTCTTTTGCCGGTGCTAAAGAGCAGCTTAACTGATGCATTTAGGGGGCTGAGAAAATAATTTGTAAATATATTTTGAATATTAAATTCTGCATGACTTAAAATGTATGTCTTTATGTTTAATTTGGGGGAATTGATAGCTGTAATTATTTTGTCAGAGGACAGTGAGTGTGCTTTTTCATATAATTCTAGTTAGAATATGTTTACCAAGACCTGCTGCCTTAAAAATATATATTGTTACATTTTTCATGAACAAGTTCGATATTTTCAGATTTCATGTGTGCCAATATGTTTAATATTTTATTCCAAATCGTTTGGTATATTCTGTGTAACTTTCCTCGAGACTTCTGTGGAGCAATTAGTGCTATATTGAGCAGGAAAATAACCAATTTTAAGTATGTTTCCATCCCCATCCATTCATGGTGGATCAGACCAATTTTGTTTTGCAGTCTTCCCGAAACATAGACCTTATCCTGCTCAATATTATTGGATTATATATAAAACATGATGTGGTCTGAAATAATTTTCCACTGTTGGTGGAATTTGCACTGTCTAAATGGTAGTTTGGATATTTAAAAGGCACATACAGAAATGCTATTTTGTTAAAATAAGTGCCGAGGAGACCCAGATAAACAGTGGCACACGATGCAGTCTCCGTTGTCCGTATAGCCATTTACCGATTGGCTATACGTTACGTTTCCACATTATTTTGTGAAACTGTGCGAAATGATGGAATGTCTGTCGCCCTTAACCTTAGTGCAGCAGCTCCACCAACTGGTCGAAAGATGGCAGCATAATAGTGATCTTAAATGACATGGAACCAGAGCAGGCAATGATTCCCGCTGTTCGTTCCTAATTCTCAGCAATATTAACGTAAACAAACGTCACGGAACGTCAGCGCAAAGGGGGCAGAGACAGGAGATTTACTGCTGGTACCTCTGTCACTGCTGTTTTCACTTACCAGACAGAATATTTTGACAATTTGCAGAATATTATATGATACGATCCTTTTGGTTGCCTTGACAAAGACATCACAGTTCAATTTTCATTGACTGACTGGGTGGCCTTAATTTAACAATGTGCTTGCATTGGAGTTGTGGTTTGCCTTGGTGGGTAGATCTATACGGCATCATAATTCCTCAGAAGAGTAGCTAATAGTTTGCTTATTTCGGTTAGTTCCAGACCGCCATAAATGTTACAAAATACAATTAGCGTGATGTAATACATGAACGTGAGTGGTCATTGTTGTGGCTGGTTAGTGTATAAAAATCCAATCAAGTCACTTCGGGCAACAATACATATTTTTGTCTCAATTTATCCATCCATTTATAATTCTACTTCTGTGTATGGTTTTACAGTGAGTACCAGCAGCACAAGGACTACACGAAAACTCGTCACACCTTGCAACAAATCTGATCCAATGGAATAAAATGCAGTTTTATTGCAATTACTGAATTCTGAAAAAACACAAAATGAGCAAAATTTTAAGCACACATCTGGTTTTGTAACCAACTGTAATAAACACGAGATGGACAAAATAATAGGCACGTGTGTATGGTGCTTCAAGCAAGTCTATATCAATGCAAACTACAACCAATTATAGAGATAATATATATTTTTAATTAAGACCAAGCAAACACACGCACGCACGCACACACACACACGCACACACGCACACATACACATTCACACACACACACACACACACACACACACACACACACACACACACACACACACACACACACACACTCCCTTATTTCTGAAACACTTGTAATGGCTATCCTGAGAGTGTGCTTGTGTACCTAATATTTTGACTTTGGAGTGCATTCCAGACAATTTTCAGTCCTCCACTTAATATGTTTGCGTTAACAAATGGAACCCAGCAGCGGGCCGTAAGTACCGGTATTCTGTTTCATGTTCCAAAAGTAGGCCAATCAGTAATTACATTTCTTTTGTTTCTAAACTTGTGACCCCTACACATTCAAATCTGTCAGTCGTTCTTGGACAATGCAATGTAACACTGACCACAGGGCAGGAAAGCATGTCTGTGCAGCTGTAGCGAATCACTCATTCAGCTTTAAGTGGTTTCAGGCTGTGCGGCTCTGCTATTGTTTACCAAATATGGTGTGTGTATATAACACTCAACAGAACTGGCTTGAGGTGCAGCCCTAATTATTTATTTTCTTCAAACTGGCTATGCCTGATGTGTTTACACATATTTGGCATTCAATGTTTTTCATGCAAGGTCCACATACTACTCATGATGAGCAGGACTACATTCGTGTCAAAAGCAGGATAGACGGAGAAGCTGGACTCAAAACATGTCATTGTTAAACTATTATGTTGCACCATTGAGAGATTCTCTTTATTAATATGATTTAAAATGTCTTCACAAAATGGCTTAGTTGATATTTCCACGTACTTTGTTTTCATTCTGTGGTTTTGGCACGCAGAGTTCTCCTCCCTCCCTTCTCACCGTTTTTAGACAGGTTGAATCTATCTCAGCTGTTATCAGTGTGTCACGTCATGCTGTGTGTGTGCGTGCGTGTATGTGTATGTGTATGTGTATGTGTGTGTGTGTGTGTGTGTGTGTGTGTGTGTGTGTGTGTGTGTAAGTGTGCGCGGAATGTAGTGCAGCTTCATATCCTCTATTGTAAGATGTCAGCCAACTTCCTCCCAGCAGCCCCCTGCAGTCTATTTTCATTTTTCCAATACTATAACCATCTTGTGTTGTCTCCCACTCTAACTAACCTAGCTACTGATAAAACACATACCAGTACACTGTATGTGTACTCATGCCCGACTCACATAACAAATCCTGAGGTGATGGCACTCAAGTACAAGCATCTGTTTAAATAACGCCAAGCATGAAGCTTTATGCACAGGTGATTAAAGCAAACCAGTTGGTACAAATTTGTATTCAAATGTGGCGCAAAACTGCTGCGTCTTCTCGGCAGCACGTGTATACCAGCACTGATTTTGATTGGGAGGAATGTCGGCGCCATTTGACTGTCGTTACTGTACAGTCACTTGTGTTTTTTGCGCCTGAAATGGACAGCAATTTTCGCAGCCCTGCTTTATTCAGCGGAAATGTCGGTGCTGTTGGACAGTCTGCGGCTGGCTGGATGGATGGCTTGTGGAGCCAACGATGAGAAGAAAGGAGCGTCAGCACGGAGCGCCGATGCGTATGTGGAACTGGGAGTTGTCGCTTGGAATTGAAGTGGATTTACATGGGACAGCAGATGTGAGCAATCTCTTTTTTCGTCAATGGACGCTACAGCTTCTTGTTTGCTTTCAAACTTAGCTTGTAGCAGACGTGTGCACATTTTCAACATGATGTCTCTGATCCACTTGTGAAAGGACACTTTGATTCGATCCTCTTTCATCTATAACTGCTTCAAACAACAAAGCGTATGCAGAGAAGTGGTTAAGATTGAACGACTGTGTCTTATGTGTTGTGGTGCATTATTTTGTGATTTTATGTTGACTGTTCTGTTGATTGCGGCGCAGGCACCCGCAGCGGCTCCTTTCTCTCCTGTGCTTGCACTGTGGTTTAGAGGAAAGAAATTTCATCTGGGCTGTATGTTTCGCATAGAGCATATTTGACAATAAAATTGACTTGACTTGAACAGTTTACCACCATTAAGTGCCAGAACAGTCAAAGATTTGAATGTGATACTATTTAGTCCTGCATGCCATTCAAATTCCCAAATTAATAGGCTGGTTCACTCCTCTATGTGAACACGGACGGGGCAGTAAGCTGTGAATAAATCCATGTTTGGAGGACACAAATTTACTAACTCCTAATGCACTTGAAACAAACACGAGAAAAAAAATACGGTGGTTCGGGTACATTTGAGATTAGTATTGTGGTGGCCAATTTGGTTGAAGTCTCTCATGGGTGACAGTAACTCTAAGTGAACTAAGCAGGTAGAGTTTTGTTTAGATTTGGTGAACACAAAGTCCCTTCTAAAAGTATTGGAAAGGCAATGTCAAATCCTTTATTTTTGTTGTTTACTGAAAACATTTTGGTTTCAGATCAAAAGATGCAGATGAGGCAAAAGTTCATAATTCCAGCTTTTATTTCATGGTTTTCATGTCTCGATGTGTTGAGCGACTCAGGACAGAGCACCTTTTACGCCATCCACTTTTCAAGAAAGCAAATGTTTTGGAACGGACGTTATTAAATGAACTTAAATTTAATAACAATTGTCTAACCAGGGCGGCCCGGTAGTCCAGTGGTTAGCACGTCGACTTCAGAGTGCAGAGGTACGGGTTCAATTCCAGCTCCGGCCTCCCTGTGTGGAGTTTGCATGTTCTCCCCGTGCCTGCGTGGGTTTTCTCCGGGTACTCCGGTTTCCTCCCACATTCCAAAAACATGCATGGCAGGCTGATTGAACACTCTAAATTGTCCCTAGGTGTGAGTGTGAGCGCGGATGGTTGTTCGTCTCTGTGTGCCCTGTGATTGGCTGGCAACTGATTCAGGGTGTCCCCCACCTACTGCCCGAAGACAGCTGAGATAGGCTCCAGCACCCCCCGCGACCCTAGTGAGGATAAAGCGGTTCGGAAGATGAATGAATGAATGAATAGTCTAACCATTACATGCAATAACTGCATAGAGCCTGTGACCCATTCTCTTCACTAGACTGCTGCATTCCTCATGTGAAATGCTTCTCCGGGTATTTTCTGCAGCCTCTTTCAGCTCTTGTTTGTTTCTGGTGTTTTCCCCCTCCAGTCTCCTCTACAGGAAGGAACATGCATGCTCTGTTGGGTTAAGGTCCAGTGATTGACTTGAGCAGTTCAAGACCTTCTACTTTTCCCCTGTGATGAAGTCATCTGTTGTGTTGGTAATATGTTACGTCTCATTATGAAATTTCCGGACGGAATGATTTTATAAACTTCAGAATTCATTCAGCCACAACTATCATAAGTTCCATCATCAATAAAGAAATATGCATGCCATGGCACAAGATGCAAACCATTCATCAACAAAAAGAATCGGAAGGCCAGGTTGGATTTTGCAATAAAGTAATTCGATTAGTCACAAAAGCTTTGCAGTTATCAAGAGAAATGTGTGTCTTTATTTGTAATCAATCAAAAAAGCGGATTTTAAATGAGATAGAAATCGGATTTGCAAACAATACAATACAATACAATACAATACATACAGTACATCCTGATTTATATAGACAAGTCACTGATGGTGTAGTGGTACACTCTCCTGACTTGTATACGGGCAGCGTGGCATGGGTTCCCACTCAGTGACAGTATGGATGTGGGCATGACTGGTTGTTTGTCTCTACATGTGCTATGCGACTGACTGGCCACCAGTTCAACTCAACTCAACTGTATTTATAGAGCACTTTCAAACAGCCATCGCTGCATACAAAGTGCTGTACATGGAGCAATTTAACATATACAACAAACAGTAAAGCAAACCGGTAATAAAGACGGTAGAAAGCACCGAACAGCAAAACCAAGAACAAATCTAAGTCATGCTGAGTCAAATGCCAAAGAATACAAGTGAGTTTTAAGGCGGGTTTTGAAGATGGGCAGCAGGTAGACAGAGTGTAATCTGCTTTTCGCCCGAAGTCATCTGGGATAGACTCCAGCAACTCCTGTGCCCCTCTTCAGGAGGTGGCCTGGTAGTCAACTGGTTAGCGTGTCGGCCACACAGTGCAGAGGTGTAGGGTTTGATTCCGGCTCTGGGCTTCCTGTGTTGAGTTTGCATGTTCTCCCCGTGCCTGCGTGGGTTTTGGCCGGGTACTCCGGTTTCCTCCCACATTCGAAAAACATGCACGGCAAGTTAATGGAAGACTCTAAATTGTCCCGCGATGTGAGTGTGAGTGATGGTTGTATGTCTACAGTATGTGTGCCCTGTGATTGGCTGGCAACCAGTTGAAGTAGAAAATGTATATATAAATAACTAAATAAATGGATGCAATGTTTATGATGACAGATGGTGCAGTGGTCCACTCGCAGGACGCAGGACGTATGTGCAGGCAGATTGAAAGTCTTAATGACTAATTATTTAGAAATCTAAAAGCTACTTTTCAGTGATGTCACATGAATACTTCGTGCAGAGCAAGGAGCTCATGTGTCAGATGTTCATTTGTACATCGTCGTCGGGGAGGTGGAATAAAAGCAAAAATGAGCGAGCCAAAAGCGCTTGGAGAACGGTCATCACCAACACAGTTTTTGCAGGTATCCATGCTGTCTCTTATGAAAACAGAAGTTACGCATGTGATGTCAGAGGATTTTTGTAACAGAGTGATGCTGGAAATCTCCCGTTATAACTGCCCACAGTCAAATGTGGATCCAGAGATATCTGCAAATCTCCACTTTGGCTGGAATGTTCATAAACCTTCCTTTTTAATGACCAATAATACTGTTTGTGAGGGCTGCTCTTCGATGTTCTGGATTATATCCTTGCTTGTTTGCTACCAGGAAGTCAAAGAGATTGGCAAACAGCGCCAGATACCTGTTCCAGGTATCTGTTCCAAGAGACCAGACGACAGCAATACCAGCGTGTTCTTAAAAAGAACTTCCGATTTATCTGTTTATGCATCGGAAATCTTGCATTGAAGAGATTACACCGCTCTGGAAATCGCTGCGGTAATACAAATTATGTGCATCATATAACACTTATTTTAACCTAAGCTCTTATCCAAGAGAGTGATGATTATACTGAATAGCATGTCAATGTTCATCATTGCGGTAGTCATGTTAGACACAATGGTAGCTGTCAACATTCATGCACAATTGTTAAATTTTTAGAGATGTGTCTGTTTTTCTGTGTGTTAATTTAATTTTTCGAGATAGAAATGTACTTTTTTTGTCTAGATGAGTGAAAAAATATGTTATCATCAAACCAACATACAGTATGTGCCGAGGATGATTTTATGACTTGACCTTTGACTCATGTGAACAAAGGAACGACTTGGCTTGCTTATTTGGTGACGCAATTCGACTCCTTTGATTTATTTTTCCCACTGTAACTTGGGCCTTGAAGGATAGATTTGCTTGTGACTTGCACATATGTGACTTTCTCCCACAAATGATAAGTCATGCACACACAACATTAAACATGTGAAAATCACGCATATATTTGTGGATCTGAAAAACATATGGGAATCCCAAATACATTGAGTGACACTTATTTTGCGAACCTGAGATTGACAGGACGGAGGGTGGGGACGCATAATTCAACGTTCAAGTGTTATGGCCCCCTCCCTTTCCGACTGCACGTACATTCCCAAACGGTCTGCTTCAATTTTCACTTCGGCTTGGGCATGACCGCCCCGCGGATGAACTCGCACCACTTGCGCGTCTTCTGCAATCAAATGCGGCACGGTCCGACTCCTCCTCGGTTCACCTCCTGGCACTTTTTGCGCAACCCTCACCATTGCGGAGCCTGAGGAAAACGCATTGAGTCAAAAACAGGAGTCATGTCAGCGGCACAGGGACTTTTGAACAGCGTCTTCTCCTGCTCTTCTCCAGCCTCGAAGGCTGCAACCAAACAGAGACTTCGGCATACTAGGAGTCTGGACCCCGCTATCATCAGACAATGCGGCACCGGGACCGAAATCGCAAGTGGCTCGCAGTTGTCCGGATCAACTGTGCAGGACGCAGGTGCGTCCTCGAACCCGTCTGCGCGCATCAAGACTTTAACGCTCAAAGAACCCATCGCACCATCCATCTCGTCTCCCTCCATACCTTTGGACGTGTCCCCTTCGTCCAACTTTCAATTTGACTACGAGGTAGGAAAGCGTTCCAAACGGAACACGACTGGGGATTTAGCAGTCTCGGTGCGAGGCTCCGCGTTCACGCCGCCCGCTAGTACGGGCGCGCTCTTCTCGCCTCGGAGGTGGCTCCAGAAGAGGACCCAGCCGCCGAGCTCGCAAGCTCACGTCGCGTGGAAGCCAGAGGTAACGTTCTCGGCTATTTACCAAATTCAACGTCCCGTCAATTAAAACGAGGGGAAATCTGATATGAGATCGTTGTGCCCCTTTGAAGCGCAGCTTGTGAAACAACGTGCGAGGGAGGGTGTGTATCAGCTCCTTTAGTCGTTTGCTTTATACAGGAATAATACAAGAATAGAAGGCCTTGATTATTCTTCTCTGGCATCTGCACCTGGAAGCTGCATCACAGCAGTTGTCTTGACCAAGGGCACATGGGTTATAATTATGGGTGAGCGGAGGAGGAGGAGGGCTTTGGGGGGGGGGGGGTCTCACAATGACAGAAGAGAAAACATTCTCTGGGGTGAACTCAATAATCTCTAATTGAAGAGTTATTAATTCCAACTAAAGGTGCATTCAAGTGCACAGACAGCTTTTTCACCCAGCAATGCACTCATATAGGGGACTGGGCTACAAGCAACCTGAAATTGAGTGAGGCTTAGAATGAAATCTTTAGCAAAACATACTTTGGATACTTATTTTTAGCAGGGGGGCTTTATTGGGTGCATAGTTGGCATAAGTCCACACGCTCCAGTTGAATAGTATGATTGGTTTCCCACATGTTTTGCGGAATCTTGTTGGTTTGGTGCTTTTTCCCTCTTTGTTTGTGGCTTTACTGTGTGTGTGTGTGTGTGTGTGTGTGCGTGCGTGCGTGTGTTGGGAAGGTCTTAAAGGACTTGTTTCTCACGCTTCAGAGGGGGCGGCGGGTCAAAAACCACGCAGCCCTTGAAAAACTCTTACGCCACTTCCTGTTCCAGAGAGCTTCTCAACAGCTTTTCCTCTCCCTCTCTTGGTGCAGTTACGATAGTCTCACTTTGTAGTTGCCCACTGGGACCATTGAAGATAAGGGGAGACATTAGCTGAGTCTCGACGATAACATTATCGTCCCTCAGATTGTAACTGTATACAATAGACTTGTTCGGGTGTCATTGTGTGCAATGGTTTTTCCGTACGATCACATTTGTTTGTATGTCAATGGTTCATTAAATATGAAACCATTGACTCATCAAGATGCTGAATTGTCCATAGGTATGAATATGAGTTTTGAAGGCTTGGTTTTCAATACGTGCTCTGTGGTTGACTGCCGACCAGTCCAGGGTATACCGCACCTTTCACATTGAGCTGCGGTAGGCTTTCATTCAGTACGATTGGGATAAAGTTGATAGATGGATGCCATAAAAATAAATCAATCAATAAACACAAAACAACAAACTAGCGTTGACTGTGACGGCTCAGGAACTGGGAACGTTTGCTTAAAAACAAAATGTAACCCACTCAAATGTCAAACTGAATACCATGAGTGTTTTACAAGGGGGCTCCCGCAGGTTTTTCACTGTTCATTGGCAAAGCATACAAGCAAAAAGTAATTGCAATGGTTCATCTGAGTCTGCGACTGTTGTTTTGGGGCCTAAAAAGATTGACAAATAAGTTAACACATCGTCCAAGTGCTGGAATGTTGGCACCTAATGCAGCATTTTGGGATAGCACTTCAGCTTTTGCAAAATAGTTGTGAGGCTCACGATGGACTATTGGGTGGACGTGGACGTTTTGAGGCCTTACATTTCCATCAACAGCTAATTCAAGTGAAGGGATCGTAGGAGTCTTGAATTTATGAGCACGCTTGATTCTTTTGTTGTGATTCCTCATCAAGTTCCTCCCTGAAACCCAAGTCAAGACGTTGTTTTGCAGGTACAATAACTTCGACATGGTTGAATGCCCATAGTAAAATCCAAAATGATACAGAGCAAAGATGTCTCGTTTTTGGTGGTACCATTCATGGAAGGATGCCAAGCTGTTAGCAAAAACTAGATGGTTGTGTCGTTGAACACGCATAAGTACTGTAAGTATGATGGAGCAAAAACTGATTTTCTTTGGCTTGCATTCTTCTTTCAGTTATTTTTTCCCCCAGTCACAATTATCAATCTGTTAAGATTTAGAGCTGCTTAACACATCCATTAATACAAACACATAATCAAACTCCATTATAATTATAATATTTTGAGCATCCTGAAATCTGGTTCTATTTATCAGACTTTTGTTCTCTGGGAAAGAAAATGATTTGGAGTGGCTCTAATTTAATTATGGTCTTTATTAAGTGTAACTGGCTTCGAGTAACCAGCATGTCCATCCTAATTACCAACCAGAAAGTTGGCTGTCTATGAGTACACAGTATCAAATATAACTGCGGCAGATTTTGCATTCGTCTTTTCTTTTCTGGTCTTTCTTTCTGTCTTTCTTTCAAGGTTACATATGTTTTGGAAATGTCCTCATTTTGGTACCAGTAATGGTGATTTTATTGCACACAACTTCCTCCTTTTCCCCATCCATCCATCCGTCCAACCATCCAGCCAGTCAGCCATCCATTTTCTCACGAGGGTTGCGGGGATGCTGGAGACTATCGCTGTCTCTCTGTCTTCGGGCAGTGGGGGAGACACCCTCAACTGGTTGCAGGGCACACATAGACGGACAACCATTCACGCTCATACTCACTCCTAGGGACAATTTAGAGTGTTCCATTAATTTGCCGTGCATGTTTTTGGAATGTGGGAGGAAACCAGAGTACCCGGGTAAAACCCACGCAGGCACGGGGAGAACATGCAAAATCCACAAAGGAAGGCCGGAGCCAGAATCGAACCCTGCATCTCTGCATTGTGAGGCAGACATGCTAATCAGTTGACTACCATGCTGTTTCTCCTTCGCCCCCCCCCCCCCTGTCACATTATTACATTTATTCAGCATTAGAGATTGTTCAGATATTATTTCAAGTGTGCAACAATACATCAGAAAATATAATTGGGTGCTATAGTAGATAATGCCATGAAACCATTGACACATAGCCCATTTTGCCCTGGATGTTCTTGCGCAAGAGATGCACTTTTCAAAAGTTTGTATTTTCACAATATTTACCCTTAGGGTTCGTTGTAGTGTAAGTTACTCTTAAGACACTCTGAAAATTATGCCTTGTGATAAGGAAAGGTTATGTAGGGAAGGGGTGTCCACCTCATTTTTGTCATGGTGCACTTTGGAGATGTTTTCCCTCGGAGGCCCGTTAGGACGGTTAATTGTCTCATCGCATTATTAATTCGACACAACAAATTGATGGATTTTGGTAGAGCACAGTGTTTGACTGGTTAGCACATCTGCCTGAGAGTGTAGAGTTGCAGGGTTCGATTCTGGCTCCAGCCTTCCCGTGTGGAGTTTGCATGTTCTCCTGCATGGGTTTTCTCCGGGTACTCCAGTTTACTCCCACATTCCAAAAACATGGCAGGTGAATGGAACACTCTGAATTGTCCCTAGGTGTGATTTTGAACGCAAATGTTTGTTCGTCTATGTGTGCCCTGCGATTGGCTGGCAACCAGTTCAGGGTGCCTACAGCCTGAAGACAACTGGGATAGGCTCCAACATGCCTGCGACCCTGATGAGGATAAGTGGATTAGAAAATGAATGGATGGATAGTTTTGACATCAGTCACCGATAATAGTTTGTTCAATTATTGTTCAAGTGAGTGTAAACAGGGTAACAAAATGATTGCAAAATCTCAACGTCATTTATTACACATGACAATTTGACATTTCTTTACAGATTTTAGCAAAGATCATGCAAGTTGACACACATGATTTACTTTCGCGGGCAACATAAAATGATGTGGTGGGCCGGCTCTGGCCCCTGGGCCTTGGGTTTGACACCTAGAGGTATGCATTCGAAAGTGAAATTCCAATGGTGGCTCAAGTAGTCGCTCTTTAACCAGACTTGTGTTGACGAGGGTCTAGATGAGCCATTGGAGATTTGTCTGGGAGGATCTCAGTGTGGGTGATCTCATGTCTGCTTTGGGATCTATTCTCAACAATGAAGGGAAAGAACACTGCTCGGAATAGAAGACGGCCGCAAAGTAAACATTAATATCCGCTGGCAGAATCTCTGTCTGTTGTCGATTAAAGCTACCCTGCAGCAAGTGGGTCGACGTGTTGGGTTTCATCATTGATACAGAAAGCGGTGATCTCGTAGGTGGCTATTTTGGAGTCTTGAATGCCAAAAATGTACAACCCTGTTCCCCTTGAGCACGTATGATGTGATTCTTTTAAATTTGGTTTGTTATAGACCAGAAGAAAGGCATTGCTAACACACACACACACACACACACACACACACACACACACACACACACACACGCACACACACACACACACGCAAACACACACGCACACATTCTGTAGTCGTGATCAGCATCAACTACACGCTGAGTGAAATCCAAAGTTGGAGTGATCTTACACTTCCAAACACAACCCAGTCTGCTTCGTGTCCTCCCTGGAATATTAAAAAAAAAACATTCGCAGATGAATAATGAATAGAAAACTATTTCTCAGGATGAATTAATAGTGAAAGCTGGCCCATGCAGAATTCAATGAAGTCTATGCTAGATCATTTTTGACCACTGAGAACTTACTCTGGTACTCCACTCCAGCCGCTTTCAGTGTGGAGGCTTGTATATATATCTGTCAGGAATTGGTTAAAGCGTCAAGCAGCGGTGCCACAGCCTACTGACAGAGGGGTAGCGTTAAGACAATACACTGCAGGTCTTAAAGCCCATTTTCAACTGTGTGCCTCCAGTATAGGCCTATGTAATAACTACATTAAATGTATTTGTTTTGATTATTAACTGTCGAGTGACCCATATACAGTACTTTTGCAGTTCATTTGAAACAAGAGGCTTGTACTCACACCCACACTGCATTTAAACACATAAATACTGCCTCTGAGACGAAATAATGGATTTGAGTAACATCACACAGTATCAACATGGAACAAATAACATACCATTTAAATTGGCCTGGACTGACTCTTCTCCCATTGGCTCATAAGGCAGGTCAAAAAAGCCGAATAAAAGCCTGTTTGATTCTGATGATGTCCAATTCTGTAGTCGTGGGAAACATTGCCTTGTGCAAAACAAACACACTCCCTATTCTCAACCTACAAAAAAAAGCAATTCGAATTATTAATAGATCAAAATATACGGAACCCACAAATCCACTATTTATCAAATTAAATACGATGAAATTTTATGACCTGGTTGACTTTAAAATCGCCCAATTAATGTACAAAGCACACAATAACCTGCTCTGCCAAAACATTCAGAAGTTTTTCGAAATTCGAGAAAGCAGCTATGATTTAAGAGGTACCAACTTATTCAAAAAACTCAAAACAAGAACAAACATCAAGCAAAGAAGTGTATCTATCAAAGGTGTTAATCTGTGGAATAATCTCGAAACGGACCTGAAAATGAGTAAATCGCTTGCTGAGTTCAAAAACAAATTCAAAAAAATAGTACAAACAACCTACATCAATCAGAGTTAAAATGATAAATTCAAAACATTAAATATAATGATAAATCAGAACTAAGTTGATAAATAGAGAAAGGTATATAAATATCCATTATGAATACAAGAGAAAATTGACAAGAGTGTCAGGGTGTGGAAGTATATAATCCCGATACAAACCAAAAGTTGTAAAAATATCACGGTTAAGGGTAAAGTATGAGCCTTAATGGAGACTTCTTTCTTCTTACTTTTTTCTTTTCTGATTGATATAAAAATGATTTATTAGATATAAACACATAACGGGGTAGGACTAGATAAGTTTTTTACTTCTTCCTACTCCCTTGAACATAATAACTGTGTTGATTTCTTTCTTTTTACTTTTTTTATCTACCTTATTTTCTGTCAAATTATTACTGTATATATGTTTTATGTTCAATAAACAAACAAACAAACAACTAAATGTACATTTGACATATAAAACAATGGTAGCAAAAATTGCTCATACAAGTTTAATTTATGAGTTGCTATTGAGCCACTTTCCATGGTTTTCTTGCTTATAACTACATTCACTTATAGGCGAAGTCAACCCCAACATTTTCTTGACAATAAGTTCTATGCACCCCCGCTAGACTAAACACAGCATTCTGATTAATATTGCATTTGTGGAATATGAGTTAAGAAATAAAACACACTTGTTTTTGTCCATCTCAGAGGCGGCCAATTTGCCATACGCTGTCGACTGAAAATGATATCACAGCTGCTTAAGGCGGAGGCAACAACCAATCATGACTCAGCTTCAGAAACCAGACGAACCGTGATTTGCCCTTACCTGAGCCCCCTGAGCAACTGTGAGGTCATTTTCAGTTGACAGAAAGTGGCAAAATGGCATGGCTTTTGCTGCAGAACTCATATTCCACAAAACAATATTAATCAGAATGCTGTGTTTAGAACAGGGGAGGTGCATAGAACATATTAATGTCATACAATTTTGGAGTTGAGTTCCCCTTTAAGGTCTTGTATCAATAACTATGGCATTGTAATACCAAAAGCAGTGTTTGTAGGTATTCCATGTTTCTTTTTTATTCGTCAGTCATATGACATGCTTTGTGTGGTACCAGGCATTAAATGATATCGAAAATAATGTAGAAAAAAAACCCTACAATTTTTTCCCCATGATTGTAGGTGCTCTGATGATTATAAGTTTCTGTTTGTATTAGAAGCCATTATTACATGTACACTTTTGTTCTCATTCTTGTCCATCCATCCTTTATAGTGCTTCTCCTTTCTTGGTTCATGGTTGTGCTGGAGCCCTTCACTAGCTAACTTTCGGTCGCCATTGATTTCTTCAAAACAAAGGCTAACAACAGAAAAAATACTGTATCTTGTATACGTTTCTGGTACTAGGGCTGCCCAAATAACATTTGTTTTGATGTGTGTGTGTGTGTGTGTGTGTGTGTGTGTGTGTGTGTGTGTGTGTGTGTGTGTGTGTGTGTTTTAATGAACTACATTATGAGAAGGCATCTTTTCTTGCTCCTGAATGTGAAATGTTCATGGGAAATACAGAAACATCGACTATATGATAATGCCTCGAGGCTCAAAGTGAAGCAAAGTGCTATAAACCCGTGGAACTTTCCTCCCTCCTGGTGAATGTGCCAGAGAGCAAGAAAGCAAAACAGAGTGAGGCAAACTGCAGCTATAAATAGAAAAGTAGTTCAGCACAGGAAGAGTTTGAGCCAAGAAGTGAGTTTTGTTTGAGTTCTATGGGTTGCACGTGTGTTTATTCAAGTCGGCACATGCTTTGCCGTCATAATTTATTCGTGGTTGAGAAAAGTATTCTTTCAAACATTAGCTTATCCGAAAGGCATTGTTATGAGAGGCCGATTCATGCATTCATTTTCCAAACCGCTTGATCCTCACTAGGGTCGCGGGGGGTGCTGGAGCCTATTCCAGCTGACTTCGGGCAGTAGGCGGGGGACACCCCTGAATCGGTTGCCAGCCAATCGCAGGGCACACAGAGACGAACAACCATCCACGCTCACATTCACACCTAAGCACAATTTAGAGTGTTCAATTAGCCTGCCACGCATGTTTTTGGAATGTGGGAGGAAACCGGAGTACCCGGAGAAAATCCATGCAGGCCCGGGGAGAACATGCAAACTCCACACAGGCAGGCCGGAGCTGGAATTGAACCCGTACCTCTGCACTGTGAAGTCGACGTGCTAACCACTGGACTACCCGGCCGCTGAGGCCGATTCAATTAGTCTTTTTCACGTTCACCTGTTATTGGCACATTATTGCCATCTAGTGGATATTTTTCCCCCACACAGACTGCGCTCAACATGGAGGAGGGCACCCAACCGATATAAAAAAAAGAATAATAATAATAAATAAATAATACATTTCATTTACAAGCGCCTTTCAAAACACTCAAGGACACTTTCAAAATAAGAACAAAAAAACCCACAGATAAAACTATTGTTGGAAAACGGTGTCCATCGCCACCCTTGTCACGCTCTGGCCACTCCCACAACTCGGGAAAAAAAAATTAAATCTGTGATTTTTTTTTCTGACTTTTTCACACGAATGCAGTATTTTTAAGCGCGATGATACTCTGTCAGAACATATGTATGTTAACTGCATATTTAAAGAATAATTACACACAATTGATCCAAAGACAAACTTTAAATCACAGGTGTCAAACTCGCCACTTCATTTTATGTGGCCCACAGAAGCAAATCTTGTGCTTCAACTTCCATTATTCTGAGAGAAACCTCAACCAACACGTCTAAATGTAAAAACAATATCATCGAGATATTGCAAATTGTTTTATTATTATCAAGCCACCTTTTGCATTATCTTGAACACTAGTTGATAAACTATCTTTGACGTCCATCTGTTGTGGTGTATATGTAATACTATGAAAATATGGTACGTTTCACAACCATAATGGCCCCCTGTCAAGTCACCACCTTTGTTCAGATTAAGGTTCCTCATTAGCACTTTAAAACGTCAAATGACGAAATGTTCATCGAAGTATTGATTTACTCCTCTAAAGGTCATATAATATTTTATGCATATAAATGTAACTTTTGGGCACTATATTTGTGGCACATTGATATGGTTCGGTGTTTACAACAACATTAAAGTCGATTTCACGCGTACAAATGTTGCCACTTGCTTGCAAAATTGACCTCAAAGAGCTTTTCACCTTTGAACATGTCAACATACGTGAACAATTGAAAACATTTTATTGACATGTGAAAGCGTATTCCACACCGAAATTACAATAACCTAATTGATGAAAGACTTTTTACAGTGTTAAGATGGAATTGATGTAGTGGTACTGGGGTCAGTAAGTCATTTTGCAAAGGACAGCTAATGAAGTGCATTTGTTGACCAATAGAGGGCACCAATCAACTGCAATTCGTCCTGCATGAGTTGCACAAACCGGAGGTAGTGTACAAACAATTGCATCTGGACTCCAGTACACACACATTCATTACAAATGATGAATCATGTTAAAAATATGATTCGGCTGTGGCGTGGCCAGTTACAGCTGTGCACGTCTATGAGCATGTGCAAGACTCTCATTGTCCCAAGTATATGCCTCAGAAATGTCCAACAGCTGTACAGAACATTTTTATGGCCAAATAAATCTGATCTATTACACATTGGAATTACAGAAACAACTTATTTTATTCTCGCTGCTAGAATGATTTAACTTAATTTGGACATTTGCTGATATGCCTCATAAACATTTACAAACAATCCTTTCTTGGTCTCCAGATCACCCCCCCCCCCCCCACACACACACACATACTCTCTCTCGCTCTCTCTTTCAACACGCTTGTGTTACTTCCAAGATGATTTCCCATTTTTACTGCTATGGCTGGTACTATCCATCCATTTTCTAATCCGTTGATCCTCACGAGGGTCGGGGGCTTGCTGGAGGCTATCCCAACTGTCAATGGGAAGTAGGCAGGGGAGACCCCAAACCGGTGGCCAGCCAATCGCAGTGCACACCGAGACAAACAATCTTCTGAGCTCACATTCACCCTCAGAAAAATTTGAGTGTTCCATTAACCTGCCATGCATGTTTTTAGGACGTGGAAAACCCCACAAAGGCACGGGGAGAACATGCAAACCCCACACAGGGAGGTCAGAGCCTGAATCGAACCCTGCACCTCTGTGCTGCCCGAGTGGGGACCTTCCCATTAACTTTCCTACATGCCTGAATGACTGCTTGGAGATTCTGTGAAACATAAAATATAAAATAAAATAAAATAAAAATAAAGAAAGTCAATAAAAAGAAAAAACCCCCAAAATTTAATTATTATTTTGCATTTTATTACTGCAGGAATTGTCTGTATTGCATGTTTTTTCATGAACAACCAAGTTATCACCGCGTGTTATCACCTTTCTGATGAACCAATCGGGTTTGCTCTGTTCCACACGCTTTGGGCAGTAAAAGCCTTATGTCACTATATGCAAAATCCTTTAGGATTATGAATGCAATAGAAACTTGGGTTATGTTCACACTGTAGCTCAATTGAGATGATTATTTTTTTGGCCCATAAGAGACACATCTGATTTTTTCATTCAATATGAACAGTACAAAATTACAAATATTATTTTTTAAAATCCGACATGGGCCTTTTCAAATGCGGATATAAATCGGAAATGTCTGCGATGAACACTCATCCGCACTTGTCCACCCTATATGGGCGACTAAAGTGCTTGGCTTGGAAAACTACTGACAATTGTCTGTGAATCTGCGTTTTTAAATGATCAAAGATGCTTGGTGGGTGAAAAAACAAAACTTAAACTATTTGGAGGAATTCATTCAGTCTATTAAACTGGGGAGCAATTTGACCCCCCTAAAAATCTGTTGGATTATACTGTATTTTTAAAATGATTAAAATAATTAGTGGCAGGTTGATTCCAAAATTGCGGTCAGTTTTTTTTTTTCGAGCACGTCAAGTTTTTTTTCTCCACAGATTGCCCTCCTGATTAGATGAAGAAAGAGTGTGGATTGGATTGGGCTCATCGACAGCTCCTTCGCAACTTGTTCGTGCAGTCACAATCAAGACATTGTAGTGAGAGGTGTGTGCAGCTCCCAATCGGCTGGTATGATCGATATCTGCAAACAGAAAGCTATCATCAATTAAGAGGTTTAGTGCTGTACGTTCCTCTGAACCTTGTGACCGTAGGCATATTGTTCTAAAAAGTTGTATTTCATTTAATTTTTTTTTTTTTTCAAAGCTTGTAACTCTTTCATCTTTGTGTTTTATTCACATATATACACATTTATTTCATCTTTTTTTCATGAAAATGGGGATCCAATACATACAAAATAGAAAGTGAAATCAGTTTCGGATTTCATACCCAGAAATGAGTGAGCAAAACAGCTGTCAGACCTAAACTCAACAAAAATTACTTTTATCTAATAAAGATAAAGATAACATCTTACACAACGTGACAATCACCTGTTTTGAATTTTTGTGACTCAATTCAATAAAATAACATCATTTTATTATTCCTTTGTAGCCAAAATTGTAACTAAAATGTTTATTCAGAACTTCCTAATGAATCAATATGAACAACAATAAGTGTGAATTGCTATATGCTCCACTTTCTGCTCCGTGTCAACATCAGACTTTTGAAATGACACACTACTGTAAATACTGCCATTTTGCTACTACGATACGCTACTCAAAATACCAATTTCTTTGTACATTCCATTGTGATATTATGTTTGGAATGATCACCAAGTATGCACTCTTTTAACGATTGTCATCGATGCGCAGTTCGCATTTGTTTTGATACTGAATGTGGCTGGGGGTGTGTGTTTTTGCGGTTGGTAAAATAATACAGCAAACCAAGACGTGTGTCAGTTGAGATATGCATTTGGCCCTGATTGTGCATAATTAAACCAGCCTGAGGAGACCAAAGCTGGGGCATACTGAAATAGCGCAATCTTGCAGGGAGTTTGTGTTTATGGACATTTAATGGGCTCTGAAATTACTTTACAGTTGCAGTGTGCATATATGTGTGTCCACGCACACATGCACACACGTGTTTATGTGTGTGCGCATGTCTTATGGTTTTACAGACATTATTACCAGGGGCAGAGCCAGAACATTTTCAGTTGGGTGGCCACGAGAAGACACGTGCACACACATGGAAGCAGGCGCACGCATTCACGGTGCTGTGACCTCACAGGTCAGAGGTTGTGACTGCGCACATGGCTGAAAAGTCAGAGTCAGGGTTTAATGAAATTAAATACACTTACAAAGAACCTGGCGCAAAACCCAATCATAATACAACCAGAAAAAAGTCTCAATAAAAGGCAACATTTTGCTGAGCTTACTCGTCTTGGTAATGCCATTTTTCTTTGCCGTTTTTTTTTTTTTTTGTGTGTTTGTGTACCAACTCATAGTCCATGTCATGCACTGATTTGCGAGCTAAGAGCCAGTCAGGGTGGGTTAATTGCCAATGGCCGATGCCATTTTGCTTGGAAAGAGGGAAAAAAAACAAAAACATCCCTGCACTGTGTAGCCTCCGCTGGCTGTGAGGGTAGCTCTGTTGCCACAGTAACAACTCAGTGATGTAAACACTAGTTGTAGGAGGAACAAATAATGAGTCCCTCTCCAAAGGACAGTTTACATGATGAAAAAGCTATGACGCAGTTTTTGCAAATTGTCGGCAATGGAAAAAAATCTCACACTAATAGGTGACCATGGCTGATCGGCTAAACAGCGTCAAAGATATCTCATGGCACAAAATGTCCTCGACCATGAGCATCTGTCATACATTTACTGGCTGTGATACTTTTCTCAATAGGATGGAAGACAACAGCATTAATTGCTAAACTCCATCATGATCTTGAAACTCCATAGAAAAATAATAATAGGCTTTTATTTAATTCGGTGGTGTTTAACTTTCATCACAGCGGAAAAATGGCCGTCCCCTGAGATGGACAAAAACGGGTGGATTTTGTGCTTAACCCCATATTCCACAAATACAACAGTAATCAGGATGCCATGTTTACACTAGTAGAAGATACTGTATATAAAATAATAGAACTTATTTTGGTAAATATACTGTAGGTCTTCCTGCTTTCTTTTGTAACCCAAAATCCTAAAAATGTGTATAAATTAACATTATTTCATTGTTTACTGTTATTTCACATTACTTTAAGTCCCACATTTCGTATTCAAGAATGCAGGGTGTATTATAAAAGGTTTTTCTTTTTTTAATGTATGTACTGTGTCACACGCACATCAAAGGCAACATTTATAACTGCGTATGAAGCCAAACATACAGCATGTTCAAAATATGCATATTCAGGCTTCTTTGGATTCGTTTTATATTCCAGTCAAACTTATCCATCCAATACCTTATAAGGGAAAATCACATTAGCTCACAAGCAGGGCCTTTCTGTGATCAGAAAAGATTGGGTATTCTCAGAAGAGTGTGGCCATAAGCTACGCTGCACTTACCACAGCAAAGTGCACAGTCAACCAAACCATTCACCTCCTCAAAATTGAAAAATGTTTACCTTTACTATGTGTCTTGCTGTGGATAGCACATGCATACGGGGACTTGTTTCCATGTCAACGATGCACAGATAGTCTGTTACTGGGTCACGAATTTCACAGCTGCAAGTCCAATTTTCAACTTTCAAGGACACTTTGCAAGATACAAAAATGGTGTGTTCTAAGTTTGCTGCCAAACAAAAGGTTGACAATGAAAATCAGCAAATCAAAGAGTGAATTGAAAACCATGCTGTATATTCATTCTGCCTCCAGCCAGTACAAGACCCACATGCTTAATCTGCCAGCAGACCATAGCTATGATGAAAATTTCCAATTTGAAGTGGCATTGTGAGACAAAGCATAGAAATTCTGAAGAGACATTTCAGAAAAATTCAGAGGTTCAAAACAAGAAAATTAGATGTACTGAAATTGGAATATCAAACAAGCAGGATTCTTGTCACATGGGGGGGGGGCTCATAAAACGAGTCAGTATATGGTGTGACCACCATTTTACTTCACACAGTGCAATACATCTGAATGAAGTGATGAGGTTCTTAATTGTGGCCTGTTCAAGGTTGATCCAGGCCACAGTTATGATCCTAAACATCGCTCATGGATGGATGGATGACATGCCTGGCAAGTCTACAAACCATGTGGGAACTGGGTTGTTTTCAGCTTCCACAAATTGTGTGGACATCCTTACGTCATGGGGTTGTTCCTGTTCCTGCTGCAACATGAGGTGATGGTCACGAATAAATGTCACAAGTTTTTTTGTGATGGAGATACGTTGCACTGCATCAAACACATGGTGGTTGCACCACGTATTGACTGGTTTGTGTCAGAAAACAAGAAAAACTGAACGAAATACTGATTTTATTATATTTCTGAATAATTTCATTTCAGGGGTAGAATTGAATGATGCAATGTGTTTAACTGAGAATGTGGCCATTTTTCGCAGACATGGCCAGCATTTTGAGTTGTTTAAAGCAAAAAAAGAAAGAAAAAAGTTTGGTGAAAATACTACTTTGGCCAATATTTTAAGGGGGCGACGATATGGACCTTTGACAAAAAATAAACAAAAAAACAAAACAAAACTGTGACCTTAATGATTTGCTGGATGCAAAGGAACCAATGAAAACTAATTGAAGGGGGTCTGATTACTTTCTGGAGAAACTGTATCAGCTGGACAGGTCATCACATGCATGCATGCAGTGGTTTAAAATGACCCAACTAGTCCATATGAAGCCTTGTATATGTGTGTGTGTGTGTGTGTGTGTGTGTGTGTGTGTGTGTGTGTGTGTGTGTGTGTGTGTGTGTGTGTGTGTGTGTGTGTGTGTGTGTGTATTTCATGACACAAGGCAGTGGGAGTGTCAACTCAGGAGTCTTGGATTCCAGCTGCATTCCAGAGTGAGAAAGAGACATGAGATACATTTGTCACCCCCCCCCCCCCCAGCCCCTCTCTTTCTTTCTTTCTTGCATATACCAGTTCAATGATAACATATTGTGATATAAGATTTAGCAAGACACATTTGAGTATGGGTCCCCTTTTATGCAGTTTTGACCAGTTTCCCTCTTACATTTGAATTATTGAGTCCCGCACAACAATGCCCCTAAGGAGTCAAGTAGATGTAGAGGTGAAAACACCTCAACAAAAAGTTACGTTGACTTTAGATCATGTCAACATGGCCAAGTGCTGCTATTTTTTTCTGGCACAATGTGTCTGTATGTGTTGGTTTTCTCTCCTGTTATCTGCTGTTAGCATGAACAGCATTCCTAAAAAGTCACTGAGATAACAATGTAGAACAAATATTTGAAACAACAAAAATTTTCGTTTGATATGCTTGATACACTAATGACCCTTTGCAGACGTTAAGGTACGAAAACACACTTGCTGCAGAAATTCTTCAGACTATACACAGCACAATCACATGACATCACTCAGTGGGCATCTTATTTGGTTCACTTTGTTCCTGCATCTCCTGGGAGCCTGCGCCGGCTGTTCCTACGGCTCACTCAAGTCCAGCAAAAGTTCGGGTGTCAGGCAATAGGCAGAGTACCTTGAAGAACACATGCAATTATGGCTCAAACTGGAGATCATGTGACATTGTAGAGTCATACCTCGGTTTTCGACCATAATCCATTCCAGAAGGCTGTTCGAAAACCGAAACCACGCTCTTTTTTTAAAAAATAAATCTTTATTGAACATGTCTGCTCACAATGGAACGCTACACAAGGAAGCGTCACTTCCTCGTCTACCCGAGGAAGTGTCACTTTCTCGTGTAAGGAAAGCTAGAGGAGTCAAGTGGCGCATTCAAGTACATTCAGTTTGGTCGAGAACCGATTTTCGGTCGTAATCCGAGGCATAAAAAAATCGAAATTTTTGGTCGAAAACCGATTTGGTCGAGAACCGAGACGTTAGAAAACTGAGGTTTAACTGTATACTGCATGAACAAAGGCATTGAGATACACCTCATTCATACAATGGTGTGTTTCCCAAAGTTCCTCTATTTTCCTTTGATTTTCATTCCACTTGGAAAATTCTATGGGTCTGCGAATAGACAGACAGACAGACAGATAGACAGATAGATAGATAGATAGATAGATAGATAGATAGATAGATAGATAGATAGATAGATAGATAGATAGATAGATAGATCACAATTATTGTGACCCTTGGCTTCCCATCCAGGGTCGGATCAGGGAGCAGCAGCTTTAGCAAGGAAGCCCAGACTTCCCGAGCCGTTCCCAGGACAGCTGGGAGACATACTGCCCTATTTTCATTCCCAGCGCAAGTCTAGCGCAAAATGCAATCTAACTGTGTGGGGACCCATCCGCTGCCTCCGGAGTCCCATAGGCCAAAATGCCCCAATAGGACTCTTTCTTCAGCCTGGTGACGTCCATCTGGTGTCGAGTATTGCCGCCCTGACAGGCACTGACCACTTTTTGGCCACAGCTCTGATCTGCCACCTCAAGAAGGTAAGCGCGGAATATGGCCCACTCTGACTCATAGTCCCCCACCTCAAATGGGAAGTGAACAAAGCTTTGCCGGAGGTGGCAGTTGAAATTGTTTCTGACAGGGGATTCTAACAGACATTCCCAGCAAAACCCCACAAAACGTTTAGGTCTGCCAGGTTGGACCGGCATTCTCCCCCACCATCGGAGCCAACACACCACCAGGTGGTGATTAGCTGACAGTCTTGAGTCATCACTGTGATTTCAAGCAAGTCAAGTCATTACTTGGTTCAAGCAAGTGCAAGTCAATTCATAAATGTTTGCTCAGTCACAACATGTGTTGTAGTGATAGTAAATATTGTTTTTTTTCACTGATCATACGACAAAAAACACATTATGTCGATAAAAATGTAATGAGTATTTACTTCTCTACAAATCAAATGGAACACTTCTTAGGAAATATCTACAATTCAATTAGGTAGAACAACACGTTATTTTTTATGAGTGGCACACTGCTAATCTAGTGATCAATATTGTAATATGCTGAATGTGGGCGTAAATTCTGTATGTCGAATCATCAGATTTACAACCTACATTGTTGTTACCTATGTGTCAGAGATTTTCTCGGACAAAGTTAAAGAAATGACTCGGCACACAGGAAAATTGTCTTCGATATCGGCGGAAGCGGATCTCTGAGAGCGAACGACGGTTAGTTGCTCCGCGATCACACTCGAACTCCCTTCCCGCCAATTCAGACTTTTATTGTAACATACAAGGAAAACACTGCCCCCGATATTTGCATACCGCACCCCCGGTCAGGCCCCTCGGTAGTGATTGGTTACCTGTTTTAAACATTGAACCACCAGTATGTTGGCGCCTTTTCTGTCTGGTCTACATTGAATTAACATGTTGCCGACTTTGTGGATGGCCAATGTCGCCTGGGCGCGACGGGTGTTCTCAACTCGTCTTTTGTTGTTCAACCGCTGTTCCCGAATTATTCATTCCCCTTTTGTGACCGAGTTTCGCCCTCTCCCCCGTGATCGCACACCTGCATTGACGTGCTAATTGTGGACTTCAACAGCCCTCCGGCCAGGTAGCCGGCGCCTTTATGCACAGGCATTTGGGGGTGCTGGATACGCACCCAAATGTTTCGATGTACCCAAATTAAAATGAAACTTTAAACATGATAGAATTTTGCTCATAGATTCCTCTAACATGGTGCCAATACATTACCCGATTCTAATTACTATGTGTAAATGGGTGAACGATTGGCATTAACTTTGTGCACTTTGTCATCAGATTTACAACCTACATTGTTGTTACCTGTGCCAATACATTACCCGATTCTAATTAGTGTGTGTAAATGGGTGAACGATTGGCATTAACTTTGTGCACTTTGTAGGTTGGCACTTTTTGAAGTTGAGTGAAATTGACATACTTTCGGAACTTCTCTCCCCCTGTAAGTCCACTCTGTGCACCTATGTTTCATATTGATACAGAGTCCACGTTCCACCCCTGTGCTTCTTTCCTAAATGGGAATCAGGGGCGGCTCGAAACGGCTGCAGTCCATCAATCTCAAAGTCTGAGTCGGGCATGTTGTCTTTTAGCCACATTTCCATCAGAGAAAGCACGGAACTGTTCCTCATCTGGAACCATCAAACCTCAGGGGAAGTAAGTCAGTTTTATTGTCCATTGGCTAACACTGGACAATAAAACATTGGCTAGGAAGAAAGATGGGATTGTTGACTTGCTAGTCTTTAGCTGAGCTAGCCGTCCGACGGGTTTTCCCCACTTTTGTTGCCACGAACAATGCATCATGTTGCTAATGGCTATGTGCGTTGTGCAACTCTTTGTTCGTAGGAGCTGCAGTCTGCTGAGAGTACTTGTTGTGCAACTCTCCCCAAATTGGTATAGTTCATTTGAGCTATACCTGACACGTACTTTAGGTGTCACTAAAACTGTTTTTTAAGTCATTGTCAACGGTTTATTCCTGGCAGGCCGAGAAGCCGCTGCCCTTTGGGGCGTCGCCACTTTTGTCATGTTGTTATTTTGAATACTATCACGAGGAACGTCTCGATCACACTCTTTTGGCACCCAAGTTTGAGTTTTTGGTTTTAAATATCTGCCGATACCGAGTCCCAATCCAACATCTTGGCAATGCATTACGGGGAAAAAATTGAACTTTTGTCATTTGGACGTGTCACAATTGCTAACCTATCTGTCACACTCTCAGCTCTCTCAACTCTTTGACGATTGCCTTTAGCAAGGAGATTTCTTTATATCAGGCATGACAGACTTTTTTAGGAGCATCTTTCGGCTTACTTCTCTCTCCAAAAAAACTGTGAAGACAAACCCACCGTGCAGCAGAGCTGTTGTCACTAACTGCATTGCTATAAACAAACAAACAAACAAAAAAGTAACATTGTGAAAAACAAAACTAAGCTACTACTGTTTTATTTGGCAAGATATGAGCACCTTTGCGTTATTTTGTAGCTTTGTGACCTTTGAATATCGGACCAGATGAAAATTGCGTGATCGACCACGATCGTATCGGGACACCTCAAATTACCACCGCTGATTATAATTCGACTCTTTGCGTCTGTGATAATGATGTTGGGAGCATATGGCGTGGCTGGCATTGAAGAGGATGGAGATGCTGCGTTTTATTTTTTTAGTTGTAGGTTTAGATAACGTATTTGCTCTCATATACCAATAAAATTTTCTTTACCTGAAATCATGAATCAGTTTTCTATGTGTAAAATGCAAATATTTACTGAAATAACAATTTCGATTTTCAATTTTACATGAACATTTTTCACTTGGAGCACACATAATCTCTCACACAATATTACTGTCCATCAACAACAGTGAAAAAAATATTTTGTCACACAACAGCTGCTTTAACAGCTCTTTTTATGGAATCAAAACAGAGCAATATAACATTATAAAGTGCACATCTAAGGTAAACTAGTACTCAGCCTATAGTGGATTTAAGCCATGGTTGCATACTTCGTTTTTCTCAAGTTTCCTTTGAACACAGCAGTCAAGCTATGTTGATTCTGTTGGTCCTTCTTACGCGGAAGTTTTGTGTAGACATCATTTCGGATGACTACACTTGGTTCGATGACAACACTGGAGACGTTTTATTTTCAGTGTGTTCGCTGGGTCGCTACCACTGCACCGCTGAACTCTCGACGTGCCTCAGCGCACCGTCACTGTCAGACGAACAAGAGAAGCTCCACCCGCTTTATCTATATGGACACGGAACACTGTAACCTTCCACACAAAACAGTTCCAAACAAGTAACAATCGCGTCGGTGGCATACATCGCATTCGACAGGCTACCTGCTCTTTATTCACCAGAGGCTCATCAACCTAGTCTCTTATTTCTCTCCCAAAACAGTGTCTTCTCCGCTACGTACAATCTCTGTATACAGCTTGTAATGGAGGCTCTCGCTGGCAATCCGTAGTGGAGTCGTTAGATGCAATGCGAATGATTTCAGCTTGAGTCGAGCTGTGGACAATGTTGACAGGCTTGCATGCAGTTGCCATACATTTAGCTACGGCTTCAGCAAATTTGTTCTTCGTCGTGTCTTCGCTTTGAAATGATCCATAGCTGTCTGTCTGAGACGAGGGGGCGGAGTACTTACGTCAGCTGTGTGCTTGGCCATTAAGTGGTATTTCAGACTCGATGTGCAATGATGATAGCTCAGTTTACGACTGCAAAACATCCAGGTAACTTTGGTCTTGTCAGTGGAACAATCTGTCAACTTTTTAAAAGTAAACTTTCCATTCATAAACTAAAAAAGTATCCGTTTTTGGTGTCTCACGCTGCCGTGGCTGGCAAAACAAATGTGTGTGGACCTGTACAGCACACTTGTTGTTTTGTTTCTGGTTTATTTATAGAGCAATGTAACATCCGCTGTGATGTGTGCCGCGTTAATCTCGCGAGAAAAAATTTAATCCCGTTAAAATTCATTGAAATTAATGCCCAAAAATATATATGTATACTGTATATATATATATATATATATATACATATACAACCCCTTCCAAAAGTATTGAAATAGTGAGGCCAAATCCTTTATTTTTACTGTTGACTGAAAGCGTCTGGGTTTGACGTCAAAAGATGAGTGACACAAGAGAACATTTCAGCTTTTGTTTCCAGGTATACACATCTGGATCTGAGCAATCGGGAAGCTAAGAGAAGATGGAAAATGACTCAGAGCCGTTGCACAAACAAGGTCCAAAGCCAGGACAGCCATTTGGAATATCCTGAAGAAGGAAGACACCACTAGTGTGCTAAGTAGTAGATGTAGAACAGGTAGATTAAGGGAAGCAACAGCAGTTGATGACAGAAACATTGTGAGAGCTGTAAAGAAGGCTCCAAAACAACTGCTAGTGACATCAGCAACAAGCCCCGGAGGGCAAGAAGACTTCATGAAGAGAAAAAAAACCACAGGCTATATTGGAGCAAGCAAATCATTCATTAGCCATAAGAAAAAGATAGGCAAACATGAAATCTAAATAAAACATAGATAGTCCTCCCACATCAGATGTCAGAGTGTCATGGACTTACTTTTGAAACAACCAAGTTGCCAACTTGCCAAGTGATGGAAAAGCTTCAGCTTCAAGAAGAAAAAACTGATCTTTGGATTCCAAACACAAATGTTTTCCAATGCCAATGTTTTTGTTTTAACAGGTTGAAATCTGATTTGTTAAAACACGATTGGTCAGCACAACTGATTCTGCACAAGTGGGGGACTCGAGTTACATGACTGCTTAGCAAATACTCATGAAAAGACTCAACTTTGACTTGAGACTTGAAGTTATTCTGTTTACATTTTTAAAAAAGTATATACAATGTGCCTTTTGTCTTTGACAGAAAAGTAACTTTTTTGTGTCATCCGTGCCACCAATCTGGTAATGATGGCCATCAGTATGACACAGCCACAGACTAGAGCTGAGACTGACTCATCGAGCCAGTGTCACCATAGACAAATACATTTGGTTTCAAGATTATTATTTTGATGACACCAGGAAAAAGACAATAGCAACGTGAAAGGTTTGAAACTCAAAGATAAGAGAAACAACGTCTACGACGGTTACTTTCATCTATCATACGCAGATAAGCGATCTTTATGAACTGTGAAGCTTAGCCAACAAGGTAAACTGGAGAGTTTAGCTCACAAATAGCCGGTCAGATATCAACTAAACTTGATGTTGGATATACACTTAAATTCAGAAGACAATAAATTAGGCACCATGAAGAAGTGGAATCTTGAAACCATACCATTGAAATCTGCAGGCTACCGTGAAAGAGTGTGTGTATTTACACTTTTTCATAAATCCGATACAAGCAATTTCATCACAATACCAGGTTTATAATGGAACGCTTAGGAGTTGGTGCAAGTTGAGAATTGATCAGGTTGCCTAGCAGCATACTGCGGGCCTGGCTCATTAAAGACCCAAAAAATTCGACAACTCACGGCCCATTCTTATGATGAATTTATTGTTTGTAAACAGCGCTTCTACTGCAAATTGTGTCAAGATGTAGAAACACTCCTCACAAGTGTCACCGGTGACTATCATTTTTTTCATCAATTAATACGATATAATGTTGGCATTTTACGTGACGGTTTTAGTGGGAGTAAATTAATAACCTTTCATGAAAAAAAAATTGCAATTTAAGTCAGTGCTTCCAATAGTGTTTCGGCCAGCAAAGAAAGTCTTGCTTACACTGACTTTTTTTTCAGCCAGAAAAGGTCATTCAAATAGGGAAATTATGGTCTGAGACTCATCACAAGAAATTAAATTATCAATGTATGTGTTTCTTTCCTATATAAAAGGATCATACATATTTTCACTAAAACAGAAATACACTACATACACGCATGCACACACTGCCCCCAACACACGCACACACACTCACAACCACACATACGAGCATTCCCTAGTTGTGAAGTCATCCACCAGAGCTTTGTTCAGCGTCTGCTGTACTGTATGTTCTTTTATGTGCTCCCGCTCTTTTTTTTTCCACGATCCCCTTCAGACTGTGATGAGCTCGTGCAATTTTGCAATTGAAACTGCGATTTTGAAGATAACCATGGAACAGAGCAATTATTAATGTGTGACTTAATCCCTGGTGCTGTTGTACCTTAATGCTCATTGTCAACTTTTTGTTTTACGCGTTGCTGTGAATGGATGGAGGGAGGGATGTTTTGACAGAAGGAGGAAAATAATATAATTCATGATTACAGCTGTCTTTCAGCAACAGGATCCTCCCACTCCCATGTGCAGTTCAGAATTTTTTTTCATGCTCCTCCACACCCTTTGTCCTCTTTGCGAGGGAGGCAAGCTTGTCCCGTGTGACGCAACACTGGTAAATGCCTCCGCTGCGCGCGTCAAACATCTATTTTGCAAGTGTTTATTAAACACATCAAAGTCTCTCTTTCTCCGTTGCCCTCTGGAGCATCTTCAAGGACTTCATGTGAAATACTTTCCACTCCAATTGTGATGTCATCTACCGTTCCAGGCATTTGTGCTTCCGAAGGTCGTGATCGCGCAACATACGGTAGCGTTTTGCAACTCAATCTGGGCCTGTGTATGAAAGAGTTGTCAAACCATATGACAAAAAGGAGCTGAATCCTACAACGCATATGGACTGCGTGTCCATACTTCACATGCCTCCCCCTCTTCCCACACAGCTCCCGGGTCACATTGGAAGCACCATTTTAGGAGCTCCTCCCACAGAAGTATTCAACAACAGCCTTCTGCCTCGCAAATGAACTTTGGTGACTGAGGGGAATCATGAAAAAAAAAACTGCGTAAATTTCCTCTTTATCATCCTCAAGAATGGCTGACTTCATTTTGTCTAGAACATGCCTCTTTATTACACTTTTCTTAAACTAGGCATCTTGATTCCCATTCTTTCAGTGTGACTTTGGTGCACTTTGCTCCCGTGTTGCGCAATACTAGAAGGAAATACAGTAATGTACTGTACACACCAACAGATGTGTTTTACCTGTGGGTCATCACGATGCACCATGAAATAAAATGATTTGTCCAAATGAGGCAACAAAGGCATGATACGTCAAGAGCATATTTTTATGCAGGCCCCCTTGACTGTTTTACAGTTCCTCTCAGTATATTATCTCGTATCTGTAGATATCAGTGTCAAGAAACTGTTCTACTACAAACTTCTTGGCATTCTTTAAATGGTTGTGGTACTATCTGATAAGGAGGAATTTGGCATCACTTCTTCTTTTTCAAATGCTGAATGAGCACTTCTCTATGGAGTAACTCCACTTAGCCTCGGTGTCCTACATGCAATGTCTCCATTTGCTTGGCTCGTTCTGTTTTTACAAGCTTTTACAGCTTGCAGAGGCTTTTGACAGATTGCCCAACATCGGTTCCACATCAACAATTGCATTAACCAAACAATGTGCTCCCTCTTTCAGTCTTCCAGTTGCCTGCTTCTCTCATGAGCCTTTCTATGAAAAAAAAAACAACAACAAAAACAATAAGAATAAAAAGAAGGCAGTGGGTACAATTATCTTTGTTCATATGAATTTATCTTATATGAATTTGTATTTTGGGAAATATAAACTCCTACTTTGCATTTTGTTTACACATTTCCTTCTAATGTATTGAGAATTACTGCCACACCAACAGGAGCAATAATTCAAGCATTGGGCCAGATACATTTAAATCCAAATTCCCCTGTATGGTATGATGCAGCCTAAAATTTATGCGAGCTTCCCGCCCCTTGTCACTGCCACATTGTATTTACCAGTGCCAAACGCAGTGAGTATGAAAGGAAACGTCTTTTGATAGGCAGACCTACAAAATAAAAGCATATCGCGTTATTGCGGTTAAGGCACGATAGATATGTCTGCACAATTAGGTATGCCAATCTATTTGAATACAAACTCCACTTCTTTGTTGGAAAATATCATTTAATTGCTTTTTTAAATTGACATTGTCAGATGTGTTCTTTTTTCATGAATTCAAAAACATTTGTAGTATGCACATTTCTTTCCCCCTAATTTGCAATATTAAGGTTAACTCAGGCGTAATAGTCATACCTTTTTGTATTATTTTGTGTACTTTACCATGACATCATTGATAATAACATTAATTATAATTGTGTTTTTTCCTTGCTAATCCTTTGTTTTCTGGCAGATGATAGTAGCAAAGTAGTGCTTATAGTATTTATTGGGTTGGGCAGAATAAAAAGTTGTCCTATGTTAGGTTTGTATACATAGAAGGTGTGTGTGATGTCAACTTTAGCGGGACGCGGCGGTTTTACTGCGAAAGTACCGAGCAGAAGTCGTATTTCAAACGACGTGAACTTGTTGCGGGTATCTGCCTTCCCCCGCTGGTTCAGCATCTTGTCCTCGAGAGAGTCCAGTCAGCGCGTAGTATGCATCCGTTACGCGTGATGCACGTTGCCGTCCGGGATTCCGACACAACCATCTGACGGTTGTAGAAACAGCAACACTAGTCTATTCGGCGCCACACAGTAGAGTGGGGGAAAACGTGCAAAACATGCTCTGTGTGGTTGCAGAAGGGAGATAAGCAGAGACTTTTTTACGCTCATGTCTGAAGCGCGCAAACTTATTTGGACTTAACACTTGGAAGCAAGATCTCGTCTGTTCTACATCCACTTCGGACGGTTCATTTGTGGATATTTGTCTGGGGCCATGGGAGACGCTGTGTTCCTCGACAGGCAAAATTCCTACCTCGTAAGTCTTGCCATGTGTACGAATTGCTCCGACACGTTTGTGTTGACCCAGCGTCGTGTGCTCCCTGTCACAGCGCGTGCGTGATGAAAAACACCACATTTTAATTGTGCTTCTTTTTCATTCGATATGACGGTATCATGCATTTCAATTATATGCCGCTCAATTTATATAGTGAAACCGAATCTTGATTAGACTTTCTAAATGATTACCTTCCACAGAGAAATGACACAAACTCTTCGTGGTGAAAACTTGCATATGTGGTGTTTACACCACTTGCACAGACCACACTTGTTTACTGGTTTCAAGCGATGTCAGTTTGCACTAACTGCACAGCAGCGCGGCCAAGAGCCACAGGTTGTTGGCGGTGTTCGACAAGATGAGGGCAAAACAGACACACAGGGGTCAAGGCCAATGACATCATTTGTAAAGTGCAGAGAAGCGACAGGTTGCCTGCGCAGCAGGTTGGTCTCATAACAAGGTGGGAAGGCACTTGCAACTACGCTCACAGGATGGAAATATGTTATTTTACCTTTAAGTCAAAAGATCCCACTTGTTGAAACTTGACTGTTTGAGCTTGGGAAAAAGAAAAAACACATCTATTTTAGAGAGTTAGACAAGGTACAAACAGCTATCAGGGGTGAGTTTATTACATAACAATAAATAAATAAAGAATGCATGTCCAATGTGGGTAGCTTTCCGATTGCGTTGTGCCCCATTTTGATCTGAAAATCCTTGTTATGAAATAATGCTTATGTTTTTTTATTTTTTATTTTTTTTCCAAGATGGCGCCCGAGTAGGCAGCCTTCGGCACGTGCTCTTCAAGAGCCTTGCTTTTTTGTTCTTTTTGTCTTTTGTTTTGTCACCTGTTGTTTGTTGTTTCATCGTGTGGACCTGATATGGACTGTTTTCAGCGTTTTTTTGGGCCACGACATTCGTCAAAGGAGAAGTATCTGTGCTTGGTGGTTGCGCCTTCTCGGCAGCAAGCCTGTACCAGCACAGATTTTGATTTGGAGGGATGTCGGCGCCATTGACTGTCGGTGCTGGACAGACCTGGGGCGCTTGTGTTTTTTGCGCCTGTAATGGGCAGCATTTTTCACAACCCCGTTTTGTTCAGTGGAGATGTCGGCGTTGGTGCGGCTGGATGGATGGCTGCTGAAGTTGAGGATGAGGAGAGAGGAGCGTTGGCGCAGAGCGCCGATGCGTATTTGGAACCGAGAGTCGCCGCTTGGAATTGAAATGGATTTCCATGGGACAGGAGAAGTGAACCAATCTCTTTTTTCGTCAATGGATGCTACAGCTTCTTGTTGACTTTGAAACTTAGCTTGTAGCCGACGTGTGCACATTTTGAGCATGACGTCTCTGTTCCACTGGTTAAAGGACACTTTGATTCTCTCCTCTTTCATCTCAAACTGCTTCAAACAACAAAGCGTGTGACGGAAAAGTGGTTAGGACTGCACGACTGTCCGTGTTTTATGTTATGTGTTGTGTTTATTTCTTTTACTTTTTGTTAACTGTTTTGTTAAGCGCTTTGTTACAGCTGCCGCTGTTGTGAAAGCGCTATATAAATCAGCATGTATTGTATTGTATTGTATTATGTTCAACTTGGATTCATGTACTGACATTACCCCAAGTTATTCATATACTGTATTTATTATTAGCATCAGTTCTCCTGAATCCATTTCTGAACTCATCTGAACTTAGTGCAAAAATGCGATCAGATGCAGCAGGCCTGGAGAAAAGTGTTTTCATAAATGGAAGGTTACAACGCCGTCACAGTATGGCAATAAATAAACTCCGACAGGAGTTGATAAATATTTTGAATTGTAGTTTACCGGAGCGGAGTGGCCTTGAAGCCAGAGAATGTGCGTGGGATGATGCGTGGCAGCACCTCATGATTACCCGACTGCAAGTGTTAACCCCTGGCTATGATGCAGCAGCCTGCGCATTGGTTTACCACGACAGTTTACCTTGTTTCTTGGAGGAGTTGCACTGTATTATTATTATTATTATTATTATTCCATCCATCCATCCATGTTCCGATCCGCTTATCCTCACAAGGGTCGCGGAGGGTGCTGAAGCCCAAAATACAGAAACATGTACTTGTTTAGATTGTAGATTTAGATTGTCTGCAGGTAACTAGCTTGATCAAATGCATTCCTAAATATGATTTAAAATACCAAATGGCTCTCTAAAATGACTTTTTTTTCTCAGTACATGTTGATGACCAACCTAAAGTACATATCAAACATCCATCCATCCATTTTCTAATCTGCTTATCCTCACAAGGGTCGCCGGCTTGCTGGAGGCTATCACAGCCGTCTTCGGGCAGTAGGTGGGGCACACCCTGAACCGGTTGCCAGCCAATCGAGGGGCACACAGAGACGAACAACCATCTGCGCTCACACTCACACCAAGGGACAATTTGGTGTGTTCAATCAGCCTACCATGGATGTTTTTGGAATGTGGGAGGAAACTGGAGTAACCGGAGAAAACCCACACAGGCATGGGGAGAACATGGATGGATGGATCTCTCCCTATAATTGAAGTTATATCAAGTTCCACCACATCCGCCTCACAGTACAGAGGTGGAGGGTTCGATTCTGGCTCCGGGCTTCCTGTGTGGAGTTTGCATGTTCTCCCCATGCCTGCGTGGGTTTTCTCCGGGTACTCCAATTCCCTCCCACATTCCAAAAACAACAGGTTAATGGATCACTCCAAATTGTTCCTATGTGTGAGTGTGAGCGTGGATGGTTGTTTGTCTATGTGTGCCCTGCGATTGGCTGGCAATTTCAACAAGTGCATGTTTCTGTATTTTGAGCATTAATTATTTAAAATTTCATGGGAGGACTAAATGAATGAATGATCAACAGCAGACGCTGACATGAATGACACATCACATCAAATGGCCCGTCCACACAAATTAAAACGAAAAATGAACAAATACGTGCCAGAATTCAGTTCCATGCATCCATCCATTGTTTTCGTGTTGCTTATCCTCTCTCATGTCATGTGTGATTTGGAGCCTACTATAGCTGACTTCATGTGAGAGGCAGAATACACTCTGGACTCATTCGCAATCAACGTCAGAACTGTAAGGCAGATGTGCTCACCACTCATATGCTGTTCCACATTCTTAAATTCCATCTGCTAAAATTCCTTCTGTTGGACTCATAAAAACAACTCGGATCCTCTCCTCCTCAGCCTGGCCCCCCAGAAGACGCGCCTCTTTTGGTAGTCATGCTGCTGTGGAACTCGATGTTCAATTATGGGGAGAGATCCATCCATCCATGTTCTCGCTATGCCTGCGTGGATTTTCAACGGGTACTCTGGTTTCCTCCCACATTCAACAAACATGCATCGCAGGTTAATGGAACACACTAAATTGTCCCCAGGTGCGATTGTGACCGCGAATGATTGTTTGTCTATGTGTGCCCTGCGATTGGCTAGCAACCAGTTTAGGGTGTACTCCGCCTCCTGCCTGAAGACAGCTGGGACAAGCTCCAGCAAATCCACGACCGTTGTGAGGATAAGCGGATTAGAAAATGGATGTATGGATGGATAGTTGACTAGTTTCATTTGAAAGCCTAAACCAGCGGGTGGCATCTTGGCCTGCTCCCACACTCCAAGTGGCCCTCAATCAGCTCAATAACCGATGTTTTCTCTTCCATTTCAGCTCAGAGTTTTATAAGTAATAATATTGTTCACCGCTGAATGTCACCTTGTAGCACTCCTGCTTCTCAATCTTCATTCGAGAATAAGACTTTTTTCTGAAACGCAATTTGATATACCACTGTAAAACCCGATGAATTGTTTGTGCACGAGCTGTGGGGTTTATTGTATTGTACACAAGTCTCAGTCACATTTTCATATTTACAATGTGAAACACAACATTTAATCCACCAGTTAAAACGCCCATTCGACGAACTACGGGGAAGAAAAACACACTTAAACATACCGATTAATGTCCTGACTATGGAAAAAAAAGTGAGTATTGGATGCCGCGATGTATGCTGGAATGTGAAGCGCGGCTGATCTCAACAAAGGTACACAGTGTTTTTTTTCCCCCTTCACAAGGAACATTGACAGTCTGTTTAATGTGCATGAGGAGTTGTGCCTCGTACGTTCTCCCAAAATATGGACATATTTATTAATTGCGCTGCAAACATTTTGTTTGGCGCCTTTACAAAGCAGTGTGAACTGCCCAATACTGCACCGCGTCATACCACCGCTTCATTTGAGGATATTAAATCATGGACAGGACAACTACCGGTATATCACATTCAATTTGTGTTAGTTAATTGAAAAAAAAAATAGTTCTTGCTCTTAGTAATGGTTTGTTGTTTAGCAGTTTTGCGCCAGCTACGAATGGAGGTCTTGATGCACGAGAGCACTTTGCCCTGGAGAAAAAAAAAAAGGTTGTTTGTTGCAAACTGTCATCGCGTTGTGGATCTTTTATACATGTATTTGAGCATGACATATATTAAGGTGCTTGATGTACATTGGTTAAGTAAAATATATATCTGCACATAATTTGTCCATTTAACCCTTTCAGGGACAGTGGTGATTACAGTGGACAGCTTCTCATGTTATCAGGTTACAGGGTGCATGAAAGGGATAAAAAAAAGGCATTTTTATCATATGTCTGGTGAAGATGTTCACTGTCTCAAGTGGCCTTTGGTCAAGCTGATGAAAAGATATGACCTGTCCACTCTTGAAGTTGTCCATCCCTGATCCAAACGGGTATATAGAAAAGAAGACAAAACAAAGGAAAGTAGTAATGCTTTTTGATCCTTTAGCACAGTTTACTATACATGTTCAAAAAGGAGCCGGAAGAAGCAACAAAGTAGCATTCGACACACAGAGCTGACTCAAGCCTCACAGCAAATGGAAGTGGCTCTTCTCATTCTCTTTAAATTTAGCGGGGGGCGGGGGGGAGAGTTGAGAGGCTTTGACATTGTAGAAGCACCAACTGATTTTCTGGAGTGCATGGAGGAGATCAAAGTGCGATCGTTTGTAAGGAACTGCAGTCAGACCTCTATTGGCACTTCCACCCCGATACTTGAAGTCTATGTGTGACCGCCAGGCCCCACCCGCCCCCTTCGTCCCCATAGCTGAAGGCAGAGGGGGGTTTTTAAAAGTATTTTAAAATAATAATAAGGACAATAATGCATGCACTGATTTGATTTCAACAACAATTCAGAAGGTTCAATGCTTACTGACGTCATATTTATGAATGAAATATGATGACATCCACCGCATGTCTGGGGAGGTCACAATCTGTCTGCTTGCACCACAATCAAATACACCAAAATTGCATTACACCACCTGCGCCAACACTTAGACATGCTTCCAGCGTAACGTAAATAACGTTTCATATAATTTCCGTGACCAAATGGTCACGTGCATCGGGGGCTGGTTTAAAAAAAAAAAATGTCCTCGGCCTGCCGGAATTCCCATCACAGCGCAGAGACAAACATGCTATGGGAAGCTTGTAGCAGCACAAAATTGAAGTTGCAACATTTAATAAACGCTGGAATAAACCGCTGTCTACAAATATAGAGCCCACTGAGTCGAAAAGCACAACAATAAACGTGCATGCCGAGAAGCTAAACAAATCAAGCCCACGAATGAAATCACAGCTCTTGCTCGTTGTGTACAAGAACTGCACTGAGCTGTGCAGAGTAATGTTTGCACTGCCACAACACTGGAGGTGTTCACACTTAACCACCGATATTACGGAGAGTCAAAATAGATCATCGTGGATTGCCAGGGCAACAACAGAGAAGCTATTGTCTTTATTACACGCCAGTCTTGGATCACATTAATTTAATGCAGCATTATTCTAGCGCAGTGGTTCTCAACCTTTTTAGAGGTACCAAAACAACCAGTTAATATGCACATTCACCGAACCCTTCATGAGTAAAAAATAAATATATATACAGTATATTTAAATAAATTCAAGATGTTTAAAAAAAATGTGTTTATTAAAAACAGAACAAAAGTAAATAACATTTCAAGAGATAAGTTTACTTTTGTTTTTTTAATAGTACGACATACTATCACGTTGACTACTAAGCGTACTAAATTTCCCACAGCACTGATTGGACATGCAACGTCATGTGATCATCTGCAGCCAGTGATGACTAAGCGGGCGTGTCATATCTAAGTAACACGTTGAGTCGCGTTGGCAGACGCTCCGTCGAACGCCTGAGACCGACTCACCGAACCCAGGTTAAGAACCACTGTTCTAGTGAATGTGTTGCTGCCTGAACATCTGTCCGGGCTGCCAATCACATCCAGGAGGAAGTGAAAAACAAGTGAGGACCGTGACATCGATGCTGAGGCATCAGTCACATGCGCCACGTGGTGTCGTCTTGTTACACAATGACAGCACCGAAAAGCGTTAAAGCGGAAGTTAAGTCCAATATTTTCTTTGCAGTGACGTGCTCTATCGCTCTCCACCATTCTAAACACGGTGTTCTGACGAATATTGCGTTGGTGGAGTTGGAATTCAGCAGATCTGTAAATCGACCCTCATTCATGCAATTTATGCAGCACTGCCACCTGCTGTCAAGTGAAAATGACTTTGAAGTACGAGTTCGTTCTTGCGAACGTCACAGCTCGCCTGTTCTCTGGGTTTGGTTGGGTGAGTCCGTGGCTACTTTGACGTCGGTTTCAGTCAACAGCAGGTAGTGATAGCCCCCTGAGATAGATAGTAGGGTCACATAAAACACAGTGCAAAGATTTTTTTTGGACTTGACGTCTGCTTTAAAGAGGGATCATCTTCGAGTTTTATCGCATTTATGGATTGAACTCCTAACACTCAGTCAGCACATTTACTGCGCAACGAAGCAAAAGCTGTGCATCGGAAAATGGGGCACGTTGCGGCAGACGCGTATCTCTGAAAAGATTGATCACCCATCTTAATTTAGAGATGTGTCTTGGAATCCCGTGTCATTTTGCGTCTGTTTCGCATCACCAGCCACAAACAGAAAAAAATGCCTTCTCTTCGTGCGGCGTTTGTGTTTATAGACGTCCCCAAATTCTCCCTTTTTTTTTTTTATCCCACTTTGACGTCACACATTTCACTGTGCTGCGGCTTGTCTTCACCTTGATGACACCGATCTCGCTCTTTTCATCGTGAGCCAAATATTATTACGTTCCTGTTGTCTTTCTACTTTCTGATGTGTTTATTTTACTGCACGGCCGCTCCCAGGGCAAATAGCGCTGGCGGATTTTAAAACACACGCACACACACACACACACACACACACACACACACACACACACACACACACACACAAAACGTCTTACTGCTTTATTATGAAAGGAGGACAAACACTCCATTTTCCTTTTGTTCCCAAATAAATGTGTGTTTGTGTGTGTGGGTGTGTGTGTGTGCGTGTGTATATCATCAGTCAACCATGTGTCCTCTTCGTGCTGTGAGTGTGTTTACACTGATCACAAGTTTTCTGAATCATACTTTAACCTGGATAGAGCAGCCAGCAGACTTAATGGTAAGACTGCAGTGCCGGTGCTCTGAATATGTTTTCTCACCTTAAAACTTCAAGTGACAATCTGTAAGGGGTAAACGTGACTCCTTTTGAATTTATTGAGCGGGTACTTGAAGGCGTCGTAGCTGTGGCCGCAACTGTGTAACATTGCAGGAGTTTAGGAGTGCCTCTTGGCGTTTTCACTCCGAGCTAGCTCGTCATGACAACACCGCCCATCTGCAATTCTCCTCACCAGGACCTGTTGCATGGCGGTGCAGTAGGGTGGGGTTGAGCAGTGCTTGTTTTATTATCAACAACCAAAAACAAGTCCACCCTCCTTGAGAGTTGTCTTTTTATGGAGTTGGAGGAAGGGTGCAGTGAGGAAAAAAAAACAGAGCAGAAGGAGGAGAAAGTTCTCGAGAGGATTTACATGTTAAGCTCTTGACCCGGTTTTTGAAATAAGTTCAGCAGAGGCTGTTGGTCGGTAAGCGCGAAAAACAGGTTAGCTACGTTTCCGCCATTGTCTGTCTTTGAGACGCAATGTTGTTACTGTATCAAGTATAGGTTTGATCTCCGTCGCCGTTCTGTACATCGGTGGGCCTTTCTTGCCGACCTGAGGAGCACAACCAAACCAAAGTTTGCCCCAGCTGTTATATGTCACAGTATTGCATTTCCACATCTGGCACAATTTAAAGAATCAAACCAAGTGCATAGGAATCCAGAAGTGACCTCACGGGTATGCGCAAAGTTTCTCTCCAAATAATAACTTCAAGTTTTCTTTGTGTGAGAAATTTCCAGGAAGTCTCGCAACTCACAAAGGGCGGGCGTTACGGATCGTCTGCCTAACTGCTTCATGGTGTTTGCGGGCCAAAGGTCACGGAGGAAAATGGTCCTCGTTGCTCACTCACATCTCAAGCCCCAAATGCGTGGTCTGTACGAAGTACATTTTATTATTGCCATAAATCTGCCGCTTTATAAGGGTCACATTTTGGCTGCCTACAGCATTCCTACGACTTAAAAGAATAATGCATCTTCTCACTTGCACAGTCAACAACATCACTTCTGTTAATGATTTACCGATTTAGTAAAGGGCTTTTTTTGGACAATGTGTGTATGCAATGCGCAATCAAAATGTCCTTCATGATGGCCTTTTGAGAGAAATAATGTATGTCTTGGGGCCTCTACCCACCAATCCGCCGTTGGCCAACGTGGCCGACTGTCGCTTTGGCCCACTGGCCCGATCGAGTGATTGTGGTTCACGCTGTAACAGGCCGGCCCCGACGTCGTCTACTTTTGCGCACGCGTTTGAAGTGATGCCCCTTTACACCCGGAATTACGGGGGTTGCAAGCAACTGAAGCAAATCGGCTTCATTTTCACTCACTTGATCACAGAATGATGTTTGTTGCAAAGTCGCAATTTGCATTGCTGTCGTCTGTCCCTTGTTTACTTGCTGGTGGAAGAAATACCAATGCGGCGGCGGTGCAGGAAGATTCAAAACATTTCACCTCCACGGAGTGCTGTCGTCTGACGCGATACGCAGTCTTGCTGCACTTCTCTTGGCAAACGGTAAGTGGGCTGAGCTTCAAAACGATAACACAGATTCACTTTGTATACACATCAACAACATTTTTGTTTCTTTACTTTTCTGAAACACGAAATGACATTACAAGCTCGAGTGAAGTGCTCAATGGAAGGATAAAAATAGAAAATTTGAAACGTCATTGCACAGTGTAGCAGCAAGCAGGTGATACATTTTCAAATATCAGGGGAAAGCGTCAGCAGCCTTTCGTACCAGTTCTGAAGGGAATTGCCAACAGTTCGTCCCTCTCCGGCAGTGTACTAGGTTTTGGAAGAGAAATAGCTAACGGCATGTGTGACACATTGCCGTGAAAAATGATTTGCCCCTCTTTTCAAATTCTCATTTTTTGCAGTTTCCCACTTTAATGTGCCAGATCATCAAAGAAATGTAAAGCTCAGACAAAGATAACCTAAGTAAACCTAAAATGTTTTGTTTTTACACACAGCGCCATGTAGGTTTGGATTATTATTATTATTATTTTTTTTACTATTTTGTGCTGTTTTTGACCGTTTAAATTTTTCTGATAATGAGAAACATTGAAGTCTGACAAACATGTACAAAAATAAATCAGGACAGGGGCACAAACACTTGTTCACGTGACTTTATATATCGAGCCAATATGTTGCAACAATGTTATCATCTTCAATTTGCCGTTGGAAGGACTTTACCAACAAACCGTATTTTACTTCAGGGATTAAGAATTCCTGACTTTGATTCTGCAATTAGCATTCATGAGTTTTACATTGTGTTTTCTTCTTTTTCAGTGCTGGAGACATGAAGTGACCCCGGCAGCATTTCAGATGGGAAACGTAAACATTTGCCACCCGGCGGGAACTGGATCAACATTCTACAATGAAGAGAACACATTTCATATACATATGATGCAAAATAAAACTTGGCCTTTTTTCCTGACAACGGTGTGTCATATTCAAGTATTAAAACTGTAACTAGCAAGACTTTTTCTCTTGTATAGGAAATCAAAATGTTTTGTAACACAACTAGATAGCTTACAACAGTACAACGTCACATCGTTATCTGCTTTAGAAATTAACATTTGTGATGTAGTTAGCAGGGGTGCCCAAGTCCAGTCCTAGAGAGCCCCAATCCACTCTGTTTTCAATGTCTCCATTCTCCAACACACTCAATTCAAATGATCAAAAAGCTCATCAGCAAACTTAACGGAAGCCTGATAACGGTCTTGCTCATTTGAATCAGATATTTCAAACAAATGTTCCAAGTGTGTTTGCATGTCACCTCAAATAATTTAACATTTGAAAACTTGTTTCATTAAAACTACCAACATGGAAACAAAATTCAGTCATTCATGAAAGAAGGAAACCGAGTTTGAGTGTCAAAGAGACAACTCATTCCAAAAAAAACCAAACGTTTTTCTTATCTTATCCCTTTCAGGGACAGCAGTTACTACAGTGGACAGCTTATCATGTTATCAGGTTACAGGATGCATGAAAGGGTTTATATATATATATATATATATATATATATATATATATATGTGTGTGTGCGTGTGTGTGTGTGTGTGTGTACACACACTCACACATCCATCCATTTTCTGATCCGCTTTATCCTCACAAGGGTCGCGGGGTGTGCTGGAGACTATCCCAGCTGTCTTCAGGCAGTAGGCGGGGGACACCCTGAACTGGTTGCCAGCCAATCGCAGGGCACACAGAGACGAACAACCATCCGCATTCACACAACACGTTGCCTAATGTTCATGCTCTTGGTTTTTCTAAAACAAATTTGCCCTTAAAAGAAGAAAAAATGGTCGAACAAGAAAAAATAGCAAGAAAACTCACAAATTAGTGAGCCACAACTGCATTACATGAAGTAATGGTCACAAATGTGCGATTGAGTGAAGCAAAGCGTGAAATAGCGAGGGAGCACTACTCGATACAGTAATTACTTTGTAATTAATGCATTTTTCGAGATAAAATAAATGAAATGAGTACTTAAACTAAACCGATGGATTTTTTGAACTTGACCAATTAAAACTTGAAATAACATTGACATTTCCTGTCTGGGAGGGCGAATCTTTTGAGGAAAAGCACACAAATCGCAGAACTATGCAGATACAAACATGTAATTGCTTAGCGTGTGTGTGCGTGTGTGTGTGCGTGCGTGAGTGAGAGTGTGACCCGAGAGTTCAAGAGGCCATTGACTAAGACTGGATTAGCTGCTCTCAAGGCTTCCACTGGAATGCAAGGATCAACAGTGCTTGCGCGCACACGCGCACACCCACATTTTTGTGTCGCACTCAAACAGCCACTATTTACCCACTAGTCTATAAGAGTCCATTAATGGCTGCGAGTTCTTGGGAGGGCAGTTATACAAGGTCAAGCGGTGTTGTTCATGTATTATGTGTGTATGTATCGTTCATGTATATATTTATTAATCTTGGGAGTCCTGGCTACCCCAATGAAAGAAGATTGAGATGTGGGTTTGAATTTCTTGCCTTGTTGAGTTGAGGCTGTAAATTGTGTGTGCATATTGTGAGTGCGAAGGGTTGGGCTACATGTGACAGTCCTGTCATTGATGAGTTAGTCAGTCCAGGATGTTTATCATCTCCCACCGGAAGTCAGCTGGACTTGGCTTCAGTTTCTGGTATGGAAATAGTCAGAAAATGCAGGTTTTATTCTTGTGTGTGTGTGTATTTGCAGTACCATAGAACTGTGAAGCTGTTTTTAAAATATTTAGTCCCCTTCTTTGGCTGAATTAGGTGACCCGAATATGAGTAAATGTTTCAACAATGTTGCTGTGTCACCACGCACCACTGCACTAACTACGGTAATAACTGTGGGCACAATTACAACTTGAACTACAGTCACAATAAGTAATACAGTATTATTAAATCAGTAACTACTGTAACTGACAATATCCAAATCGCTCAGTTTTAGTTTCAGTCGTAATGTTATCGTCAAGGCAGAAATCATAAAATTCTGCGGAAAAAAATAAATATACTGTATATATATCATCCAAACCTATTGTTATATAACCAGAGTTTATGAATGTAGCTTTGCAGTCAGTGTGGCTTTCTTATATGTACAGTATATTCAATAACTTATCTGAACTCTTTCAACTCAGGTGAAATTAAAACGAGGAACATACTCCCACTTTGGCCACTTTTAAACAGTAATGACAGCCATGTTCTCCTTCCTTCAGGAAATCACTAATAGATTAGCACATGTACACACATCACTGGGCATGAGTGGGCGTGGTGAGGTCTCCAGGAAGTTACACTTGGCTAAAACTTCCTGCACTGTACCACCAAGTTTGGACTACTTGGACTTAGCCGTCAGTTTTATGTCACACATCCATGCCAAGGTTCAGCAGAGAAAAGTGGCCCAGAAAATTAAAAAAACACTGAGCAAGAAAGACGCCTTCTCATTAAGGCCACTCCTATCCTGTCTGGAAGAAATCAAAACCTGGATGGCACAAAATTTCTTGAGATTCAATGAAAAGAAGACAGAGGTGATATTGTTTGGTCCCAGTGGCCCTTGTACATTCCATCCTGTAGACTTGGGCCCCCTGTCTCCTTATCTTAAGTCAACAGTCTCAAACTTGGGCCTTAAACTGGACAGTGATTTCAAACTCGATCGGCAAATTAGTGCCGTTGTTAAATCCAGCTTCTTTCACCTTAGACAGCTGGCCAAAATAAAACCTCTCCTCTCACATGAACACTTTGAGACAGTAATTCATGCCTTTGTCACATCCCGGCTCGATTACTGCAATGCCCTTTACTTTGGAGTCAGCCAGTCCTCCGTTAAGCGCCTTCAGCTAGTCCAGAATGCCGCTGCTCGCCTCTTGACTGGTACTCGTAAGAGGGAGCACATAACTCCTACTCTGGCATCCCTTCACTGGCTCCCCATTCATTTTAGTTATTTTCAAGATCCTCTTATTTGCTTTCAAATCTCTGAATAATCTCGCGCCACTTTACCTCTCTGAGCTCATCCGCCCCTACACACCTGCCCGGCGCCTCAGGTCTGTGGACCAGACTTTATTAGAAGTACCAAGAACTAAACTGAGGCTCAGAGGGGATCGAGCCTTTTCTGTTGCTGGTCCCTCTCTCTGGAATGACCTCCCACTGAACATTCGGCAAGCCTCCTCGCTGCCCATCTTCAAAACCCTCCTCAAAACTCACTTGTATTCTTTGGCATTCGACTCAGCATGACTTAGATTTGTTCTTGGTTTTACTGTTTGGTGCTTTCTACCGCCTTTATTACCGATTTGTCTTACTGTTTATTCCATCCATCATCTACCGCTTATCCGGGGCCGGGTCGCGGGGGCAACAGCTTTAGCAGGGAAGCCCAGACTTCCCTCTCTCTAGCTACTTCTTCCAGCTCTCCCCGGGGGATCCCGAGACGTTCCCAGGCCAGCTGGGTGACATAGTCTCTCCAGCGTGTCCTGGGTCTTCCTCGGGGTCTCCTCCCGGTGGGACATGCCCGGAACACCTCACCAGGGAGGCGCTCAGGGGGCATCCGAATCAGATGCCCAAGCCACCTCATCTGGCTCCTCTCGATGTGGAGGAGAAGCGGCTCGACTCTGAGCCCCTCCCGGATGACCGAGCTTCTCACCTTATCTCTAAGGGAGAGCCCGGACACCCTGCGGAGAAAACTCATTTCGGCCGCTTGTATCCGGGATCTCGTTCTTTCGGTCACGACCCATAGCTCGTGACCATAGATGAGGGTTGGAACGTAGATCGACCGGTAAATTGAGAGCTTCGCCCTTTGGCTCAGCTCCTTCTTCACCACGACAGACCGATACAACGTCCGCATCACAGCAGACGCTGCACCGATCCGCCTGTCGATCTCCCGCTCCCTCCTGCCCCCACTCGTGAACAAGACCCCAAGATACTTGAACTCCTCCACTTGGGGCAAGATCTCCTCCCCGACCCGGAGGGGACACTCCACCCTTTTCCGACTGAGGACCATGGTTTCAGATTTGGAGGTGCTGATCTTCATCCCAACCGCTTCACACTCGGCCGCGAAATGCTCCAGTGAGAGTTGGAGAGCCCCGTTTGAAGGAGCCAACAGCACCACATCATCTGCAAAAAGCAGGGATGCAATACTGAGGCCCCCAAAACGGATCCCCTCAACGCTTCGGCTGCGCCTAGAAATTCTGTCCATAAAGGTTATGAACAGAATCGGCGACAAAGGGCAGCCTTGGCGGAGTCCTACCCCCACTGGAAACGATTCCGACTTACTGCCGGCAATGCGAACCAAACTCTGACATCGGTGGTATAGTGACCGAACAGCCCGTATCAGGGGGTTCGGTACCCCATACCCACGAAGCACCCCCCACAGAACTCCCCGAGGGACACGGTCAAACGCCTTCTCCAAGTCCACAAAACACATGTAGACTGGTTGGGTGAATTCCCACATACCCTCGAGGACCCTGCTAAGGGTGTAGAGCTGGTCCACTGTTCCACGGCCGGGACGAAAACCACACTGCTCCTCCTCAATCTGAGGCTCGACTTCCTGACGGACCCTCCTCTCCAGCACCCCTGAATAGACCTTACCAGGGAGGCTGAGGAGGGTGATCCCTCTGTAGTTGGAACACACCCTCCGGTCCCCCTTTTTAAAAAGAGGGACTACCACCCCGGTCTGCCAATCCAGAGGCACTATCCCTGTTGACCACGCGATGTTGCAGAGGCGTGTCAACCAGGACAGCCCCACAGCATCCAGAGCCTTGAGGAACTCCGGGCGGATCTCATCCACCCCCGGGGCCTTGCCACCGAGGAGCTTTTTAACCACATCGGTGACTTCAACCACAGAGATAGGAGAGCCCACCTCAGAGTCCCCAGGCTCTGCTTCCTCCAAGGAAGGCGTGTTGGTGGAGTTGAGGAGGTCTTCGAAGTACTCTGCCCACCGATTCACAACGTCCCGAGTCGAGGTCAGCAGCGCCCCATCCTCACTGTACACAGTGTTAGTGGTGCACTGCTTCCCCCTCCTGAGACGTCGGACGGTGGACCAGAATTTCCTCGAAGCCGCCCGGAAGTCGGCTTCCATGGCCTCACCGAACTCTTCCCACGCTCGGGTTTTTGCCTCGGCGACCACCGAAGCTGCGTTCCGCTTGGCCAGTCGATACCCGTCAGCTGCCTCTGGGGTCCCACAGGCCATAAAGGCTCGATAGGACTCCTTCTTCAGCTTGACGGCATCCCTTACTGCTGGTGTCCACCAGCGAGTACGGGGGTTGCCGCCACGACAGGCACCAACCACCTTACGGCCACAACTCAGATTGGCCGCCTCAACAATAGAGGCACGGAACATGGTCCACTCGGGCTCAATGTCCCCCGCCTCCCCCGGAACATGGGAAAAGCTCTGTCGGAGGTGGGAGTTGAAACTCCTTCTGACAGGGGATTCCGCCAGACGCTCCCAACAAACCCTCACAATACGTTTGGGTCTGCCAGGACGGACTGGCATCTTCCCCCACCAGCGGAGCCTACTCACCACCAGGTGGTGATCAGTTGACAGCTCCGCCCCTCTCTTCACCCGAGTGTCCAGAACATGCGGCCGCAAATCCGATGATACAACTACAAAGTCGATCATCGAACTGCGGCCTAGGGTGTCCTGGTGCCAAGTGCACATATGGACACCCTTATGTTTGAACAAGGTGTTCGTTATGGACAATCCGTGGCGAGCACAGAAGTCCAATAACAAAACACCACTCGAGTTCTGATCGGGGGGGCCGTTCCTCCCAATCACGCCCCTCCAGGTCTCACTGTCATTGCCCACGTGAGCATTGAAGTCCCCCAGCAGAACAAGGGAGTCCCCAGCAGGAGTACTCTCCAGCACACCCTCCAAGGACTCCAAAAAGGGTGGGTATGCTGAGCTGCTGTTTGGTGCATATGCACAAACAACAGTCAGGACCCGTCCACCCACCCGAAGGCGGAGGGAGGCAACCCTCTCGTCTACCGGTGTGAACCCCAATGTACAGGCACTGAGCCGGGGGGCAATGAGTATGCCCACACCTGCTCTGCGCCTCTCACCTTGAGCAACTCCAGAGTGGAAGAGAGTCCAACCCCTCTCGAGAGAACTGGTACCAGAACCCAGGCTGTGTGTGGAGGCAAGTCCGACTATATCCAGTCGGAAATTCTCTGCCTCACACACCAGCTCGGGCTCCTTCCCTGCCAGAGAGGTGACATTCCATGTCCCAAGAGCTAGCTTCTGCAGCCGAGGATCGGACCGCCAGGGTCCCCGCCTTTGGCTGCCGCCCAGCTCACATTGCACCCGACCCCTTTGGCCCCTCTCATGGGTGGTGAGCCCATGGGAAGGGGGACCCACGTTGCCTCTTCGGGCTGTGCCCGGCCGGGCCCCATGGGTGTAGGCCCGGCCACCAGGCGCTTGCCAACGAGCCCCACCTCCAGGCCTGGCTCCAGAGGGGGGCCCCGGTGACCCGCGTCCGGGCAAGGGAAACCTTGGTCCATATATTTTGCTCTTCATAAGGGGTCTTTGAGCCGTGCTTTGTCTGGCCCCTCACCTAGAACCTGTTTGCCATGGGTGACCCTGCCAGGGGCATAAAGCCCCAGACAACTTAGCTCCTAGGATCATTGGGACACACAAACCCCTCCACCACGGTAAGGTGACGACTCACGGAGGGGTTACTGTTTATTGTGCATGTTAAATTGCTCCATGTACAGCACTTTGTATGCAGCGATGGCTGTTTGAAAGTGCTCTATAAATACTGTTGACTTGACTTGACTTGACTAGAAAATTGTTAAATGCTCTAGTTTTCACTATTTTCCATTTGTGATACACTGTGACCTTTGATGTCCTGATATGATGTCTGGATTCTCTGGAAGAATTTGCTACCAGTAGCAATGATCATGAAGCAAACTTTCTCAATTGATCAACGTCCCACTTGTACGTTCCGTTGAAACTGTGATTCAAATTTCAAAAAGAGAGTTGTTTTACTGTCCACAATAAAGTACATTGATCACTTTATTTTCAGTGGACGTAGACGCAGACTGAAAAACAATGACCAATTGAGTGTTTCATCCGTCATGTATTTATGATGTAGGGCTGTGTGGCCACAAAGCTGTCGTTATTTTCATAGCTTTTCCTTTTCTCAAGCAGTGGTTCCCAACCTTTTATGGCTTGTGTGCCCCCAAACTATTTTGTCCGACCACCAGAACCCCCTAACTCTTAGCCTGTTGATGATTCTCCAAAATTACAACGTAACACAATTGATGATGAAATGAAAATCAGTTCATTTTGTTTCCTTCATACAAACATTTAATTCTTTGGTGTTCTCTCCTTTTTCATTCAAACATAAAAATGAAAATTGTGTTGCCTTGAAATTAAATCAGTAGCATATTAAATTTGCATACATTAAATCAAAGTGAAGAATAAACCTGCCTTTGTTACATCCCCCTCCGACACGCGCCTATTGTGATTTTGGCGCGGTTGTGCCTCGGGGTATTGATATGGAGAATACCTTGGAAATTAAATATTTCCAAGTATCCCCATTGTGTCCGCATACACTGTGTACGCCTGGCTGGGAAACACCATTCCAAATGAATAGCTCAAGCTTCTTCACAGTACAATAATCTCTAAAATCAAATCTGAAATCATCTGAACTTGCACTGTTGGTCAGCGTTGGGCGCGTGCAGTAAACTTTCGTCATTTGCCAGCTTGCCCCTCCGTCAAGGATAACAACACGAGGATCTTCATTGGCCCTAATCCTCTTCCGTACGCAAACTTGTCACATTGCGTGCCAACATTAACAATATATTTGGTCAATTTGAAAATTATTCAGCATGCAAGGCTTGAAGATAATCACATTTCTTTTGTTGCCATAGTGACCGCAGATAGTCTTTATTAGTTCGAATATTGTTAGCATATCCCAGACACCTCATGTGTTGTGTTCGTGTGCATTCTGCAAACCGTACAAACGTAGGGGGGGCCATAGAGCAAAAAAAAAGGGCCATTTTTTTTTCCTGCTGCTCTAAGCTGTTGAGAGATGCTGTCGTGTGACCACAGCTCAGCTTTAACACTGTCATCTCCACCATCAAAATCATTCAGATTTGGAGGAGTGGACCAGTGTGCCATAATCCCACAACTCTTTAACTACCACACAGGATTAACAGGAAATTGATTTGAGAGGGAGGCGGGTGATGTGGCACCCATGCGTAAAATAGAGTCTTAAAGGGACTTTTCTCTGATCCTGCTGTGTTAAACGGATACGGTGAAAGAAGATCAGAGGGGGGAATTGCAAGGGAATGTGATTTACTTTAGCTGGCTCATGTTCCTGCCACTGCAGTGAAATATAAACTAAAAATGCCTTAATAGGATTAACATAAGCTTGAAATCAGTGAAAAAAAGAAAACAAAAAAAAAAACTTGCCTATTGAGGTCCCGAAACAGAAGGCACTGTTAAGGCATCAATATGGTGACAGCACTCACACAAAATGTAATGCAAGGTCATTGTTTTAAATGACACTTGCTACAAATGAACACAAGATACATGTGTGTGGTTGAATTATTGCAATCACCACCAATGTCCGCTTCATGCTTTATCTTTCAAGTGGGATTAATTTAAAGTCAAATATGAAAATAAACATTAAAAAAATAGTAACATTGTTACTCTAAAAAACTTTGCTCATGCAAGACGATCTTGAGTGGTCTACTGTCTTCTATTCCCAAATCTGCCCCCCCCGCTCACACATACAACATAACCATTAGGCTTTACACGATCAAAATTTTCGGGACCGGTCATCATTTGGCGGTCTAAGAAAGAAAATGCGAACCTGATCCAAAAACAAGATGGAGCAATATGTCTGTTTAAATAACTTGTTTATTCATTTACTGCATTATTTCTTTATCTTATTGAAAAGGAGACCGTAAATAAACATTGACATGTAAATATGACAGATTATAGCTGTTGACGAGTTTCCATCTCTCGTCCCTTGGCATGTTGTTCAATTTTAAATACAATTGTGCCCTGTTTACTGAGCATCAACAGAAGTTTTCTCAAGCATTTTTGACAATATTGAACAATCTTTGCAATGCCCCCAGGAAGGGAAGTAGGAGGGGGGGGGGGGGGGGGGAAATCCAAGAAAAACATTTGAAAAACAAGCAGAACTTGATTTTCACTAAAAATGTAGCTGCGTTAGAACGGAGCAATAGAAAAAAACCCCAACTAAATTCTGTATCTGGACCCTTTTCAAAATGATTGCAATGAATAATTTCATAAATAAGTTCATAAATCCAATTTCACTGGATTTATGAACTGTAACTTCAGCATGGCAGAAAAGAGTGAAGCGGTACCCTGAAATTGTACATACAGCTGTCCTATACTGTATTGCTGTACATGGGACTTTGACATCCAAATCTTTGAAAGCAGTGAAAGCATTATGAAGAGTTGTTTCATGAAGTGACACTTATTTATATATCTTTATTGATTTCATAAAGACAACTTGGCAACTGTATAATTCTGGACAATAGGGAATGTGCATTGTGTAGTGATGGGTCCAGCGACACCGATGCGTTGACGCATGCGCCGGGCACACAGAGCAAACCACGTGTCGGTGCATGTGCTGCTTCATTACGTCACGTGATTGACACGTGAACTGCACCGGCGCAGTTTAGACTGCATCGGCTGCGTTGAAACAGTCCAGGCTGCTAATTGACACGTGAACTGCACCGGTGCAGTTTAGACTGCATCGGCTGCTTGGCACAGTCCAAGCTGCGCCACTTAGTCCAGGGGGCGTCGACTCAGTGCAGGGGGCGTTGACGCAGTAAAAGCCCGCACAGTGTATCCTAAGGAAGTGCGTCTGGCAACACGATGCCGATTGCCGAAACAAGCCAGACCCTTTCTGTTTGCTGAGAATTGTATTCAGATTTGTTCAATAAAGATTAAAAAAAACAAAATAAAAAAACAAGTCATACCTCACCCTCGCTCGAATAAAAATATATGTTTGGGCAATACGGAAAACACACTGATTATCAGAAAAAATGTGTCCGTCTGACTTCGAGCGTCATGTCGGGTGTCATATAATATATGAGAAGTGCTTTATGAATGTTTGTACTGTACGTCATACTCCAGTTGATTGAGAGGTCCCGCCTATAAGGGGGAGTTCCAGAAAGTGACTGCGAGTGAGCACACCACACGTTTGATGACTCTGCCACGTTGCTATTAAAAGTCACATAAAACGTAAACCTCGTCTGCTGACCATCATTACATTGGCTAGGCTAGTTTAGCTGTTGTCGTAGTTCAAAGCTTAATATGTGGCGTGGGTTGGGTCGGCGCCGCGAGTACGTGCTCGCGCTCACACGCTCACAGCAGAGAGCAGCAGACTATCGACTGCTGAGACGCGCTTCACTCGAGTGACGTTGCTACAGTACGTGCATATTATGGAGCAGCTTCCGCACAAATACAAATTGTCCGCCGTGTAGAGCCATTTTGATCTCCTTTTGGAGAATAAGGTATTTATTAAAATCTCCTTGTCTCTCCAAGTGCCTCTCGGATTTTTGACATGTCTTATTCCATCGTGTGTGTGTGTGTTCTCCACAACAGGGGAAATAGCATGCATTAAACGCAACAGACTGAAATTTAAAACACTGGAGCATCTTATTTTTCTAAATCAAAATTTGTGAAGACAAAGCCCACAAGCATCCTCATTCACATGATTTTCACATTATTGAAACACATTGAATGATACAATATGAATGCATGGATGTGAATGATATTGTCAAGGGTCAATGTCATCTTTATTGTCAAATATGCTTTATGTATGACATGCAGCATAGATGAAATTTCTTCCTCTCAATCCTCAGTGCATACATGCATGCAAACATGCTGTGCATTAAACACACACAGCTAAGAAAGGATAGCAGCTACACTGTATAAAAAAGGCATGTAATCTGAACAGTATAGACAATATAAACAGCATAAGCAACAACATAAACAATGGCGCTTGTGGCTATTGTGGGTAGAGTGAGGTCGTGCATTGTACACACGTCATCATCAAATCAGTTTGTTCAGTCTGTCAAGTGGGTTGGCTGCAGGGATTTTGAAGGTCCAGCAGGTGGCAGTGGTCAGCGACACAGTATCAGTACAGTATCAACACAGTGTGTCATTGTGTCGACACGCCTCATATGAAAACGCCACAATTCCATTGTGGCGTTTTCATATGCGACATTGGGGAGCCTACCGCACCATTGTTTAAAACAAAAGATGTGTTCTGTTGTTGGGTTCCCTCTAAATTAGTGTTGTATTTAGCCATTAATAGAGATAATGTGTCACGTTTTGCGTAATGGTAGATGGAGGACTGAACAAAATGTATGAACAAAAAAACACTTGCAGGGTACACTGGAAAAAACTCAAATACTCAAAGTCCTGGAAATCACAAGAAACCAAAGTAGCAAAAAACCTATGACAGAAACAAAACACAACAGGGGCAGACAGACACACACAATGATCCAACAAAGACTGCCAGCACCCAGGGAACTAAATACAATCAAAGTGACGAGACAACGAGAAACACCTGGACAAGACACAAAGGGTTGAGGGAGATGATTGGTTCAACACGAGGGACACGGATGACGAGAACAGGTGGAGACAAAAAGGGCACATGAGAGAACAAAACCAAATGTAAGCTAAACAAAAACATAATATAACGGAGTTAGTGTCTTTGAAATATGCGTGAGAGGTGCGGGGGGACGAATTAGTCACCGTGCTCGTGGGTGGTTCGCTTCCTGTAAATGTCTTTTTTGCAGCGTAATCCAAAACTCGGAAGATCCTGACGACAACAGTATGTCGAACACGGGGTGTTGTTTCTGAGCCAAAATAAACCTTTCAATCAACAAAAGGAGCCGGTTTCCTCCCACATTCCAAAAACATGCATGGCAGGATGATCGAACACTCAAAATTGTCCCGAGGTGTGAGTGTGAGCGCAGATGGTTGTCCGTCTCTGTGTGCCCTGCGATTGGCTGGCAACCGGTTCAGGGTGTCCCCCGCCTACTGCCCGAAGACAGCTGGGATGGACTCCAGCACGCCCGGCGACCCTTGTTAGGATAAAGTGAATCGGAAAACGAATGGATGGATTATAATCGAATTCATAAAATTATAATGGTATTGTTCAACACAAACTGCATCATGTCGGGGCTGGTAGCTGTGGATAAGTCCATCGAGCTTCTTCAAACCACCCACCAGCAAGTGTCGTCCGCTGAGTCTTGTTTGGCCTTTGCTGACCTTTCTTCAAGTGTCATTCACACACATCAACACAAAATGGAGGCTTTAAAAGCACACAAAGGCATACGCAATCATGCAGGCATGCATGGCGCCAACCCCTTCAAGAATCAATCAGTCTCACACAAGACTAACAATACCACTCGTATGCTAAAAGACACGATTCTCACCCAGAAATATGCACTTCACAATCCCCTCCCAAACAGAGCACTTAAAGCAAGTGTATTATTTCCAATCACTTGCAATGAGTGCACCTTTTCATTGGTAACCTTTTTTTAACAATCGGGAGTGTATGAGGGATTATACTGTCAATCCAAAAGTATGCAAACATAAACTCAAAAATAGGCATGGAAAAATAAACATCGTTTTTAACCTGGACTTGAAAGTTTTTTCCACTCACGGCTGACTTCATAATCCCAACAAATAACTTAATAAACCCTTTTATTGTTAAATTAATTTTTTTGCGGCCCAAATGCTAAAACTGTACTCCAGGCAGCCAGGGAAACGTGTTCAGGACCAAAGTGTTGCATCTTAATGGCTTTCGGTGGCTGCAAAGAATCCGCACTCCCAGTGACAAACATCGCCATGGTTATGTGCTCCACTTTGTCAGCCTCATTTTCCTGCAAATGCACAAAAAAGCAACAATGCAATTCGTATTTGGAAAGCTAGAAGTGAAGCTCTCTGCCAAGTGTACTTGGGCTAATCTGAAGGCCACATGAAGCTGGAGCTCTGTAGCAATTGACTGTGCAGAAAGTCGGCGACCTCTTTGCACTTAACGCCTCAGCATCCGCTGACCCCTCTCAGTCAATTTATATGGCCTCCCACTTCTTGGCTTGGTTGCTGTTGTTCCCAAACTCTTCCAGTTTCTTATAATAAATCTGAAAGTAGACTGTGGAATATTTCAGAGCAAGGAAATTTCATGACTGGATTGGTTGCACAGGTGGCATCCTATTACAGTTCCAAGCTAGAATTCACTGAGCTTCTGAGAGCGGTCCATTCTTTCACAATTGTTTGTGAAAACAGTCTCCATGCCTCGGTGCTTGATTTTATAGACCTGTGGTCAGGCCAAGTGATTAGGGCACCTGATTCTGTCATTTGGATGGGTGAGCAGAGACTTTTGGTAATACAGCCTGTATAGTGTATCTAGATTGCGTATCCAGGTTTTGTAGCTGCCTGCTCTCACTGCGACCAAAATATTGTTGTTTCCGTGCGTTGAATTTGAGGGCTGAAAATGACGTTCAGTCAGTTACATGGTTACAATCAAAAATGTGAGTTTATTCTTTTATTTTATTTTTATTTTTTAATGAATACTGTCAACATCTGAGTTCAAATCCATAATGGCGGCGGGAAGATTGGTTTGGGATTTTTTAAACTTTTTTAAAGTTTTAAGTACTGCGCAATCACACTCATTCTAAAAGGTTTCTTCCGTCCAAAGTGCTGTAAATTTCCAAGATATCAAAGTTAAATAAAGGACATATATTCAACCATAATAAAGTGAACATGAAAGAAAAAACATGAGACAAATGACAGCTGTTGTATACTTTTTCACCACAGTCAGATTCATATCTTAATGTTGGGTTATATAACATTGATCACTTCGCTTTCCCTCAAGCCAAATTGAGGACAACCTTAAAAAGATGGAAAAAACCCGATTAATCCTCTGTATTGGACAGGCACATGTACACACATGCATTAGGCGCAGGAACACAGGCCTGTGCGCAAAGACACGCAAAAAGAGTGCTGGCTGATGAGTCCAACTGGTCAGTAATCGCTTACAAATGTGAACCTTGAGATGGTTTGTCAAGGGGAGGGAAAAAAAGCAATCGATGACATGCAAAAGACATACACGTGCATAAAAAAGAGAAACAGGTTTTTCCTTTTCAATGTTGCGGGACAGAAACTCAGGGGTCATTTCAAGGCAGTGGAAACACCAAATGAAAGCTGATCAAAAGAGAAAAGAGCGAAAGAATTCCTCAAACGTTCCTTTGGTGTCTGTTTCCACAATAACGGCTCCTCTACAGGGCCCCGAGTACCTGCCTGGAATATGGCAGCACATGTACGTAATTGTGCGTAAAGGCTGGCTAGAATCACGAGTTTGACTTTACCAGATGTGGATGTGTGTTTTTCCTAAATCTGAGTTAAACTATACAGTGGATACCCCACTGTGTCACGTGAAGACATTGACCATCTTAAAGCTGTGGTTGTCCTGTTTCAAAGTCGTCCTGTTTCAAAGCCAGGTTGAAAACAAAAAAAAATGCATCTTGGACAGCTTTAGGTAACAAACCAGAACAACAAAATGCATTTTGGGACAATGTGACGGCATCGAAACGGACCTGCCCTTCAAGGTTTAAACTGAAATCAACTTTTGAATGCCCTTTGTCAGTGTATTTCCAGGTCGAAAATCTGACAGAATTCCCCCTGGTGGGGCTGCATGGTGGAAGAGCGGTTAGATTCTGGGTTTGAATCTCAGCTCTGACCTTTCCTTGTGGATGCCCTGTGCATGCCAGTGTGAATTTTGACAAGAAATTTTGTCATCACACATTCCGAAAAAATTGCATATATGTTGACCCACAAGGGAGAAGCAATCACCTTTCCTATCAAGGAGTGGCAGGCGTTATACAGGCTTCTGTATTGCAATGCAAATTAAAGAGGCACGACACACTTCATCTCGTCTCATCATCTCGTTATTCACCGCATCTCCACATGATACTTTAAGACTGTTAGTGAAGAATCCAAGTTGTCCACAATGCAAATGTGAACATGAATGGGTACTTTGTTTGCATGTGCTCTGCGATTGACCGGCGTCCAGTTCATGGTGGACCAGATGAAGAATTTGATGGCGGGATAATACTGTTTAAATGTCTGACATAACGCTATATTTCCGAGTTTAGCTTGTTTGAATTTTGCATCACATGATGCGATTGACGGACTTAATCACTCCATGTTCTAGCAGGCGGACAGTGATGTATGGTGAGGTTCATGTCTCCCCTGGAGTCCGATATAAAAATATGAACACAAAATAGGAGATTAGCCTGCATTAATGATTTGAATTTTGACCATCGTTGAAACATACTGTACATTACACAGATACATCAAGGTGTTCCTTGACTCTCACACAACAGGAAATATGAAAATTCAGCTATTCTAAGGATGAAATCATTGATATGATTGGATTGCGAAAACTAAAATGGAAAGTAATCTACTGTAATCAGTTTTGTTTTTACTATTCACATGGGCTGGAGCGGACAACGGCGGCCCCGCCTCACTAACCTGCCAAGATATGGTGCGTGCAACCATTTTCCTGTGCGCCTTAGCACTGGCAAGAGCTCCTGATTTACATGCCGGCTGAAAGTTTGTGCCGCGCTATTTTTTTTTTTTTTTTTGCGCTGATATGTACATTTACGTGACTTGGTTCAGATGAGTTTGACATCTTGCCAAAAGCATTTTGCTCGGGATGATATGAACTAGCCAAAGGTTGTATGTTTACAGAGTAAATATGAGCATAAAGGAATTACGCTTGTGATTTCTACAACATGTTACGTCAGGTTAACTTGGGGTCGGCACAGTGGTCAACTAGTTAGCACATCCGCTTCACGGTGCAGAGGTGAAGGATTTGATTCTGTCTCCGGCCTTCATGTGTGAGGCATACATGTTCTCTCTGTGTCAGCGCGGGTTTTCTCCGAGTACTCCGGTTTCCTCCCACATTCCTAAACCATGAACGGTAGGTTAATGGGACACTCTAAATTGTCCTCAGGTGTGATTGTAGGCATGAATGGTTGTTTATCTACAGTATGTGTGCCCTGCGATTGGCTGGCAACCAGTTCTGGGTGCACCCCGCCTACTGACCCAAAAGACAGCTTGGGATAGCGTCCAGCATAGCCGTGGCCCTCGTGAGGATAAGCGGATCAGATAATGGATGGATGGATGAAAACTTAACTTTGTACTCTTGTCCTGAAAGCTTTGCACCCCCCCCCCCCCCCAGCCCACACACAAAAAAATTCTAAATAGAAATAGATAAATGAATTTTAATTTATTGTATTTGAATTCAGTTATTTTAATATATCAATACTACACCCCAACATGTTCATGGGAACACATATATTTTTGTTCTAAACTGGATAAAAAAAAATAGAGGATAGGGCAATGTATTACATATCTTTACACCTGGTGTTATCATTGGACAGATATGACAATTACACACACACACTCAGACCTACACCCACACACACACATTCAGTGATACAATGAGTTCGAATCGGGGCTCGTAATCATATTGCTTCCGGCACTGATGATGGCATAGACGTCTCTCACAATGGAAACGATGTGGTGATAGTGATGTTTATGACTCGCTACATACTGTATAGTGTCAATGTTGATCGATTTAACGAGAGAATTTTACCTTGCTCACATTGAGAGAGACTCCATTTGGGAATAATTTTAAGCAGAGCATCATGGCAACAAGTGCCCACTGAGTGTGTTGCCATAGCAATAGTTCTCTCACTCCCTGGCCCTTGGACAATCTGTGTATTGCCACGGAAACCAACATATTCTTTCATCCCTTTGTCTAAAATAACAACTTTCTGCAGCTCTCCGTATGTCCAAGCAACATTAGTTACCAAAGTACGTGACAAAGGTCCACTCAACACAGTGCATACACGTTCCATTGCAACGCTGTAACAATTAGTGAAGAAAGCCAACCTAAATTTTGATGAATGTGTATTTTAAAGCGATGCAGATGATGATGACCTTGATGCTCAGAAACCAACTGTGGGGGCTTAACTTTTAGACTTGATGTACAGTACTCCAGTATTGCATTTCAGTAAGCATTTACCGTATTTTCCGGACTGTAAGTCACAGTTTTTTTGTTTGGGTTTTTTATTTGTTTTTTTTTGGACCGGTGGGTGCGACATATACTCTGAAGCCATTTATGTGTGAAATGATTAACCCATGATATCATTTCACGTGTTATTTTCACATTAAGCCGCAAGAGGGTGCTCGAGGCCTGTGTTGATACTTTCCACATTGACGGTAACTGATAAAAATAACGATATGATAACTCTGACGTAAGCGACGTAAAAGAGGAAGAGCCACATCTTCTCCCTCAGGAGTTTGCGGACGATTTCATTGGAGTGACGCTGATGGTTTGGTAAACGTGTTAGCATGTTCTTTATGCTCTAGTTATGTGATTAATTCTTAATGTTACGTGAGCATACCAGACATGTTCTCGGTTCGTTATACGTCATGTAACGTTAGCATATCATACATTTTTTCAGCCTGTTGTTCTCTATCTTTATTTTTATTTGCCTTTCAAGATGACATGTCTATTTTTGGTGTTGGATTTTATCAAATAAATTTCCCCCAAAAATTCGACTCATACTGCAGTGCGACTTATATGTTTTTTTTCTTCTTCATTATGCATTTTATGGCTGGTGTGACTTCTACTCAGGAGTGACTTATAGTCCGGAAAATACGGTAAATGAAGGATGCAAATCAAAATAGATTTTTTTTTTTGCGGGGGGGGGGGGGGGTCTTACCAAATCGGATACTAGGCAGAAACAAATCCCTATTACCAATTAATTGGCCGATTAATTAAAACTACATGAAATTAATATTATTTTTTGGTCCCTTAATGCTTACAACTTTGAAAATAGGAATTACTGGCAGACCATTTGACTCTTTGTTTACCTTGTCCTATTACTTGTTTAACTTTATAAAAGAAAACAAAAAAACGGGTGATTTTTGCCAAATTATTTGGGCGGGGGGGTTGAACGTCATTATCTTTGTCTTGTGTAAATGTAATATAGTGTGACGTAAATACATGTCCCTCCATAAACCTAAATACAGACATCTATGAACATTTTTATTGGTTTGTTTATTATTGTTAGGCGTGGCTGTATTTTTACATGAAGTCCTGCGGTGCAATGCCAACTCTTTGCATTGGGGCCCCACATAGTGCGCAGTGAGATCACAAGTAACTCTCAAAAGTGCTGCCAAAAACAAAGTTGCCTCGCACACGCCTGTACGCACACACAGACAATTTTAAAGACAAACAGTTGGAGAAGGTAAATAAGAAGCCTCTTGCCGGTTGAGCTGGTTCTGCCCAGCAGGATCCTTGATGGGGCTGGATGAACTTTAGTTTTGTTTAGTTCAGTTCAGTGTCAACCTCTGAGGGCTGTGGTATGATGACATACCAGAGACAGGAGGGAGGCAGGGGAGAGGGATCATTGTTGGAGTCCCGTAATCGCTGCTGGACTATGGCAAAAGAAAGCTGAGTGCCAGTAAGCCCTGCAGTGAAATGAATGGCAGCATCCTTAAACCAACAGTTTCAGAAAGTCATGCCATGTGACGAAGAGAAAAGACTCCGTTCTCCATGACACACATGTAAGAAGACATCACATCTACATTTAAAAAGGGGGCGACGAGGTTTTCAAGGTCTTCATTCATCACACACATTTTTCTCCAGCCACCACCACATGGTTGCAGCTTCATCTGGGATCCAAATTTAATTGACTTGTATGTATTTCTGGAAGCTCTGAGACCCAGCTGGTTTCAGTGACTCATCCCACACTCTGGCCATGCATTCCTTTACGTCTATGAGAGAAACAGTGATGGAAGAGTTTGAGTTGAAGACCCAGTTATTGTAATCTTATGCAGACGTTGGGCTCGCAAGTGTCCAATTATGAGTTTGTATTAAAAATGCTCTGAAATGAAAATTCTTGGCCAAAACCGGAAATTAAGAACCCAAGGTCAAAAAAACGAATCACCGACGGAAATTATAATTCCTTCAAAGTCTTTAAAAAAAAATCCTCAGCTGGAGCATTTTATGCCAAGCCCTATTCTGACTTCTCGAGGACACTCTGCGTATTTTGTCAGGAACATTTACGTCTCGGCCAAAACAGCAACGGATAAAAGAATACAAAACAGCGCCACCAGAAAGACTCTAAAGAACATCAATATTTTCTTTATAGGTTTATTCCTTTTAAATGGTTTTGAGTGATCTATTTTGTATTATTTAAGTTTTGATTTCTACGATAGGGTATCTTGGCACTTGCTGAATACGGGGTGGTGTTGTGACTATTTTGATTAGAGAATGAGACTTTATCCAAAATATCAGGTTACATGGTCCTTTACTAAAGCTGAATTGAGTTTTTAAAAGTACATAGAAATCTTTTGTAGGCCAATCACAACGCACAATATTTATCGACTCACTTGTTAACAGTGAGTTAATCTAGTACGCATGTCGTCCCATCCTCTCTGGAACATTTTAGATTTCCGCATAATGCATGGCATCTCTGTAGTCGCCGGGCGCGATTTTTGCTTGTGGTTACATGGAAGTATTTTGGTCCGAACCTGAAAATGCACTTCTGGGCAGAAAACGGATTTTCAGTCCATTTCTTGTTTACATGCCATATACCCACAACTTCAGGGAGGAGCCGAGGTGACTGTTTGATTTACTACTAAAGCTTTGCCTGCCCTTAGGGTGACTTCACCTGGAATAGCCTGTCTGGCCAGAGTGTGCGTCTGACTCCAGTTGCCATCCAGAGCCTGTCCGAACTGGAGAGGGCCCGGCTCCAGGAAGTGGCCTACGCCCGTTTGCACCAAGACTATGACGTTGGATGCCAGATTACTGTGCCAAAAGGTAGGTTCACATATATGTCTCCACCCCTTTATTGCATTGTTACCTAATGTCTATAAATTCTAGGGGGTTGCACCAATTAAAGTTTTTGCCCGTTTTTTGCTGAATTCACGTGTATATTTGGTTGCAAAGCAGCTACTCTGTCACATAACATATGTACAGCTGACACAGGTAACATCGTTTTGCCTTGACACTCAATGCACACACAAGTCCGATCGGGGTTGCACTCCAGTAGTCCAAGTGGCGGAAAGTGCTGCATAATTCCGAAAATTACAATGCCTATATGACTAAACAAAGACTCCCATTTCGGATGAGTAATGGCTTATTTAAAACACAGCCACAAATTCCTTTCAACTTTATTCTTTTTTTCAGAACTGTTGGTCTGTAATTGCACCAATACACAGCTTGCATGTAATGTAATGTATAGCGAGCTATCTTTCTTTTGAAGTTGCTGCCATTGCAGCAGTCCAATGCAGCCAGTGGAGCCTTGCATTTCCCGAGTTACCATTGCCTTCTTTCTCTGATGAATTCCACAGCAACTTACAGTGGCCATTTCTAAGAAGAATTCTGTTTGTACTTTCAATTGTGCACCGTATGCATTTGATTACGATTTCAAAACCCCGTTTCTCATTTTTATGGAATGCTTTCATGGGTTTGTTCAAAACACATTTGCAGAAGGTAGAAACCTACACAATTCAACGTTCAGGTTTTGACATGATAGAAAAAGCATTAAAGTTTACCAAATGTTAATTATTGAACCCAAAGTACATCAGATATCCGTTTAGCGTGCTGAGCCATCTGTCAAAAAATCCACCAAAATCCTAACCATTTCCTATCTCTGCTCCTACCCCCACTCGGTGTTCTCTCCTTTGCATCCTTCTTTCTTTTCTTCCACACCCCATTTCCTCAGCTCTCCCTTGACTTCCAGCTTGTTTGCTAAACGGGATGCTCAACTTTCTCAAATGTCATAAGAAACACGGTGAAAATCAGACAGCAGTGGTAATGTTGAAGATTGGGAGATTTGTCAGTGGTGCTTGGGGAAACTGAAACAGTTCTATGACGTAAACAGCTAATGCTACACTGGGATGCTGAGTGGGAGGCGGATCCATTTCCTTGAGTGACTCATGTGATACGGGAGAACATCTGGGGTTCAAACTAAGGTTGCTAAATACAAAGTAAGTAAGTAGAACAGCACAAGCACCAGTTGTTTTCCTCAGGCTTACACAAGAATTCCAAGGATTTAAACTTCAAGTGTGTGCCATAGCTTTCAGAGTTTCCTGGTTATTAAATCAGCCAATTCGGGAGTCATGTACCATAATTTTATGTTTACAGTGAACTGTGTTTTTTTCCCCTTCTTTCGAAAGACTAGAGGACCACACTCATGTTTAAATGTATGTAAAAACAGTAAGCCAAAATGTATCTAACTTAACCCGAATCTAACGGTGAACTCTGCACTGCAAAACTAATTCAACTCTAACCCTACAACACACCCCACAACAAGCTAAAAACTCCTGAACCATGTGCTCAAACTAACCTATCAAAGTTCACCATCAGCATTTCTCTTTGAAAACGGCAACATTTTAATTCATGTTAAGAAAAACTACACTTGCACGTTGCGAGCCATTCGCTCGTTTTTGAAACCTACCCCAGTATTCCTTGCTTAATTTATCAAGATCGGACTACAGTGCAGCAGATAAAGACATCATGTATTCCAGATGTATTTAGTGAAATGACTTTTGCCCCTGCACAGATGGACAGAAGAGGAAAAAGTCACTGCGGAGGAAACTGGATTCTTTATCCAAAGAGAAGAGTAAAGACAAAGGTATGCCAAGTTCTGAAATATTCTGCGGCATGTTCCTTGATCTCGCGGACTCCCTTTTGGCTCATTGTTGCCAAAACTCTGCCCCCTACCTTCCTCTAGCGAGATGGTCTTTGTCGGGTGAACAGAGAGACGATAAAAAAATAAACTGTTCGTTAACAGTTGGTATTTATATTAAGTGGAGCCACTGCATGCTGAGCACAGCGTAGTATTTGGCTGCAGAACATGCAGGTCTTGAAAGAGACCAGGTGCTGATTTGGAGATGGAGGCTTTTCTCCTCAAACTGGTGAGTCGAGGGTCTTTCAGTGAAAACACTCATAAAATTTTAAGAACAGATGCAAATGTGCTCTCAGCTGACAGCAAATCTGGACTAGCACAAAAAGAAAATTGGTCCTGTCCTGGCATTTAGACGTGAGCAGCATGTATGTACATATTTGCATGCGTCTCTTGAGGTAAAGTGGAAGAAAATAATAACTAAATAGCAGCATATTGGCCCCAGAAGACACCGCCCCAACAATCGTGTGCCTAAGTCCAGCCCTGGCCAACGATGTTCACTCCTCTTTGCAGGACATGTCAGAATAGCTGGCATTGCACAATCAAAGGTCTGTGCACATTCATTAATGAAAAGCAGCAACTTGAATATATTTTACATCGCAAGAATTGAGTGAAAACAGAACCATGTTTGTCTTGTGCTTTTGTACACACAAGTGTGGTATTGACTTTAAGAGTGATTTTCAAGTCTTGGAATTTTCAGCTTTTGTGTAAATTGCTGCTTTCATCCATTTTTTTAGTTACAACTGAATGAATACACAGTTGTTGTTTCAAATTTCAATTGTAACTACCAGATTTAGTGTATTGTTTTAAGGTGCCCAGAGCAAGAGAGCTCTAGCTGAGTGTAGCTAGCTACTTCTGTGCACAACACATTGCGGGTAAACTTTAAATAATGAGGTGAATTCACAGAGAAACCTACAACCAGCATGTGTGTGTGTGTCCCCTTATTTCTTTAGTCCAGGGAAATTTTGAGTCAGGGCCTTGTAAATTTTGTCAGATCAAAATGCATCTTGAAAAAAATGGACTTTTCAATTATGTGGGGTACAAGTTGTACCTTGGTTCTTGCCCAATCATCTGGGATAGGTTTCAACTCACAGTCATCCCTCGAAGGAGGTTTTTCACACGCATGCATGCTCGCACTTCCCTTGTACTTGAGGAGACACGGATGGCTTGATCAAGTTGGTCTTGGCATCGATGCATCATGTGCATCATGCAGCACAGACGGCGCTTCGGTGCATACGTGCAGCTCTGCATGCGCCTTGTGTTGAACACATGTGCGCACTTAGTTTGTGTAGAAATAAATCTGTTGTGCTGCCATGTTTGTGGTCATATTGAGCTACAAAACCTTCGGTTGTGGTTCCTGGATGCAATTAGACCCTTGTGTCCGTATGCAAAAGATGTAGAACATGATTGTGTAAAAATCTGTACTTTTGTGTAAAAAGTAACACATTTCTCCCCCCCCCCCCCCCCCCCCCCCCCCAGGAGAACCATTGTTTTTCCATCACATTGTGTTTTCTGTTTTTACTTCCTGCTATATATTTATTTATTATTTTTTTTGTCTCCCAGAGGGTGTTCCTCAGGCCTTCAGTATACCCCTCTCACAGGTCATCGCAAATGACAGGACGCATAGGCAACGCCAGGACGGCTATCGTCAGGATCCGCCGCAGCGAGAGGATCACAAGGACTCGTCTGACCTTGTCTCTTCCATTCTCCAGGTCATCATGCATGCACACACATTTCATCATGCAGTCCCCCCAACATGAGCAATTTTTACACATTAAAAGCAAAAGAATACCAAGTAAAATTCATCCATCATCTCCAGTTTGCGACTAAGCGATCGTCTAATAAGGAGCTCTCGAGCAGTAACTCCTCATTGAGCTCCACGTCGGAAACTGCGAATGAGTCAACGTCGCCCAACACGCCTGAGGCTGCACCACGAGTGCACCGACGGGTGAGTTGGTCGGCCACGCTTTAAAGTGGGTCTGTGTGTGTTCTGTTGGTACACTTCAATATTCTCAAATGAAAATGCATGTTTCGGCATCAGGGTGGAATGTCGGTGGATTCGATCACGGATTTGGACGACAACCAGTCCCGCCTGCTGGAGGCGCTGCAGCTCTCCCTGCCTGCCGAGACACCAAGTAAGAAGGAGAAACACAGGGACAAACGACTGAGCCTCAATCCGATATACCGCCAGGTTCCGCGTGTAGTTGACAGCTGCTGCCAACACATTGAGAAATACGGTTCGTAGATCAACTCATCCTTGTTTTTGACAAAAGCTTCACATCTGCAGTGACTCTATACTTATCTGGGCCTTTTTTTTCTTTTCCACTCTCAGGTTTGCAGACAGTGGGGATTTTCAGGGTGGGAAGTTCAAAGAAAAGAGTTCGACAGGTTGGTGTGCTGTTTAATTCTCCGTAAATGGTTCAGTGGTTTAGCAGAGCAACCCAGTTTCATCCAAAAATTTGAAGCATTGTATTCCATTTCCAAACATACAAATCCCAATTTCAGTGCAGTTCCAACCTTGTAGAAAATGTAAACAAAAACAGACGAGTAATTTGCAAATCCCTTTCAACCTATTTTCAACTGAAAACACAACAGAGACAAGACGCTTAATATTCAAACTGATAAACTTTTTTTTTTTTTTTTTTGCAAACATTCACTCCTTTTGAATTGGATGCCTGTTTCATAAGAGCTCAGACAAGGGCACGTTTACCAGTGTTACATCAACTTTCCTTTTAACAACACTCAGTAAGTGTTTGGGAATCCATCAGTCATTGCTGCAGCTTTGTGGTGGAATTCTTTCCCATTGTTGCTTGATTTCCAACTTCAGTTGATCAACAGTCCCGGGATCGCCGTTGTCGTATTTTGCGTTTCATAATGCGCTACACGTTTTCAATGGGAGACAGGTCTGGACTGCTGGCAGGTAGGCATTTTTTACTACAAAGCCACATTGTAGTAACATGTGCCCAACATGGATTGGCATTGTCTTGCAGAAATAAGCTAGGATATTCTTGAAATAGATGTTGCTGGGATGGCAGAATATGCTGCTTCAATAACTTGCACATTCCTTTCAACCTATATGGTGCCTTCACAGATTACCAAGTTACCAATGCCATTGGGCACTAAAACACCCCACTACCATCGCATATTCTGGCTTTTAAACATAGCACTGATACCAATCTGGCGGCCCGGTAGTCCAGTGGTTAGCAAGTCGACTTCACACTGCAGAGGTACCGGGTTCAATTCCAGCTCCCGCCTCCCTGTGTGGAGTTTGCATGTTCTCCCCGGGCCTGCATGGGTTTTCTCCGGGTACTCCGGTTTCCTCCCACATTCCAAAAACATGCATGGCGGGCTGATTGAACACACTAAATTGTCCATAGGTGTGAGTGCGAGTGCGCATGGTTGTTCGTCTCTGTGTGCCCTTCGATTGGCTGGCAACCGGTTCAGGGTGTCCCCCGCCTACTGCCCGAAGACGGCTGGGATAGGCTCCAGCACCCCACGCAACCCTTGTGAGGATTAAGCGGTTCGGAAAATGGATGGATGGATGGATGATACCAATCCGGATGGCCCTTTTGCTCAATGATTTCCTGAAAAAAATGTTAAATGTGAAATCTTGATATTTTGGACCGGAAATTATGAAATTCTGAAATTCTTTGCAATTGTATGTTGAGAAATATGCATTGTGCGGATGCAAAATACAATTGCTGGCCGCACTATACTATAGCATACTGTTGATCTTTTATCGAGCAACTATTGAGTCAGTCCTGCGCTTTGGAATAACCAGTTGGTTTGGAAACCTGACTGTAAAATCAAAAGCTCAGATAACCATCTTGGTTAAAACAGCTGGGAAGGTAATCGGACAGCCCCCGCCCCCTGCTCCCCAGGATATATATGTGCAGTCCGTTATTCAACAGGCCAACAACATTCTAGACAATCCTTCTCACGTGCTGCACTCCCCATTCGAGCTCCTACACTCAGGAAGGAGGTACAGGACCCTTCTATGCAAACTAAACTGATACAAAAACTCATTCATACCGCAGGCTATCAACCTAATTAACAAACAACTAGAGGAAAGCAGACAGACTAGCAGGAGGACATGAGGGCATTGTGGGGTGTGCAGATGCCTGTAACGTGTTGTCCAATGTATGTAGAGTATATATTGTCTTGTATTGTATTATTGTCCAATGTCTGTTGTGTATGGTATACTGTATGTATTGTTCAATGTATGTAGCGGCATGGGGGGGCCTGTCCTCCAAGACAAGTTTCTCCTATGGGCGACCAAATAAAAAGTCAAATCAAATCAAAATCAAATAAGTGACACTTGTGCAATGCAGCATGAGAGGTGAATGAAACCATCTGCTGTACAATGATCGTAATGCGTCACGCACAGTCACAAAAACCTGCATTCCATCGATTACTTTCGTTTTTTTTACCAGAATTTTTTTCCCCTGCTTTAGTTACGAGAGGAGTTTGACCGTGGCGTTGATGTCCATTTAGATGAGGAGCACAGCGTTCATGATGTGGCAGCTTTGTTGAAGGAGTTCCTGAGGGACATGCCTGACCCACTTCTCACCAAGGAGCTCTATACCGCCTTCATAAACACGACATGTATGCTTGCCTCCTGCCCAGCAGACACACTTCACACCTTCACTCGACTTCTGGTGTCGTCTGACCTGTCCCTGTTGCAGTGTTGCATCTAGAGGAGCAGCAAAGTGTCATGCAGCTACTGGTGTACCTGCTCCCAGCGTCCAACAGCGACACACTCCAGCGTCTCTTGGCGTTCCTTTCCACCGTGGCCGACCACGCCCATGATAGGCAAGACAAAGACAGACAGGAGGTAAAGTCATCCCTCACAGATGAAACGCAAGGACCTGCTGCATCCCAAAAAGGTTCCAAAAACAGACGCAAAGTTGATGTGAAAGTGGATCGACGAACCTCGTGCATCACGTAACGCATTTGCTAAATGTGCAATGTTACCACGCAGTGATCAAAGAGCTGGCTTGTCACCTTTTGCGCATTTTGCATTTCCTTGCATCCGGGCCATTTCTGTGCAGAATGACAATTGGTGCTGACCTCTCCAAGAGCAGTTTCCCGTATTAGCTTTTTTTATAAGTATAACACAATGTTGAGCTGTGTGTGAAAGTGCACAGACACACAATTTACAAAAAGAGGAAACCCAAGCTAAACTTATGAAAGATGAACACTTTTAACTTGACATGGTTACCGTCGTCACATGAACCATCAATCACCCGGGCCAACTCCTCTTGAGTGGGTGTCACAGTACGACTTGACTTTCATTTCAGATCGTGGGGAACAAGATGACTCCTTTAAACCTCGCCACCATCTTCGGCCCCAACCTGCTGCATAAACTAAAATCTTCAGACAAGGAATTCAGCGTCCAGAGCTCGGCCCGGGCCGAGGAGAGCACAGCTGTCATCGCCACGCTACAGAAAATGATCGCCAGCTACCAGACCCTCTTCATGGTCAGTTGGTTCTCATCCTCGTTTCCTCCAACTGATGCACTTTCACATTTTTGTGTCGAGAGCAACTGACTTATCTTGTCAGTAAGTACACAGTGCCAGCTTTTCTGACCAAAGCATCACAAAATGTTCACCCGGACACTTGAACGCCTTCTTTTGAAAACAAAAAGGAACATTCATGCTTGAAATCCTTCGTGCGGAGTCAGGAAAGGTCACAATTTTACACGGATTATCTTCGTCTTCGCTTGCTTTGTTCCTGTCTCTTCTCGGGATTCTCCAACAGTGCAGACAGACAGCTCAGGTCATTTTAGGTCCAAAACGTTCAACTGTAATGTTGTGTAATCTGCCACTGCCACTCCCCTTAGGCTTACATTCCGACAGTAAGCCAATTAATCGCATCAGACCTCTTCGGATCTGCTAAGAGCAGGAGTTTTATGTTTATTTGGTGGAGAGATGGGGCTGGGGAGATGACATCCTTAGCTTCTTTTGTAGATTAGTTTGAGTCAGAGTTTATTAAGGATGGGGCAAAAACGCAGGAAAGACACAAAGGTATTGGCCCTCCTCAATTGTTGGCCTTGAGCACAAAAGAGATTCAGAATCTCAATTGAATTAATTCAAGTTGCTTATTGTTTAGGTACCGCCTGACCTGCAAAATGAAGTTTTAATGAGTCTGCTGGAGACGGACCCCGATGTGGTGGACTACCTCCTGAGACGAAAAGCGTCACAGTGAGTTACGCACAACGTCATTTTGTCCTCCGGCTCCGACCCGTCTTTCAGCCCAATTTGCTTTTCCCTGCAGGAGTACCGATCTACTCCACTCTGAGGAGTCCTTCACCCTGAGCGAACGCCGCTCCTCCAGCGATTCCAACAAGCCGTCCAGCGGGGAGGTGTCCCCTTATGACAACAACTCCCCCATCCTGAGCGAACGTAGAGGGGACACAGGGAAGCCAGGCGGTACACTGATGGCAGGCTGGGCCGGGGAGTCAGGAGCCGACGGCAGGGTGGGAGCAGGTGAGCTGTAAATCTCGGACCAAACATCTGACTTTCTCTTGACCGTTATTTGACCTTGTTTCTCTTCTCCTTCCTTGAGACTGTATCTCGGAGGAACATGCTAACATTTGGGGTACGTGGCACACGACTCTCAAACCAGCACTCAAGGACCAGACTTTTACAGGTGAGTTCCCTGCCTGAAAATTCCTACTGTCTGCAAGTCAAATTCTACTCCACCACATAAAGGAGCGCTATTAATTCCATCAGGTGATATATTGACTTAAGTATGATTTGCTAAGTTAGAATCTTGGGCAGTCCGCATTGGAAGCTTTGTTATGGGGAATGATTAAAAGGTGCTTGCTGCAAATATGATGGCATTGGTAGTAGTGTGCAGGGAAAAAAAAACAATTGTTGCAGACCAACACACCCAAAAAGGACCAAAGCAAGAACTTTTGCAATAATTGCGTTGATACTGTGGCTGTTTGCTCTGAAGGTTCCCATGGCAACGTGTCCGAGGGAAGCTCCCGCAGCTCACAGGAAGGACTTGATGGACTCCACGGTGACAGCAGACACCAGCTGATGGCGCCGCCGACGAGGACGCTGCCTGGCATTTCTGAGTGCAGACCCCACTTGCCGCTGACCCGCGTATGCACGAGCCCTCACCTGCAGCCGGCCATCGATCGGTCTGCGCAGGTCCTCGAGCACGCCCACGGAGCCCGCACGTCATCGGGATTGAAAGGCTGGGTAAACGCTAACGAAAGCGGCCGGATCCCTCCTCCTTATAACGCTCATCACCGCCTGGCCGTTTGCCAAAGTTCACCTGGGCTTGCCGCAGCGCAGCAGCACCCCCTGCAGCACAAGAGATCAGGTGCCGAGCAGAAAAACTCCGATGGGACCGTGATGCCGCACAGCCCGGAGTGGCAGGACTGGCAACGGGACCGCTGGCAAATATGGCAGCTGCTCTCTTCAGACAGCGCAGACACGCTACCGGAGACACTTGTGTGAGGCCGTCGAGTTTGGCACAATGTCAGATTTGATGAATGCTCGGAATAATTTCGGCCTCATCTTTCCTCCCTGTCCGTCCGTCCCTGGATGTGCCATCACGTTCACGCCATGGCATTCTTCTTGTTTACATGTTCAGCTGCTGCCTTCTACAGATTTTAAAACTTGTATGAGCCACCCCTCATTATTCCCCTCTCGGAAATTGTTTCTGCCCCTCATTTCAGAGAGAAACGTTTGACAACATTCGACCAGAAATACCTCAGAAATCATCACAACACGTCGAAATATTGCCACAAATGCCAACATGTTTTTTTTTTTTTTTTTAGTTGCAAACAATAGGAACAGTCCAGTTCATCAAAAGGCAACTTCCAGATGGCAGTCTTGATTTTGGCCACTGTTTCAATGCAAACTTCTTATACACACCACTTAAAGGAGTTCATCAAATATTTGATTTGAAGTGTGTCTGTCCTTCAAGCCTTTGACGTAAATGTTAGTCTTTGTAAGACTGTTCTTTTTTTCTTCAGTGTTGAATGTAATTATGATATTAAAGCACTCAGCTCTACGTTTTCTACCTGCTGCACGATGAGATGTGCCAAAGTTATATTGTTTTGTGTTTTATCCCCCCCGCTATTTCATTTCAGGATATCCACTGTGTTCATATACTTGTTGACAAGAATGGCTTATAGGCAGGCCAAGAATGTTTGCATTACATTTCAGGAATTCCATATTAGTTTCTGGCTTATGCCAGCAAAATACACCAAAACTATAGTGTGAGCCAGTGACAAAATAATAAAATAAAGGTACAAGTATAATTTTGAAAAGGCCAAATGTGAAATATTTCCTCAAACTGGGCAACCCAATGACCACAATTACGAATTTGTAACAGATAATTCTTCACATTTGATGACATTGTTGCTCTAATGATGGATATTGATGATAAGACGAAGCAGTCTTAAACAACGTTCAAGTACTCTACCGTATGTACTCGTTTTACCGTGGTCAATCAGCTTTGCTTAGGATAATGTCGTAACTTGTCGTGAGTAACCTTTATTTCCGCAGTTAACTGAGCAATACCTGCAAGCCTGGACACATGGAACAAAACGTTTTAGCTTGAACATGGTAATAGAAATTAATATGAATAATTAAAGAGCGCTTCTGAATGAAACCGCAAACCAAGCCAGCTAACTCATCCTGAAGACTCAATGACGTGGGCATTTGCTGGCAAATACTTTACAATTTATATTTCTTTGAAGGGGTAAAGTAAAAGACACATGCAAGAAGAGTCGAGCAATTGGACCCATTCTGATGAAAACCTGGCATCACCTATCGTAAGGAAATTCTACAGTTTTCATCTTTGCTGCTCTCCAAGAATGTGGAGTGCCTTCTGTTAAGAGTTGGGACATTTAAGGGACATGCCATAGCTCATAACTTGGCGTCATGTTTTTTTTTGGGGGGGGGGGGGGACAGCAAATGTGCTTTGCTTTCCATAGTGTATGATATGATATGCAGTATATATGTTTTTTATTCCAAATGAAAAAAAAAAACGTTTTTAAAAAGTTACAAATGTCCCGAGAGTTTTTGCAATCTTACATATTGTACCGTGATGGATTTATTGACAACAGTGGGGTTTACTGGTCCAATTTGTCATGTAATATTTTCCTACTTGCTTTTTTTTTTCTCGAACCACATGAGTTATATGTATGTTACAGTGAAAATAAAAATGCTTAAATTCACATTTCGTGGTGGAGCGAATTCTTTGGGGGGAAAAAACTGAAAAGGAGCAAGTCACTACTGTTTCTCAACATGCAAATGCTGTACACAGCACTCGCCCAATTATTTCCTAAAATCAATCGAAACAAAGATAATAAGGCTTAATTTCTATTTGCAATGTCAGTGAGGAATTAATTGCAAGGTACTAAGATCGTTATTTTTGTAGTTTAAAGTGATATATATGACTGAATCATCCTGGTAGGTCCGTGTTGGATACAGTAAAAATAGAAGGGATACAGGAAAAATAGAAAAAAAGGACTCATTATTTGATTTAAAATGGAAACACCGAAACTAAAATACAGCTTTTTTCCACCTATGTTGTCTGAACGGAGTAAAGAAAAGTCGTTTTTTATTTCGAAAACGAAAAATAGAAGAACAGACAGCACTTCTCGCACTGACCAGAAGATGGCGACAGCTTGGCGCCTGAAGACGACACAGTGTTCCGTCATGATCTATCTTCCACCCTCAATTTCACAAACTATATAGTTGGGGAAAATTTTTGGTACATCTCTGTTTAAAAGAGATTTTTTTAAAAAATGACGGTGCCTCTCGAAACCATCCATCCATCGATTTTCACTACCCCTGTGACATAAAGGTTCCTAAAGATGACTACCACTACCTCAAAACCTCAAGTGCTAAGCCTACAGCCCCACTCTCATGCTATGTTTTTCCTTTGCTCTGATTGTCTCGATAATAAGCCCCTCTCGCACAACTCTAATTGCCCCACGGGGATAAATAAAGTTTTCTGAATCTGACTCTATCCCCAAATTCTGCCACATGATGTCACCCAACAGCCTTTTTTTTTTGTAGCCCAAGGTTCCAAGCTGGACTGACAAATGAAAGAATTTAAGTACAGTGGCCTTTAGAAGATTCTTCTTCACCATTAAAATACCAAGTAGGGGAATATGTGCAGTAAACCGTGTCTTTGTTTATCAGTATTCTCTCTATACCTTGCCCTCACAAGCCCACTGAGCGCTCACGTTGTTTGTCACAAAGGGAACAGACAGTTCTGTCTTTTTCTGCATGACTGTGTTTTGCTTGTGGGCCTCTAATTAACTGTGATGATTGAAGCTTTGGCCACTGCCCCTATTTAAGACTGTCTGTGGAAGAAGAGTAATTTTGTAGAAGGTGTGAAACACAGGTGCTTTAATTCTAATATTTGTGACTTTATTTGTAGAGTTAAATTCGAAATACTGGACTTGGTGTTGGTCTTGGTCTTTGCCCTGCTGAGTCTAAGCAATCTCAATTTGGATCAGCGTAAAAATTTTTGGTTAATGCAATGTTAACACAGAACTTTTATCCAAGTCCACACCGTCATTTGATAGCCTTTTCCCCACCCTTACGCAAGATTTTAGTTGAAATGAAACAAATGAAAATGGTTCACTCCCACACCTGGAGGAACTTAGGTGCTGATGCATGTCAAGAAACAAAAATGAGCACATTCCTGTTGATGTCATTGCATCAGCAAAAGGCCTATGTGAGAGCGTGCACATTCGGATTGGACACGCAGAAACACATGGTTGCACTCATCATGGAAGGAATGTACTCGCACAAGGACTTCATTAGCTGCTTGACTCGCTGCTGTTGCTTTACAAAGGCTCTCAAAAGTGCTCTGAACTTTGGACTGCTTGGGAATGTAACACAGGTCCTTTACCCTCATGCGATGTCAGTGATACAGATGCGACACAGACAGCAGAACCCACGGACCTCAAATAGCTCCACTGTCAAAGCTCGCATGTGACATCATACAACCGAGTAAATCTTTTGCTAATATTTCAGCCTATTTCGGAAGATGTGTTTGTGAGCGAGCCGTTCTGCACTCCTGCCCCACTGCTACTGGCACTGCTAACATTACCACCACCCAATCGCTGGTTGTCGTTACCATTGACTTGGCAGCTGGTCTGCCCGAAGTTCCAGAGCCGAAGAACCATTTGTCATCCAATCGAAGAAGCATGGTGCCAAAAGTAGTTGGATAGGTAAATCAGACTGGGCTTTGGCCTAGCAGTTTGTGGGGCGAGATGAGAGGTGTGTGAATCAATCCACAGGCCAATGTTTTGGTTAAATGTCTCAGAATCAAATTGGTTTAGTGTGGGAAGATGAGTAGTTGGTGTTAGAGAGGTGGATGCAGAAGACAGACTTTGATGGAAAAGAATGACCCGCAGTGGCCACTCGTAATGGGGCAAACCGAAAGGAAATGAAGAGGACCTGTTTTCTTATCTCCCCCTGTTAGACATGCTCCATGCATGCCTGTGTGTTTGCTATTAATCTGTGAAGCTCTGCTGCTGCGGTTTTGTATCATTAAAACATTTTTTTATGCATGCGTATTTTAATTGCAAACCCAGATTTATTTAAGTGCTACGAATTAATTTTGTTTATCATGTCCGGAGGAAGATTTGATCCCATTTCCTTCACATAATTTGTGTTTATGCAAATAAAACTCACAACCAAATAGCTCCAAGTGAGTTGTTGAGTAATGCAGTATGTGGTTCATCCAATTTGGTATGGCAGGGCAACCTGATACATTTGAGGATGGGGAAGCCAGGGGGCTCCAAGCGTTTTCTGTCCTCTCTGAGAAAGACATCGGGAATGAGTGTGGGATGAATAATGCAGCTCTTATTGTTTGGTGGTGTGTCTGCTCAAGTGCTTGGTCAGTGCAGCAGGCTTTGTGAAAAATTGATTTGTTTAAAAGTTATTGTGTGGATTTTACTCACTGTGGAGGATTTGGCTTTGGGTGATGGGAGCATAAAAGACAGTGTCGGGCTCAGTGGTCTTTTTAATGTACCTGGTCAACATGTAAAATAAAAAGGAAGAAGAAAGCAGGTGATGCTCACTATTTCAAACATTGTCTCAGCATTATTTAGCTGACGCTGAATCGCTTTACAATACTCTCAGCGGCGTGAGGTTCTGTCGCTCGGCTTCTGTTTGCTAATCTTTTGCCCAGTAGGTACCAAACAAACAAAGTTGATACCCAAGCTAACAGGGCAGTGCCAGGCTGTTGCAAATGATTCACACTTCTGTCATGCCTCTTCTCTCTGATAGGTTGTTCTTCCTCGGGCATGGTTGTTTGTTTAAAGTCAAGTCAAGTACAACTTTATTGTCAAATGCGCTGTATGTGCAACATACAGCACAGATGAAATTCCCTCCCCCTCAACCAAACAACAAGAGGAGCCGCTGCGGGTGCCCGCGCCGCCATCAAAAGAACAGTTAACGTAAAATGACAAAATAGTACAACACAAACACAACACTTAAGACACTTAAAAAACAAACAAACAAAAAATTTCCAACTGCAAACTCCTGCTTAAAGTCTCATCTCATGTCACGTTGCGAGGTGGTGGTGGACCCCAAAAAGCAGGCAAGAGGGAGGAGTAGGGTGAACTTGACGAGTTGTATTAAAACACAGAAAATAAATCCAGAACAAACAAAGTCATGAAAACAAAAAGATTCCAAAGTAACAAACTAAAACCATGGCTGTGGCAAAAAACTAACAGGAACAAAAACATGACAGCAACAAGCAAACAGCAACACACAAACAATGACCCGGCAATGAGTGTTCAGGCAGCAGTCCTTTTATACAACTAATTACCTAACGACCAACAGGTGTGCAGCTGCAGGGGGAGCCCTGCAGTGCCACCTGTTGGTCCCAAACCGAATCATGACATCTCATGTATATAGCCAGGCAGCCTTCTTGGATGAATTCAGGAGAAAGTGTCGTAAATCTGCAAATAATTGTGTGTACAAAAATGCAGGAATCTGACAATACACTGCAATTTAAGCACAACTGTTTTATGTTAGTAAATGTATTACATAGACAACCACGGGGTTGCCTATACAAACAAAGGAGCTGTATTAATGTTTGATTGTCCAGGCTCTTTGTTGTTCACTCTTCTACTTCTGTCTTCCCTTTTCCCATTTGATTTTGGAAAGAAGAGAATATCTCATGAATTACTTAACAACAAGGCAAAGAACCCACAGAAACTTGGAATCTACAACAGAGTCCTTTTTCATGAGCCTCTGGTGTAACGGCTGCAATGGCCAGAGATGAAGTTATGTCGTTTGGCATGAGCAATTCACACTGAAACATCCTGAAAGCTAATTCATGCAACTGCATTCAGTTAGCGACACAGATTGAATATATACACAGGAGCAAACCTGAACCTTTGCAGAAAAGGCATTTATTCCTTTATTCATGTTTGAAACTGTCCCACCTGGCTACCTGGAAATTGAAAGGGATTCAGGAGAATAAACAATTACAATTACAAAATTGAAGTTCAGCTCTAAATAGGGAACTTAAATGTCATTTGGGGACATATTTTAAAACAACCAGATTGAATGCAAATACAGTTGAATATGAAATTGTCAGCTGGGGTTGAGCAAAAATGCAGAGGTTGAGCTAGAAACATGTGAAGCTACTGTTGAAGATACTTCATGTTGAATGTAACTTTATTTGAGAAAAAAAAATGTATGGGACTTTTGGTCATTTTTGTTAATGATTTTAATGGGTCGGCTTCAGGGATTAGTAATATTCATTAATTCATTTTCCGATCCGCTTATCCTCAAAGGGGTCGTGGGGGTCTTTGGGCAGTAGGCAGGGAACACCCTGAACCGGTTGCCAGGCAATCACAGGGCACACAGAGATGAACAACCATCCACGCTCACACTAACACCTAGGGACAATTTGGAGTGTTCGATTAGCCTGCCATGCATGTCCTTTGGAATGTGGGAGGAAACCTGGAGTACCTGGAGAAACCCCACGCAAGCACGGGGAGAGCATGCAAACTCCACACAGGGAGGCCGGAGCTGGAATTTAACCCGGTACCTCTGCACTGTGAGGTAGACGCACAAACCACTGGATTTGTAATATTCAAACTGAAAATGTTCAAAATATTTTTCACAGTCATGGTTTTTAACTGTATTATACATCAATGTCCGCTTCGGACAAACCTATTTTTTTATAATGACTAATGTATGCTTTAATATGATTCCCCTATAACTTCTCATCGAAATTTACTAGAAACCATCCAGTTTGCAACCCTTCGCACCCGAAGACTCATGACAACAACAAAAAAAGGGCCCAAAAAAACCCACAAAACATTCTCTCCTCTCGACGGAGCACGGCTGACTAATATGCCATTAAGGGGGAAATTCGGCTCAAACCATCTTTGAGGTAGACATTTACTGGAAAATTGGAGCTCAACACGATGCCAGATGATGGCCACAGGCGGCTGGAAAATGCGGAAAAAGTGACTAAGAATACTGTATGCATGTGCGTGTGTGTGAGTGTGTCTGTGTGTGTGACAGAGAGACAGAAAGTGAGAGAGAAAGAGAGACTTTAAAGTTTTGTCAAGAGACACAAGGCTCTCAATCCCATATTAGGCTGTCTCCCAAAATAGCTTTGTAGTCAGATCGAAATTGAAAACTGCACTTTTACATGAGTTGTAGATCTACTTGTTTGTACGTGTGTGTGTGTGTGTGTGTGTGTGTGTGTGTGCGTGTGTGTGTGTGTGTGTGTTTTCTTTGGCATTTGACTCAGCATGACTGAAATTTGTTCTTGGTTTTGCTGTTCGGTGCTTTCGACTGTCTTTGTTACCGATTTGCTTTACTGTTTATTGTATATGTTAATTGCTCCATGTACAGCACTTTGGATGCAGCGATGGCTGTTTGAAAGTGCGCTATAAATACAGTTGAGTTGAGTGTGTGTGTTGCATCTGCCAAAGCCATCAACATATCAGGCAAAACTCAAACTATAAGCTCATTAAAAGCAACTCACTTCTGAGAGGATTTTTGGCAACTCTGTGCTTTTTGGGAACGGGTTCAACAAGAGCGACCTTCACATGACCTGCCAGATTCATTTTAAGCTGTTCTGTGTTGGATTTAACATTTCTGTAAGACAGTATCCCTGATAAGTTTGAGAGCAATATGATATGGGAGTGAAAAAGCTCAACAATTTCCACGTCGTCACCTCACGTCACCTTTCTCCATTTTGGTGTGTCTGCTCAAACAAGCTACAAATGGAACAACAGTGTTGCATTGTGCTGAGCGCAACCTGTGAACTTGTTTCGCGCCACTGCCGCCGCCCAGATAAGAAACATCAGAAAAGTGTTTAAGATTTCATGGGAGCTTTTGAGAGCTTCGGTTCTTCTCCTTAGGGCTCCCCGACTCATCTGACGGAGTCGTCTTAATGCCTCTTGAAGGCCAAGAGCCTGCTTTGTGCAGCGGTAAAAGTAAAAATAAAGACTTCTACAGATGTTTAAATGCAGCATTGCAATTGGAGTGCATTAAAAAAAACATGAGGGGAAGTGGATGCTGCTTTTTTTTTTAATCTCTCAACGTGATCTCAATTGGGAATTGTAGGTGGATGACAAAGCGAATACAGAGATTCTTATGTTTTACTTTGAGATGATACCTCTGCTCTTTTATGCACAAACGCCAAATGGCGAAGACGGCTGGGATAGGCTCCAGCACGCCCGCGACCCTCCTGAGGATGAAGCGGCTCGGATAATGGATGGACAATGAGATGCATGTCTGTGACTCTTCAAAGATGGCAGGCAGAATTATTATTTAAAATCCAGCCCTGGGGAACGAAAACCGGTCAGCAGCCAGCTGCCTTGAGCTTGTTCTGCACATGTCATGTCCAGTCTGTGTGCAGGGCAAAGTCGTGTTCATTTTTTTGCGCACCGACGTTGAGCTGGCTCCCTTTAAAATGCCTCAGGGACATTATTCAGGATTTACTTATAAAACATTGTCACATACACTAATGAAAAGCTCTCACATACAGAACAGAAATACTCTTACGCTCGTTACTAAAAATTGTTTGCTCACACTCATGACTAAAGCACTTTCAAACAGGCTTTTTTTTCTTGAAAGGCTCTCACGCACCAGGGTTATAATAGTTTTGTTTGATTTAGTTTTATAAGTTTGAGTATTAGTTTAGTTTTTTTACCCAATTACGATTGTGGACTGACCACTTTATACACACAAACTATGTATTAACGTCAGTGGCGTTCCGTCAGGGCCAGCAAGGCCTTCTCTGCTGGCCTAAACATTCTCAGAAAAGTACATTTATTAAATTTACTTTTCTGAGAATAACATAAATGTAATTAGTTTTTTTATTTGCATAAATATGTAAACACAATTATTCTCTGTATTAGGGTTAGGGTTAAGGTTAGGGTTAGGGTTTAGGGTTAGGGTTAGGCTAGCTAGCGCAACTCCTGCGCTAGCTAGCCTGTCCCAGCAAGGAAAAGGGTTTGTCCGTCATTTTCAGACGAGCAATTATGAACGGTACCCATGGCTCACAGCCTCTGAGAAACGCTGCAAATTGTACTGCTGGGAATGCCTATTGCTTGCAACTGACCGATTTGGTGTTTGGAGCCACACTGGATTTACCAATTTAAGTTGTTTTACCAAGGCAGCAAGGAAACATTAGAGCACGGCTGGGCACTTACAAGCTACGGTGCGTTTAAAAACGTTTGGGGACACTCGCGTAGATGTGCAGCTCAGTGAACAGGCACTGCATTGGTGAATAAATGAATTTTATTTTACATTTCTTCTTGTCATTTTATTTCGTTAGTATTAAATTAATGCTAACGAAATAAAATGACAAAGATACAAAAATGTATCAAATAAATCTGCTCACCTGCAATTTATAATGGCGCATTGTAGTCACCTTTGTGCACTAAAGTTCGTTCAATCTCAGCTGCTCAACATTTTCAGTTATTTGCTGTTGTGTAGCCTATTCCCAAAATGCAAATCATCTGTTACCTTTATTTTCAAAGAATAGTTTGTTTTGTTATTGTTTGGTTGGTGTCTTATATGAAACTGCGACATTGCACAATTTATTGGACAGACTTGTTTAAGATCACACAGCGTAATTTGGGTGGCATTTTATTTAGTATTTTTAAATCATCTTTTTATTTTTGACAATATCTGTAAATTTAGTTTCCTGCTCTTAATTGTGAATGCATACTTGACGGTTTTAAATGCTCCTGAAATTAAGTGCTGCTTGACGAGCCTATACTGTATTGTGTTAATGTATGTGACGTCACTTGCATTTTCTCGTGTGCAATACCAAACAACCACCGTTTATTGGTAATACAAACTCAACAAAATGTATTTCAATCAGCAGATAAACAACAACTGTTTTTAAAGTAGATGAGATGCATAACTGCTGTGCCTGTTAAAGGTTCAACAAACTGCCTATAGCACCCTTGAAAGCCTCTGGGCCAATTGGAGTAATTTTATTCACTTCCAGGTCACCCCTCATGCTTGCGCTTTATAGCTGCGTCTCGTAAATATGTACTCATCACGTATACAACATTAATCATCTCATGCGTTTCAACAGTAGGGGGAGGTGGACAGAAAAAGCTGGCATGTATGAGTTCACCATCATGACATGTCTGCCCTTCCCTCCATGCGTATGCCCAAGCCTGCAAGCATCGCCTGGCGTTGTGAAGGCTTGCAAAAGTGGCAGATGCACACTGGGTCATACAGAGTGTGGAATCCACTTACGGCATTCGAGCATCAGGGGATCGAAAGAGGGAAAACACGACAAATAACCTGGGGATTCAAACGTCATGTTTGGAAGCAACCGGACTGTCAGTGTCGCTATCGCCAAATATTGTGCAACCAGATTAGGTTCGCCAACAGACTGGGAAGCCGTGAACAGCGTTGTACTAACAGGGGCAAAATAGGTCAAGCGTGTTTCTGTTATGTGGGCTACAGGCGATGCAGTCACTTGAATATCTGGCAAAGCGTCTGTTGTGATATACTGTATTTCCTGCAGTTCACCCCTGAGGACAATACGACCTCTGAGCAATGCCTCTTCACACCTCACAGGTTTCTTGTCGTGGTAACAAAAGCAGCTGTTATCACTTTATAATCCTTGATTTCCGACACATTCACATTATTTGAGTAAGTTGAAGTTGAAGTTGAAGACTTTTTGCTTTCAGGTCCAAATCTTGAATTAACCTGATATGTTATTCACTATAATTTAAATGCGGAGTGTAAATAACTTGCCCTTCTCTGCTGTGCAGATGGGCAAAATGGGTCAGAGACAGCAGATGTGTGTCAACAAATTGCCTTTTGGTACCAAGTTGACCTTCTGCCTATGGAGATTCAGCAAAGAGGAAACAAAATGAGAATGTTTTATCCATGACTGGTTCACTTTCAAATTAGAAGCACATATTCCAACCATGGAAACAATGCTATCACGTTGGGACATACTGATCCCGGTTAACATTTCTTCGAAGCACTTTGGAAGCTCGAATGTAAATGTAAAGCACAAGGGCACTTAGAGGCTCACTGACAAGAAATCCACCACATTTAAACATGCATCTCATTCTCGTTGAGGCTTTTGGTCCATGTGTGTTTGAAATTGCACCAAAGGTGGTCTCTTAGCAGGTGTGCTTTTTTATTTTAATATGCCTGTTGATGTTTGTTTGTTTTTCTTTTATCTCTTGAAATAATCATTCACATTCACCCTGTGTTCTTTGTATATTTTGACTTTGCAATCTATCTGCAAATATGTAAATATAACATCTGTATGACGTAATAAACTGGAATGGTTGATGCAGACAATGAAATTTGCTCTTTTGAAAGGCTATTATTACTCCTTACACAGATCCTGGCGTAACTGATAACAGTATTTTCCAGCGGAAACCTAACTGAAAATGTCAGTAACAGTGGCAACATAAGATGGCTCCTCTATATGGCTTCACCCATCTGGGGTCTATTTTTTAGTCCATTTATATATCACTCCATCCATTTTGTGATACGCTTATCTTCACAAGGGTCACGGGGCATGCTGGAGCCTATTGCAGCTGTTGTCAGGCAGGAGGTGGGGGACACCCTGAACCGGTTGCCAGCCAATCGCAGGGCCCACAGAGACAAACAACCATCCGCACTCACACTCACACCTAGGGCCGATTTAGAGTGTTCCATTAACCTCACATGCATGTTTTTGGAATGTGGAGGAAACTGGAGTACCCGGAAAAACCCCACACAGGGACGGAAAGAACATACAAAGTCCATACAGGAAGGTCGGAGCGAACCCAAGACCTCTGCACTGTGAGGTTGACGCGCTAACCAGTCGACCACCGAGCCGGCCCCATATATATTATATACAGTATATATACTGTATATATTAGAGCTGTCAAACGATTAAAATATGTAATCTGATTAAAAACGCAACTGTCATAATTAACTCAAATTAACTCATAATGAATCGTGATTACTCACACATTTTCTATCGTTTCTGAATTTCCTTTTATATTTTTTGTCCTATTTTTTTCCTGTTTTAATGCTCTCATCAACATGGAATCATGGATCAGTTTTCTCTGTGTAAAATGCAAATATTTACTGAAACAACAATTTCGATTTTCAATTTTACATGAACATTTTTCACTTGGAGCAGTTATTCACACATAATCTCTCACACTATTACTGTCCATCAACAACAGTGAAAAAAAATTGTCACACAACAGCTCCTTTAACAGCTCTTTTTAGGGAATCAAAACAGAGCAATCTAAAATTATAAAGTGCACATCTAAGGTAAACTAGTACTCAGCCTATAGCGGATTTAAGCCATGGTTGCATACTTTGTTTTTCTCAAGTTTGCTTTGAACACAGCAGTCAGGCTATGTTGATTCTGTTGGTCCTTCTTGCGCGGAAGTCTCTCCACGGTTTTGTGTGGACATCATTTCGGATGACTACACTTGGTTCGAGGCACAACACTGGAGACGTTTTGTTATTTTCAGCATGGTCGCTACCACTGCACCGCTGAACTCTCGACGTGCCTCAGCGCACCGTCACTGTCAGACGAACACAGAGAAGCTTCACCCCTTTATTTATATGGACACGGAATACAGTAACCTTCCACACAAAATAGTTCCAAACAAGTAACAATCGCGTCAGTGGCATACATCGTAGTCAACAGGCTACCTGCTCTTTATTCACCAGAGGCTCATCAACCTCGTCTCTTATTTCTCTCCCGAATCAGTGTCTTCTCTCGCTTGGTGTACCTTAGCCTTCTCCGCTACGTACACTTTCTGTACATAGATTGTAATGAAGGCTCTCGCTGGCAATCCGTAGTGGAGTCGTCAGATGCAATGCGAATGATTTCAGCTTGAGTCTAGCTGTGGACAATGTTGACAGGCTTGCATGCATAGCCATACATTTATCCACCTTAAATCTTTCTCTTCTTTTATTTATAATTTTATCTGTGGCTCTATTATTTGCACTTGGTTGTAAAGTGTCCTTGAGTGCTGTGAAAGGCGCTTACAAATAAAATGTATTATTATTATTATACATTTAGCTCTGGCTTCAGCAAATTTGTTCTTCGTTGCATTATCCATTTTCTTCACTTTGAAATTATCCATAGCTGTCTGTCTTCGACAGGGGGTGGAGTACTCACATCAGCTGTGTGCTTGGCTATTAAGTGGTATTTCAGACTCGACGTGCTCTGATGATAGCTCAGTTTACGACTGCAAAACATACAGGTAACTTTGGTCTTGTCAGTGGAACTATCTGGCAACTTTTTAAAAGTAAACTTTCAATTCATAAACTCTTTAAGTATCTGTTTTTGGTGTCTCGCGCTGCCGTGGCTGACAAAACAGACATGGGCGTGGACCTGTGCCGCGCGCTTGTTGTTTTGTTTCCGGTTTATTTATAGAGCAACGTAACATCCGCTGTGACATGTTGCCGCATTAATCTCGCGCTAAAATTTTTTATCACGTTAAAATTTATTTAAATTAATGCCGATAATAACACGCTAAACTGACAGCTCAAATATATATGTATAAGTACCCCCCACCCCCAAGACCTATACCTATACCACATTCCATCCTCATAAGTATGTACTGTATATATATATTCACACACGTATCTATCTATCTCTCTGTTGATCTGTCTACCCTCCAACCTACCCTGCTTCTGGAGTATCACAGAACGAAAAGGCCTAGTAAGATTTCTTTTTCAGCTTCACTACATCCCTCACCACTGGTGAACATGAACCAACAAGTAAGAGGAGTTTTTCCATGACAGGCACGAACCACCTTTTGGCCACAGCTCCGGTCGGCTGCCTCAACAATGGAGGCACCGATTTTGGTCTACCTGGATTCAATGTCCCCTTTTTTGACAGGGGGTTCTGTCAAATGTTGCCAGCAGACCCTTATCATACGTTTGGGTCTGCTTGGTTGGATACCAACATGTTACCCCACCATCACGGACAACACAATACCAGGTGGTGATCATTTGACAGCTTCATACCTCTCTTACCCCAAATGTCCAAGACGTGCTGCCACAAGTCCAATGAAACGACCACAAAGTTGATCATTGAACGGAGGCCTCGGGTGTCCTGGTAGAAAGTACAAATAAAGACACAAATATGTTTGAACATAGTGTTCGTGATGCACCCCTATGAACAGCCGCCCATACCTGCCTGGCGTCTCTCACCTTGAAAAGAATGAGGTCAGTGTCATGAATTGAAGCTCCATCGTCCTCACCAAAATGTGCTCAGTAGGGTGAGGGAAACAACTGTGTGATAATGACAACCTCACTAAAGTGCATGAATAGAATGTCACAACAATTACATTCATCATAATTGCAAGTTGTATTTTAAAAGGTTTAGTTTAACTGGTTAGCTTCCCCGCCTCACAATGCAGAGACCCAGGGTTCCATTTCGGCTCTGGCCTTCGTGTGCGGGGTTTGCATGTTCACCCCGTGCCTGTGTGGGTTTTCTCAGGGTACTCCGGTTTCCTCCCACATTCCAGAAACATGCATGGCAGGTGAGTGGAACACTCTAAATTGGCCTTAAATGTGATTGGCCCACTCCTGTTTATCTTGGGGGATATTTTCCAAACCCAAATTTCCAGTAGGTATCTGCAATATAGTGATCAATTTTTATCCCTCCCACTTTCAGTGGATATATTCTAACTTATTTTAAGACATTTATCATTTTTTAAAACACTATAAAATATAGTACGTAATTTTCAAAGAATGATTTTGTACATGTTATCTTCTTGTAACTACGCGGTAAAATGGTAAATGGAGCGCTATATCAACACCATATGGTGCCCAAACGCTTCACATTTACATACACATTCATGATCTGTCCTGGCGCCGCCTTGGGGGGGTATGACAGAAAATAATTGAGAACCACTGGGTTAAGCTAACCCATTTCAAAGGTTCAACTCTTTGTGCACAAGAGGTTAAAAAGTAAAATATTCCAAATTCAGTATTGTTAACTGAAACATGGAAATGGAAGGTGGTGCTATCCTTCATCCAGGACATAGGAGGAACCAGAGAAGCTGAATGTTTGACGAAATGGAAGCTCAAATGTTAGACAAAGCACTCCGAGGGCCGGATGCACCCGCCCGCTTCACGCTTGCCCGAGCCTGAACACATGACAAGCAAAACCCGAAGGCTTGAAGGGGAGGCGGGAGCAAGTGTAGGCAATGCTCTGAACAGGAGATGAGCAAGAATAGGTCCTCAACATTTAGATTTGTGCATAAACTGGATGTGTGGATCTTTCTTAAAGCTTGCACACTACTGCGTCTCCAGACAACACGACTGCATGCCTCTCTTTCTTTTGTGTTGGTGGACCATGAGAAGCTCTTCAATGTAAGTGGTCCTTTGTTGTTTAAGTCACTTTCATTGTCAGCATTTCATTAGAGCCAATGGAGCGAGGGTCACATGTGCTGTCATTCATCAGCAGGATGGAGGAGGCTTTGTTGCAGCATGCAGTTCGAGCATGACATTTGAATGCATGAGCATCCCGCTGTCATTGTTCCCAGCGTTTGGTTGAACTTCGATGCGCGTCAAGTGTGATCAACTTTTTTTTGCTCACATAGTTCAAGCAACTGAGAATGACCAAGTTTTCTACAATGGATGCTTAAGTTCCAGCTATTTAGCTCAATGTTGCAAGTAGCTCCATGGTCTGTTTGCCAGCTTTTCTTTTAAATGAGCCCGCAGCTTTAAGAGGATTCCAAATTGGAACAACCTAACATGAAGCTCAGGCATCCCTGTTGATTTAAATAAAGTGGAATTCATTGAAATTTGCTGAAAGAATGTGGTCAAGAAACCAAGTCTGTGTTATGTTTCACCCAAGACAGAAATTTGTTGTTCTCGCCCTGTTTTTTTCCCACACAAGCAAGCTTCTTAGAAGGTGCGACTATCTGATGGGAACTACACCTGACATTGTCCATAAATAATACAAACAGGGAATGTACACTGCTATCAATAATGAAAACCTGGGGAAAGCTGTACATGTTGCTGTAAGTGTGTGTGTGTGTGTGTGTGTGTGTGTGTGTGTGTGTGTGTGTGTGTGTGTGTGTGTGTGTGTGTGTGTTTTACTTTTACTGGGCATTGGAGAGGCTGAGGTACAGCAATAATAATTCTAAAATGACAGTTCCATTTCACAAAATACTTCTGCTTTTGAATATAAGTGAAGAAGGATAGTTTTGCACTGTAATGTTACACTGCTGAAGACCAATCCTCACACTATCTTAAGTTTAAATAAGTTGTTGTGACTCGTGACTAAAATGCATCAAACACTGTTCATTGAGAGAGAGGGTGCACAATACACTTGTAGGATTATTGACAATTCAAATGCATTTTGGATTTAAAAAATGCCAATTTTGTGTTTGCTGTCAAACGCAGGTCTTGCCATATTTGGAGCCCAGGGAGGTTTTTGAAGCTTTGGGGGCTTTGGCAGCCGAGACTGCTGGTGGTTCAATCTTTTTCATACCTTGCCATAGTCCTCCTCAAAGACTGCCATTCTTGGCTGGAGATTCAAGAGCTTGGCATTCAAATTTCAGTCTTTTAAGCAGAGAACTCTGGCTCCTTTCCACCTCACTAAAATGAGTTTGAATAAAGGGGGAGGATCGGGTGCATTTAAATTAGAAATGAAGCTTTAACACAGGTGATATCTTCTATTTACATGCCCTGTGGGCATTGAACTACATGAATAAGTGCATTGGTTCTACAAGTGACCAGACATGGCACTAATCAGCAGCAGGACAAAGGGTGAGAGAACCAAAGCACTTAAGCTCTGAGATAATCTTTGAACTCATCAAGTACCCTTTTCTGTTCTCTTTATTGCTGCAGAAAAGAAGTGCCAAGAAACCACACAGCAAGGCAGTCCTCATGTTACATGTCCTTGGAAGCTTGTGTCGGGGCCACAAATATTATGAACAATCTGTCCACATTGTGGAGGGCATGATTCATTTAATATTGTCTCCTGCATTGCGGTTGCGTCGTTTAGTTTTAGTGACCCTTTATAACAAACACCCAAAACTGCCGACCACATCGTATTGCTTGGTGGAAAATTGAGTTTGGGGTTCATATGAGCCTCTTGGTAACGTGAAATAGAAAATTGATAGCGAGATCTATGGTTTGCCTTGTAGAAGGCGTAAATATGTAAGCCATTCTGGAAACTTTTTATAGAAGACAGTCTTGTGTATGATTTGTTCAGGTGTATAATTTCTTTGTAGAATATTATCTCCAGACCAGTGGCGGATGCTGGTCTGTCAAGTAGGGGAAGCTCAATTTCGGGCTACATCATAAAACGTGTCCGTTTATTTATATGTGAATTCTACTCTTCGTTCCTTTTCAAGAAAATGATCTGTGACCCTGTCATGCCAACAAGGCGTCTTTTCCAGGGTTTTAACTGGGGTGATATAAGTCAGTCTGTGAACACAAGCAACTACAATAAAACCCACCAGAAATAAAAGATTAATTAGTCACTAGTCATTTTCAACAAAGAGAGTGTCGCTAAGATGATTAGAAGAAGTCTCCTGTTCAACTCAAAACAGAATGAGAATTGAAAAATGCTCCCACAGATGCCGACACCAAAAGATCGGTGATTGGCTCATTTCGCTGTCAATCAAAAAGAGATTCAGCCTCAGACAGATCATCCAATCATCATGCAGAAAAGCTCAGCGTCCGGGCCAGCCCATAAATGCCCACTGTCCGTAGATTCCCAGAGACGCTGAGCGTCCGATGGGCGGGACAAAACCAGCATTACTACTACTCTCGAGACGCCCAGCGACCACACTGTAGACGCTCGGCGTCCACACAGTTTAAAGGACAGTGAAGCTGCGGGAATGAACGAGAAGAGAGTCGCGTCGTAACCAGAAGTAAGAAGCTGTGATTCGGAACAGAAGTTGAGTGCCTTGTAGCACATATTTAGTCAATGACATGTACACACAATTGTATGTACATACATATATCTGATCACTTATTTTTGGACATTTTAGGGGAAGCTGAGCTTCCCTTGCAGTCTTAGAGCAATCACCTCTGCTCCAGTCGTGCTGAAAAGGCTGACACATATTTCGTTCAAAGGTCCCACATTCCTGATTCCCTACAACAATTCAGACTGCACTGCTAACGGAGGATAAATCGTCATAATTGTTCCCATGTTACAAACAAAGGCCTTAGCAGCTTAGCAGGGAATTGATCTGCCCCGCTGCTCGGCTCACACGGGGTTGCCCCTGTTAGTTTGCTCTTTGATTAGTCAAAGGTTGGAGTCAACATTTGGCATTTGAGCGCAAGTGGATCGATGTGCAGATTTCATCGGCTTAGGAGAGATGCTCCCCAAAGCGGCAGTCCAGATCAACAAACAAGCAGTTTTGTAACATTGTTTTACCATGTGTTGGATTCAAGGAACGTATGTCTAGTTTAGTGCTGCGAATTGCTTTTGCAGTATCAGTATACAAGCCAATTCATCGATCCAGCCATTCTCTACACCGCTTACCTTGAGGGCACATACAAACACCTAACATTCACATTCAAACCTCTGCACAATTTAGTGCCTTCAAGGAATGTTTTTCGAAGGTGGGAGGAAGCCAGAGTACCTGATGGAAACCAACACGAGCACATATATGCTTATATCTATATTTTACATTTGATATTGCATTCTGTACTGTGTGCAGTTCTTTTTCTGAAACATTTATTTTGTGCATGCAATACTTCCCCTTCAATTTTTGCTGCTGTAGATTGGGGTGGTTGATCTAAAAAAAAAACCTTTCCACTTCAAAAAGCTCAAGCATTTATCATTATTTTTACATTAATCCATGGGCCAATCTACTGTGTGGTCCCCAGTTGCGCATCCTTGATGTACACCTTCAGTGATTGGAAACTGAAGCCTACGCTGCCTGCAGAGAAGACAGGTGCGAATGAATCACGACACTACATCATCAAAAACTCAGCACGAGCAAATTTTCACCTTAAAACCACACAAGCATATTTTTTCTGACAGATACAGATTAATTCTAGCAACACAATGTGAGGACAACGCTGTTCAGGTAATAGATGATTGCATATTGAATATCAATGTGAAAGCAGATTGTTTACATCAGCTGGTCATTCCACAAGAACCTCAGTGTCCTGAATGATCTTACCATGGCAAGTCGCAACAGATGAACAATCAGTACCATGGAGATTTATTGATTTTACTTATGGGCCAGTGTATATTTGCGGAGGTGGGGAGCGAGGGGCGGGGGGTTCCGTATTATCTGTTTGAGGCGATTATAAGACCATTATAAAAATGGCAGACAGTTATTGGACAGATGCTAGTGTCTTGGTTCCCTTGAGCAGGTCCAACCCTACCAGCTCAGCCTCCTGACATCTCTTCTTGCTTGGCTGCATTCAAAACCATTCTGATACCGATCGCAGAGCTATGTCACTAGTTTTCAGATTACAGTAATGCCTTATGCACGTAACCAATGATGGCTATGCAGCGTGAGGAGAAACATAACATAGATCCGTCCGCTAACATAGTCTTTTTGTATTTCAAAGATGGAAATAGAACTCTTTGTTCTTGAAGCATTTTGTGTAAATCTCGAATTGTATGTTTAAAGGAGCATTCGGATCTTGAGGTGCCACTGTATTTACACGCACGTTCACACCAATGGACAATTTAGAGTCTTCGATTAACCTGGAGTTCCTATGTTTTGAAAATGGTGGCAGACAACACACAGGAGTGCCTGATCTGAGATTTGAACCCGGTTCCTCTCGACTATGAGGCTGAATGCTAACGGCTAGTCCGGCAGCTGCCCAGTGGGCGCATCATTTATTCAGTTTATAATTAATGGCTGTGTTGTACTGGAGGCTGCACCCTGCCACCTTTCTCTCTTTATAAAATATGAATGTAGTTTGATTAATGCCACAGGTTAAACTTTGCCAACTGCAGCTCCTCTCTGATTCATCTAATGGACAAAGCGAATACAGGGCTTTTATATTTGGAGGTCTTCACTTTTTATGTTACATCCTCTGTCATGGGTAAAAGTGAGCTCTTAAATCGCCCCCCCCCCCCCCCCCCAAACTGCAAGGTTAGCCCGGGCACGTTACTATCGCATTGCAATACCTTCTCTGCCCTGCTCAAGCGAAAGGAGGCGCGGTCGAAGAGCCTGACATTCTCGTATAATTTATTCATAGCCCCACTTTGCACGTCAGGGGAAAAAAAACCAACTTTTCAAAGCTAGGTCATTCGTGTAAACTGGCTGCAGTTAACAGACAGTTGCATCGTGGAACTCACACGGAGCATTTTCCGTTTGAGGCAACAAATGACAATGTCACACTAACAGCATCACACGATCACAATGCACGGTCAAGGCAGAGATATCCGAGATCTGCTACTTTTGTTGCACATGCACCACACAGAGAAGCAGAACACATACTGTACTTGAGTGCGAGCAGAGAGTCGGTCAGAGTGCCATGCAATGCAAAGTTGACCGCACCCCCAAAGCTATTTTTGCGGGGGTTTGGAGCAGTGCTCAAGGGTTGAAAGACAGTTGCCTCACATTTGTTTTGTCTTGCAGGTTAAAGTTTTTGCTCGCCATAAAGTTCATTTCAATTGTCAATTGCGAGGTATGCAATCTGTCAATCTCAGCTCTGAGGTCATGACCCCAGAATGGTTCATAACTGTGACTGGTCTCACCCAGCTACAATCCGGCACATTCCACTCATTCCTGGTTGCTTGAAAGGGAGACCTCATGCAACTGGCAGTGGAGGCCCATTTTCCCAAATTCAGAAGAGCTCAGCTCACTTTTCTTCAAACCAGCCACAGAGAATTGAAAGGACTGCAGAGTTTAATGTCACATGTTGAAATGAACATCGAATTGAGTTACATCCTTTACAATTGTAGTATTTCAATTTCAAAGAAAATTACTTTTGACCATTAAAGTTTGTAGGACTGACACTGAACTTCATTTAACAAAATGCTCAAGTCATGGTCGATAAACTTTCAGGGCATTATTGTTAAATGTCAAAGTGAGGCTGCTATTCGTTTTAACTAAACCAACAGCAGGACCTGCAGTAACAGTGTTCATAGACAATGTTGGGTTATTTCAAAGATTTGTTCATGATTACAAGTGCCACTGGCAAATTACTCAAATTGTTGATAAAGTCCTTAAAGGTACACTGACAAAATGGAGTGTTGAATTTACTCGACATATACTCGCTGGTCGAGTGGTTAGCGCGTCGGCCCCACAGTGCAGAGGTGCGTGGTTCGATTCCGGCTACGGAATTCCTGTGTGGAGTTTGCATGTTCTTCTCGTCCCTGCGTGGGTTTTCTCCTGGTACTACAGTTTCCTCCCACATTCTAAAAACATCCATGGCAGGTTAATGGAACACTCGAAATCGGCCTTAAGTATAGTGTGAGTGCGGATGGTTGTTGGTCTATGTGTGCCTTGCAATTGACTGGCAACCAGTTCAGGGTGTACCCAGCCCACTGCTGGAAGCCAGCTGGGATGGGCTCCAGCACATACATGACCCATGTGAGGATAAGAGGATTAGAAAATGGATGGATGGATATACACTGAAATATAATCATCATTTTTGAAGTAGATGTCTGGATGATAAAATTGTGTGCAACCACCTGACGAAATAAAATGGAAGTAAATTCAACACACTTTTTTTTTTTCAGTTAACCCGAGACCGCGGTGGGTTCCCCCAAATCTGCAAGGAGTCCTGTCACATTCGGTAGACTTTGCAGCATGTTGCTGTAGCGTTTGCTAATGTGTTGTGTGTTGCAGTAAAGGACAACACTTTTGGAATTTAAAAAAAAGGGCATCATCGCAGGCTAATTGAATTGCATTTCTCTCAGTCCTGTACTATTTTGAACAACACTGAGAAATTTGTAATTGAATTCAAATTTAATCTGTCGCACTGGGCTTCTTTGAGAAGTCAGAAATTGCAGTGTATAAGTCTAACAAATTAGCACACAACAATATCGATAAAAAGATGGCCAGGTATGCTGGAGTTCCCCCACTTGGGTTAATTGCTGTTTTAATTTTAGTGAGTAACTGCTCCAAAACGATGCACTAATTCCCACAGCACATATTTTAACGTAGAATGGAATAAAATTGTTTTCACGGTATTATATCTTCTTCTGGGAGTCAATTTTGTGTTCGGGCAGCATGGCTCAGAGGTAGAGCGGCCGTCTCCCCGCCCAAAGCTTGTGGGTTCCAACCCCTGTGACCATGTTGAAGCGTACTCGAGCAAGATATGAACCCCCAATTGCTCCTGATACTGTCTCATCAGTTGGTGAATGAAGTCAGTGTGAAGTGGTTTGAGCACCTTGTAAATGGCAAAGCGCTACACAAGTGAAAGTCCATTCGTGGTTCATATAGGATGCATCTCACGAGCACCACCGTAAATCATCTGGAATAGGCATCAGCCCACCACTGACCATGAACAAGATAGCATAGAAAAAGGATGGATGGATTGAAGGCGGGAAGCGTATTATGAAATACCACTCCAAATTACGATCATTTAGCCTTGGTTGAGGTTTGTGTTCCAATGGATGCTCTCAACTGTTTTTATCTTTCATTTGTAAGCAGCAACACCCAGCTGGGTGTGCGCTAGAAGTCCTTTGAGGAACATGTCATACATAGCATAATACACAAGCACACACACAATTGTAGTACACATTGGAATTCCTACTTATCATATTCCTGTGTACACAATGAATTGAGCAGTGGTCATCTTTCCTGTGGTTTATTTTGTCTGGAACTAATCAGCCCTCTCAAAGTTTATCGGACACACTTTATAGTTACTAAGAATGGAGTTGTGCTCTTGTTGTTTTGCTGCTTTTCTTCAACAAAGCCCAAGCTCGTTGGCCGTATGAGCCAAGTGAATGCTAAACATTCAGGGTGGTGTTTGCAGTTATGGTAGTACAGTATGTGTCTGGGCGATTAAAGGTTTGACTTACAACTTGGAAATTAATCGAAGCTTCTTTTCTTCAGGGACATGTGAAGAATGTCTCCCCCCCCCCCCCCCCCCCCCATCTCCTAAAACAGCTGCATTTCTAATGTAACTTCAGGGAAATTACATCAGGTGCATTCTTTATGAGGATCTGTCAAACTTTGCAGCGTTGGGAGTTTGACTGCTTGGACGTACATCAAAAGAGACACACATGCACATGTGAGGCTCAGTATGCATAAGGGTACAATGACCCACACATTTGAATGGCATGCTTGCCTCTGACAGATGTGACAGGAACTCATACAGCTGTCTTGGGCTCCACCCTGAGTGGTCAAGCGATTGGCCTATTTAGAGGCAGGGCAGCCCACTGGCAGATTTGAATAGGAAAGTAGGGTGGGAGGAGGAGGGATGGAGGCGTTGCACTTTGAGCCTGAGCTCTCTCTCTCTCGTTCCCTCCCTCTCCCTCTTTCTCGCCAGTGTCGGGATGCACTGGCTTGCACAAGCAGGGTAGGAAGCATGTCATGAGGTGATGACATAGCTACAGAGCCGTGGCCACATCTTCGCCGACTCTTCTTTTGGCTCCTGGAGACTTATTTTTGCCCCATCCGATCCTGCTGTGTACACACGAGGAGATAGAGCTAAAGATAGCCTACCTTAAGTTCTCTTGCTCTCTTTTTTCAGTTTGCTTTTGGATGATGGGATTTTAACCATGTGGAAGGTAAGAGGAGGGAAGGGGAGAGGAAGACAGGCCATTGTTTATTTTTGGGCTTATTTTTTTTTTCTGTCGTTTTTTTCTGTTCTGCTCTTAGTTTATTCTAGGCTGGAAGTCACCAGGGGAATCCTGGCTTTACAAATAAAAAATATCACAGCACCTGCAACCACCGACCGGAAGGAGAAAGCGAAGGAAAATATAGTTTCAATCCCCTTTTGGTAGCTCAAACAGCTTTCAGTCTTTTGGAATGACTTTTGAGTATGTCTGGAGGGGTCGTTTTCTTCATTCATCCTGAGGAACTCTCACAGGGTCAAAAGCCACGGATGTTGGCTCGCGGTTTCTGTTCAAGTTCATCCCAAAGGCGTTTTACGAGGCTGAGGTCAGCTCTTGAGTTCTCGCCCACTCCATCAGTCAAAGAAAGCCTTTATGGATGTAGTTTTGTGGACCGGGGAACGGTCATCCTGGAACAGACAAGGGCCTGCCCCCAACTGTTGCCACACAGTTGGAAGCATACAGATGTCCAAATTGTCTTGGTTTTATGTTTAAGGGGGAAATGATGAATCTAGCTCAAAAGCCTAGGTGGCGAACTGATGAAATGAAATTGATGTTTAGCAATACATTTGTCCATATGGTAGTGAATTTTGGCTCAGACACCATAGGAATGAAGGGTAGACGCAGTTCGTGCCAGCAGTACTGGAATGATAATGACAGGGTTGCCGATCATAGCGTCCAACCAATCAACGCTGCAGGGCCATCTGTGTCCAAGAGGCACTCTTGGGGTTGTTCATCTCTCAAAAGCAGCGGCGGTAAATTGAACTTTACACTGACTTTGATGTGTGCATCATTTTGGAGAGAACTTAGGGCACGGTGGTTTTGTGCTCTTGTGTGATACATTTTTACTGATCAACTGTGTTTTTCCTTCATGCGTGAAGGCCCCGCCGAATGATAGTAGACATTACCTGGATGGATGTTAAAAAGGAAGTCTGAGAATGCGCATTAAACATTTTATTTTTCCTTCCCTTCAAGCTGTGTCTCTGGATATAAAAAAAAAAATAAGAGTAGGTGCACAGAAGCAAGGAAAGCAACCCCTGCGTGTTTGCACGTGTTTTGTGTGTACTGAGGCATGTGTGTAACAGCTGGGCTGACCCCACCGCCCCCGGCCTCAACCTGCTCAGGTCATGGGTCAACAAGGAAATCCACAACGGTGTGATATGGACCATGAGATGGTGTGAGATGAAATGTGGCTTGGAGACGGAGGGCTGTCGTGTTTGTTGCGACGTTTGTCTGTGACCAATATAGCGCCCATGTTGTCGTTGCTGTTTCCTGTTTCCCATGCATGACATGTTTCTGTGCCATTGTCAAGGGCGCCGGGGAAAAGCATCCCAGCTGTCAGACTGGCCCCGAAGCTGGTGTTTAATACATTGAAGATAAATTTAGCCAAGATAGTATTGTGAAGCCTTTCCTGCACAACTGCTTTCTAATGGTTTGCTTACAAATAGTAGCATTTTTGAACTACAAAGTTCTTTTTGAAAAATTAAGAAATTCCTTGTTTGGTTATGAACAGCACTGCGGAAGGCTTCAGTCAAAAAAGAGAAACGGTACACTCATATCAAAGTTGTGACCCTGACCACACTCACTTTTGGCGGCTTGCAAAGTCATGGTGATGCGGGATGAACAAGTACGCCATTATCTGTATTCACCCATCTAAATTATCGGTACCCGTATCTGTACTTGGAGTGGGCGGGGCATAAACCGGAACTTAGTGTAGTTTCACTGCAAATGGAGGAGCCTTAAACAAATACACTCAGCTCGAAATTGAAATGTATAAGTCAGGTGGTCCGATAGTTATTGTTTATTTGAAGACTATTTGCAGAACAGCCTCAAAATTTAAATTCAAATGATCACAAAAGGAAAAGAACCAATTATAGGACTTGTTTTTATGATGTTTTTAATTATGTGATTCATACAAACATCCAGAGATGGCAGACAGGGAAATAATAAAGTGTATTTTTTTCAAAAGCGCCACATTTATTGCTACAAGCAAAGCCAAATGAGAAACAAGCAGATGAGAGGAGTAAAATCAGACAGTGACTGACGGATTACGAGTTCTGTCTTGTGAGATGCACTGCATATATTACAAAACAAGTTTACAGAGTAACTTTAGTAATAAACTGAAATAGAGGCAAGCTGAGGAAAACCTAATAAATAAAAATAATTCATAATTTTTTTATTTTTTAAAAAATCCGGTGTGGAGGTATTGACCAACACAACATGAGCCATTTTCAACTCTGTCTTGCCAATTGCACCACGCACGTTACGAAACAAGTTCACCAACTGACTTCAAATATCACGCAAACCAAAACAGGCAAGGTGAGGAAGACCGAATACTGATTCGAGCAACGTGAGCTAAGGTTGAGCCAAGCAATCACAAAGCGATCACGATTGCTGCAGCAATTCTGTCTAAGGAGGGGCGCTCCCATCACTGATTTTTGGAGAGGGAGGGGTGGGGGGTTCTTGTTGAATTTACTCGATTTTATTTTGTCAAGTCTTGGTATGAATGAATATAATCTGGATCCACATTTTCAAGTCAACTATCCTATTGCTTAAAACTGTATCTGGATCCAGATCATTTTATTTTGTGCAACCGTCTGGTGAAATAAAATTGAGAAAAGTGACATAGGTGCACATACCGTACACACACATTGGCCAGTCCCTTCTGGCAGGTGCGAGGCCATGCATTGTCGCCATGTAGATGGATTTAACAAAAATTAGAGGACACACTGAGAACCAGCCGGGAAAAATGCCTTTGTTCACACTGCTCACTGCTTTAGAGTGCTCCCATGCCGAGAGGTCGCCAGGGGTCACCGTGGAGGTAGAAAAGTTTTCCGCCAGGGATACTCGGCCGTCACCTTGATGTTGTATTGTATTGCCGCGGCCGCCTCTGATTGCACTGGCCAGCTGCATTTCAATGAAGTCAACACAATGAAGAGACACGGTGACCACAAGAAGCCCACATATCGAAAACTAACTGTTTTCCTTCTCAAATTAAGAAGAACAAACACCCAGTAGCACATTTATATATTTTGTTCTCAATGGGAAAATGGTCCGTTCAAAATCACAGTCATTTCTGACCAACAAAAACACCTTGAAAAACACCACCCTGCTCATTTTCAACCCACATTATCTTGCAAACATGATACTAAAGTGAAATTCCTCTTCAACGAAATCATGTTTGCAGCAAGAAATTTTTCACAAAAGGGGTTTTTTCACTGTAGCAAATTTGATCTCAGATGTAAACACACACACACACACACACACACACACATGTATGTGTACACGCATACACAAACGTATGTGTACTCTTTATTTTTATTCCAATAGTGCATAAGTATGAGCACACACTTATTTGACACTTCATATAGTCCGTGTTGAAAGAAAAAAAGGGAAAGAAATTGCGAAATTTACGATCAGCATTCACTTTCACTTACATCAATTTCTTGGATAATGTCTTTTATTTTACTTCCTCCGTCTTTCATTTTGATTACTTTTACCCTCTCTTCCAACATCAGAGATCTTGTCTTAGCTGCTTGACATCCAAAGGTCTGTTTTGGAGCCATTTTAGCAATGCAACGTTCTTGCTGCGTCTGAAACTAACAATAACAAATACTTCCTGGACTACTGCGCATGTATAAACCAGTGTGGTGGTTCCTGTTGCCGTTTCCGAACGAAGCAGTAGAGGTCGCTGTTGGATTAGACTTCGTTGTAGTGAATCTCGTCACGAGGCAAGAGCAGAGAAAAAAGATTTCGTATAATGCAACAGGGGTATTTTTTGTTGTATGGGGGGGGGGCAGGAAAATGGGAACGGTGTTAATGAAGGTGCATGAAGATTTTTTCACACTAGGGGGGTATTTTCGCCCGTGTAGGTTTCATTGTAGAGGAGTTTCACTGTACGATCACAAATCAAAGATCGAAGATGACAGAAAATGTTTTCAATTATGGTGATGACCTTTAAACAGATGATGCACAAATAAACTGAAATGAAGTATCCCTCCGCCTTCAAGCAAAGCTTGACAGTTACCGGTAAGTCAAGACTTTAACCAAAATAACTCAACAACAGTGGCCAAACACAAGTTCATTTAAATGTGATGCTGCGCAAGAGATTTGACAGGCCTGACCAGTTTCCTAAAATCTGCTGAGAGATGAGACAACAAATACTCAGTATTGGTTGACACAGTCCGAGACGAACAAAATTTTGAATCCAGCTGCAGTATTCTAGTCTTACAGACATCTCCGTTGAAGTGACCGGGAAGTGCTTGTCACACCCAATCAACATTTTTGTGGCTGAGGTCTAATGCTGGAGAGACAATGCACCTCAACATCAGCATCTCTCTCTGTCTCCCATCAAGTCATCAACACGAACCTTGTTCACATTCCCTTCCCTTATTTCCTCTTGGTGTCACATGTAATTTGGCGAACACCGTCACATCTAATTTGGATCATTTAAGCAACATGCATACGAAAATACAAACGTCAACCTCGATCATACTCCGGACTTGCAAACTGACTGGCAAATCCATCTCACAGTATGAAAGGCTGTGATTGGTCACAGTCCAGCGTGGGTGGGAACGGATTATGGATCAATTTGGTGTCTGGAATTACACAAAGGCGGCGCGTGAGTGGGTGTGCTCGCCGGTGTGTGTGCTGAATACTCAGACACTGGCTTACACTGTTTCACAGAGAGGAAGAGGAAGTGGAGAAGGAAGGAGAAAAGGAAGTAGGTTAAGATATTTGACATCACTTAGCTATGAGCCCTGCCATTTTGGCCCAGATTAGGCAGCGATGTCTGCACTGCAAAATTTATCACATGCTTTCTACTTTTCTGAGCATGGAAGCGTATGGCAAAATAGGAAGTGTGGCATTGGTATTGTGCCTCTGACTTTGTGCTAAAAATGACCGAATGTCATTGTTTCATGAATGATCCACCGCTTTGCTGACTGAAATAGTAGTTACGTCTCATTCATAAATCCTCCAAGTTGTTGATTGGTGAGGTCATGGTCAATTTGAAAGACGCTGAGTTGAGTTTTCATCCCTGAGAAATTTTATGGTTTCTTCTGAAGCCCTTATTTTACCTCAATTGCATGCGTTCTTCTCAAAAAGAGACTAATTTCTCAAAGGCTTGCTTACCTTTTGTGTACACATTTCTTGCAACTGCGACGTTGTATGTGACAAGTAAAAGGTTGGAGTAATGAGACGTTTGCTTATAATTTGTGCATTGTATTGTCCATCGTGATGTTAGTTTGGTAGTTGTCAAATCCTCCAAACAAAAATGAAGGAGAGCAACCTACTTGCTAGATATAATACAAACTGGTTTCAGTTTTATAGAGCATAGTCCATAGAGTCACCAGCTCATTATGTCTCAAAAAACTATAGTATTTCTGAAACAATATTACTGAGTAATTCTACTAATTAACACTATGCTGGTTATTTTGGCACTATTGACTTTACTGTTGTCCACTTTGGAAAAACTTGAGTGGACTTTACTACATGATGTGTGAAGTATGCATACTGTATAATACACACTAAAATGCAGAACAGTAAGTTCAGGAAAAAAAATAATAGTAATCAAAGAAATGATGCAAGTCCAAGCACTGCAAAACAAACCCGACCTAGCTGTCAAGTACCAAAACAATGGTGAGAACTTAAACATGCATGTTGGTGGGCAGATGTCAGTTCACTTTAATAGTAAGCACTATCAACTTACAACCTAAACAAGGATTTGGGGGCCTGTAATGTACTTTAAATGTGAGAATGTGAAAGCCATCTTAATGCAGGTTCATCTTCAGCCTGAAAGCTGCCATGTGCCTTCTGGGCCTGTTTGCCATATTTGTGTGTTTGCAGCATCCCAAGTGACACACACACGCACGCACACTGGGGTCTGATTATGTGCGCCAGGTCAGCAGGGATGACCTACTTCTCGGTTATGCCACAGCGGCTCGCCAAATGGTGGGCGCCCCGCCCTTCCCAAAGTATTTTTTTTCCAGTAAAACAACTCTTGGACTTCTCACTTCCAAGTCATTGTTTTTAATCATTCCACTGAAAAGATCAAGAAAAATATCCATCCTTTTACAATTACAGAGGATCGTGATTAGAAGCAGCCCCGTACGTTGTGAAAGAAAACAGCAAAAGAAAACTGAAAGCTTTGATGTGTGACATCTGTTCCACTTTTGCATATTTTTACAGTTTCAAGGATGAAAAAAAGAAAAGGATACAAAGATATGAAAATATTTGGAATGTGGCAGAGAAAGAGTTTCTTGTTTCGGCATGACAATTTTACTAAACGAGTCATCCTGAACGAAAAGTCAAGATAGAAGTTGCAGAGAAAAAAACAAGACAATTGCTCATAATTGATTCAGCTTGAGTATTTTCACTCAAAGCAGTCAGTCCCTTCTTGAGCTCCGTTTTCCAATTTCTTTGTCTTGTGCTTCTTTTCATACTGTCACCTCTTGTGTCACAGTGCATGCCCGATGCATTTCCAACCCCCAAAAGGCAACAGAGAGCAAAACCCTTTTCGCGAGGTTTTCAAATGTATTTCAACGCTCAGCTACCTGACGTGTTTTCAGCCTGGTGTCAAAGAAGCCGTGCATCGCTAGACAACGCTTTGGTGTCAACATGCATAAGTCAGTCCCACATTTAATAGCTCCGTGCAAAATGTGTGCCTGTTCCAGTGAACACGAAGCTGATATACTGTGTATGCAGGACTGCCATGATTTATGATGGAAGCTCATTCAACTTCTGTATTGTGCCGTTTACGATGTCGCTGACACACGGCAGATAGGTATCCAGCTATTAATACGACGGTCATAATTTTCTGACAAATGATCAATGTGGATGTTTTGCCACGGCACCCGAGCTGGGAATCACTCCTCGAGGGAATTTTAACCCTGGAGAAGCCACGGGGTCAAATTTGGCCGCTATAAATGCTGCTACTCAAATGCTACCCTTAAATCCCAAAGGGTCAAATTTGGCCCTCATCCTAAATTAGGATTAAAGCATTACATATTTGAAAATACATCTATTTTGGTGTTCAATGAACATATAGCAGTCATTTAATGTAAAATTCATCATTTTAAAAATAAATAAATACACTCAGAGAAAGTGTGCCTGTAAAAGAGTGTGTAAACTGAAAAACACTGTGTGTTGAATTTATTCATTTAAATTTTGTCAGGTGGTGGATCAGTTTGTTTTCCGCATATTTCTCAATTATTTTTTTTTTTAATTTGGTGTATGTACAGTATTCGCCTCCGTCAGTGCAAGGGGTCTTTTGAAGAGGTAGTGGTGGCAGTGCTCTACTCAAGCTTGATTCTGCTGCCACCAAGAGGCCACGAGGCATTAATGCATGTTTGATCAGAAGAGTTTCCTTGACTCTCATGAACAAGTTGACAAAAACAATTTGCATTTCTTTACGTCTCATCAGTTGTTTGATCCACACCATTACTGCGGACAGTTGCACTTTTTCCCCCCTTTTTTAACTGATTTGTCTCTCGCCCACAGATATTTGAGTGGTTCCCCTGGATTTTGCTGACATTGCACCTCATCCCGCCTGGTTTCCCCTGAACAGGATGGACACTCTGGAGTCAGAGCTGACCTGTCCAATCTGCTTGGAGCTCTTTGAGGACCCACTGTTGCTCCCCTGTGCCCACAGTTTATGTTTTGGCTGTGCTCACCGCATCCTTGTCTCGCACTGTGCCACCAACGAATCAGTTCAAAGTATCAGCGCCTTCCAGTGTCCCACGTGCAGATATGTCATTTCCTTGAGTCCTGAACGTGGGCTTGAAGGACTCAAGAGAAACGTGACCTTGCAGAACATCATCGACAGAGTTCAGCAGGCCTCATCTTCAGGTGGGCTTCCTTTGCCGCTGCCCCTGCCTGCCCCCCAAAGTGGGCCCAACTCGCCTGGTGAAGAAGAAAGTGAGCGGCTGGCCCTGGTCCCCGTCACCGTCGCCATGTCAAGCCCAGGCACCCCTCTGGAACCGGTCCAGTGCCAGTTCTGCGAGCAGGATCCGCCACAGGAGGCGGTTAAGACGTGCGTGACATGTGAAGTGTCGTACTGCGAGGAGTGCCTCAGGGCCACTCACCCCAACAAGAAGCCATTTACTGGACATCGGCTCATTGAGCCCATGCCAGGCTCCCACCTGCGAGGGCTCCAATGCTTGGAGCACGAGGAGGAGAAAGTCAATATGTACTGCGTAACGGATGACCAGCTCATCTGCTCCCTCTGCAAACTGGTGGGAAGGCACAGAGACCACCAGGTGGCTGCACTGAGTGAGCGCTTCGAAAAACTCAGGGTGAGTGATTCCAATGTTTTTTTTAAAATTTGGCTCTACCGCTGTTTTATCATCAATGGATTGAGGCCAAAGAGGTGGAGTCATTTACATCACTGTTCTCCAAACTTCACCGAGCCAAGGTACATATTTTACACGTGGGGAAAATAGAAATCTCACAGCACGCCCCGAAACAAAAATCACAGTCACAAAAGGTTTATACGCAGATGAACTGCCATCGAGTGGAAGGGCATTTAATTGTTTTGCCTATCCCAATTATAGCAAAATATACATTATTTGTACGAAATAAATATTTATCCCCCCCAAGTTTGTGTGTGACATTGAATAACTTCCCATAGCACACACACGTTGATCTGTGATTGCACGCTAATGACCGAATCACTGGTTTACATGACAGCATTAAGCTGACAATGCCTATTTATTTGAGTAAGAACTGCATTTTGGAACCCATTTAAGAATGACACATTTGGAAATAACAGTGTTACTGTTGTCTGGGAAACACAACCAAAAAAATAAGAGCAGTCACAGCACTGTTATTGCATTTGTGCTGGTCAAGATAGGAAATGTCTGCTTCATTTATCCAGTAAAATGTAAACTTACTGCAACCTACGCAGTGCCAAATCTTGAACTCAAGCAGACCCTCCCGCAGAGTATTCAAATCTAGCTTGGATAGTAGCCTGGAAGACAAGGTGTACATTGGTGAATATCGTGTTTCTTTACAAACCGACATCCCACAACTACCCTGGTATGAACGTTATTGCCTTTTCCCGCATTTCTGAAGGCCAGTGTCAACATGGATTGTTTTTGACACTGTTGTTGTCTGTATGTGAAACTTTTCAAGACTACAAACAAAAAAAAGTTCCTGTTTTAATCGTGTTGTGTAAATGCAGGTTGAATAGCAGCACCATCACCCAACCGTTTCAAACTTAAATTAAAGGCACAAAATGCATGGGCGTTGCTGCCTGAACAGATTTGTCTGGACCTTTTTGGCAAGGACATCAATGGACAAATTAGGGTCGGAAGAGGAAAGATAGTTGCAAAAAATGCCCTCAGGGGAAAACTATCTCGGTTTTGCTCTGACAAGCTGTGCCATATTTACCAAGAGTATTCTTCTCAATTAATTTATTTTTGGCCGACGTATTTGGAGCACATGGCACTCTCTCTCCCATGTTACACCCAACGAGAGACTTTCAATTTCAGAAACACTTAAGACACACCGGATCATTGCGTTTAAGATAAGTACTAAAGACAAAAATAGACGGTACTCTTTTTGCTTGAATAACCACGTTTTGAGAAGGAATTGAATCCGAATGAACAGGTGAGATGGTATCATTTCACGGCGATTACACCTGTGGAGTTGTTAGGCAATTAGCATGATGACGGAGCCACGCTGGTGTGCGGGCTGCGTGCACAGAGCCATGCATACGGTGCCACAACAGGCGCGCGTATGGGGGCGCTTAATGAACGGAGAGACATGGCCATTTTCAATGAGGTTGCAGGTTAATGAGTGCCAATCACCTGCTGGGTGTTAGCTGGGCTTAATTGAGCGTGACTATACTCTATCAGTGTGCTGCTGTCTTTGTTGGAGAGGAGCTACGCATTGTATGTGTCTATTTGGAAAGAATGCAATTGCCATTCCAAGAGCTGATTGAACTCATTTACAAGCAAGGCAGATAATCTGGAGGTCAAAGTATTGTCACCCTCTCATTCGCTCACCCACCTACGGGAAAAGCTTTGCCCTAAAGCCTGCACCTTGGACTGATTGCCAATTAATCACCAGGCACGGAGACCAGCGTTCGCAGTCACATTCACGCCACCACTGAATGGGAAACTGAACCCACAGTCTGCACACTCACATCCATTCAACTGAAAATGAATTTATTTCCGTGGAACATTTCCCGCAAGACAACATGCATGTGATCTTTTTGCCCATCAAGACTTTGCCGGTCTTGATACCACATGTCAGCAAAGAGCGAGTAAAGGTTAAAAATGTCCTCACACTTAGATTTTGTTTGCTTCCATTTGGAGTATGAAAAGATGTTGTGACTATTTGACGGTGTTTACTTTTTGCTCTGATGTGCTGTGAATTTGAGATACTCCAATGTATCTCATCCTCGCTCTTTTGCTCACATACGCACACATGTGCGTGCGCACACACACGCACACGCACACACACAAAATGAAAGAATACTAGATGACTATGATAGTTTCCTTTTTAAGTGAAAGTCTGATAAGAGCCATCGGGGTTAGTGTTGGAATACCCATCCCTTTTCCTCGATGAAATTACCCACAGGCGCTCAGAAAAAAACATTTAAATCCCGGATGGTGGGCGAGAGTGAGGAAAAACCTCTGGGATAAAAGATGGGAGCTGCTGTGCGAGCACACAGGTTTCCCCTGCCAGCTTTATTGTGTTATTCAACAATCTGTAACCACGTGCCCTTTAGTGTTGCCAGCATAATTTGATCAATTATCACTGTACAAAAAAGAAGTACAGTTCATCTGCTTTAGCATGCATAGGATGCGCACGTGAGCGTGAACATATGCACGCGTTTATGTGCACGCATGTGCATAGCCAGACAGCAAAGAGGCAATATATCGATTATATATAACCGAATGGTGGTTAAGGACCTATGAGGTAAGCCGCATCATGTTCATCAATACTTGCGGTGACACACAAAGCACACAGTGATAAGGCAGGATGCAAACCTGTCATAGGCTTCCAAAGAAGACATTTGTGCTGCTTTTGCTTTTGTGTGCCAGCATCGTATTAAGGCCATCATTTAAGCTCCCTATGCCACGACGAGGCTCACCCATAAACACAAACTACGCAAATCCCTTAAATCTTGTGCTGTGTTGACTGTGAATTTCACATTGAAACTGATCTACACCGAGGAACTGCTTGATAAAGCATGGCGAATGTGATATTATCATTTTGAACTTTAAAAAAAAAACAACAAAAAAACTATCCAGTTCATGCTCTTTGCTGTGTTGGGATAGCATGCGGCCAGATGTAGCTGTTTGAGAAAAAAAATAACACCACAGTCACACTCATCTTGGATTCATTCGAGATGGAAAAAGGAGTATCATCTTAAGCAGGCTTGATTTGGCATTTCGGTGAAACTCTTGGAAATAAAGGAGACAGTCTGTGCCCTTTCTGACAGCGAGTCATATATATATATATATACACTGTATAAACATACACACACACACATACAGTATATACCGTATATGAATACAAGAGAAATGAGGGAGTCGAATGGGGATGACATGCTATCACCTGTTTGCCGGTTCATTAGCCGCAAGTGCTGCATGCTCTCATCGGAGAGGAAAAAAGCTTTTGATGCCTAATTTGCCGCTTGGCCGGGTTTGCGCATGGCTTGGTGCTCAGTGGAGTGGCTGTCCCACTCACATCCTCAGCTAGGGCAGGACTGTCTCTCAGGCTCGAACGGGACAAGATGAGGAGGCAGTGCAGGGATGAGGGTTATCACCCACGCGCAGAGGTATGGAAATACACTTGGAGACACGCTGGGGTGCTTTTCTCTCTCAAAATGTAGCATGACCTTCCCTTACAGAACGAAAGGATCATCAGTTGTGCCCGTTTTGTTTTGTGTAGAAACGCCTCAGGATACCTCAAAACTTACTTGTCTCGTGGCTCTACTGCTTTGCTTTTGTTGGAGGCTTTGCCATTGTTTTTGTTGTGTGGGCGCCTTCTCATTCATGTCAACTTGATGCCTTTTTCTCCAGCAAGCCTTGGATTCAAACCTGAGCAATCTGATCAAGAGGAACAACGAGCTGGAGTCGCTAATGGGGAAACTGATTCAGACTTGTCAACATGTGGAGGTGAGTGATCTACCGAGGCTTGTCAGGGATCCACAACATCATATGTAAATGTTGAGGGCGAATCATGTTTCCCCTTTTTATTGTGCACAGCAAAATGAGGCTCTTTTGAGTTGGCAACCTTTTTTCTTTACTCAGCCCAAGAAAATAAATGATAATATCATCGACCCTTATTCTGCTGCAATAGATTTGTTGTGTCAGTGCACTCACTGGGTGTCCGATCAGATTGCTTTTTGTCATCCCCAAATTGTTCAGAACACCCGCGATGCATATTTGCATGGTTTCTAGGGACTCTCCTTACATTACTTTTATTTAGCAATTGGCTAACAGTGCAGGCAAACAAAAATGTGGAGCCGTAGTTTATTGTGTAGATCACATTGAATGTGCTACACTTTGTTCAATGTCCCAATGAGGTGCAGCTATCTGGTGAGTTATTCATTCTTTTCAGCACTATGGTTGAGCATGCGTACAAAACTGAGGGCAGTGCATCGCACGGGGAGCTAAGCCGACTGGGGTATTTGGAGGCAACTCTGTTTTAAACCCGCACACTGACATTACATACACAAGCGCTCAAAGAAGCTTTTATAAAAAGCAGCGCCTATGGGTTAAAACTGCAGCAGCATCCCTTTGGAGTTAATGGAGAGAGGCATCTTTGCCTGACACGGCCTTTAGAAACCACAAGAAGCAAGTATTGTGCTTGATCACGATGCTATAATGCCAAAACGTGGATGTGTGTGCAGTGTTGTCGGTGAAGACAGCATTCTGTGCTTCGTGGTGAGCTGCAGCTCGTTTTGATGATGCGGAAAGTTGAAACTTGCCTGAAAAAAAACAACAACAAAAAGAACAGCCATGAATAAATGATGTGTAAAACAAGGGGTGGAAAAAAAACACTTGTCCCACTTCCCCGTCCCCTCCAACCGCCCCTGTGCATTATGGTTCACAGACTCCGAAAATAGCTTGAGGAGAGTCCATATGAATGTTGGGAGTGTGCTTTGATGTGAGTTGGAAATGACATGCCGGGTTATACAGGAAATCCACTGCACTGACAGTCCCTTCGGCTCTTTTCGTATTTCTTGTTGCCTTCATTATGAAGCTCAGTTTATTGTAAAATGGCTGAATGTTCTCCAGCTTTTTTTCAGTGTTTAAATGAATCACTTGATCAGCATGCCATGTTACATTCTGTCATATGTTCCAGTAGCCTTTGCCAACACAGTCATTAAATACTTCTGTGCATTGCACACAATGTGCTCTGCATAACAACTGTGGATGCAACGATCTTGCTTTCTGTGGGGTTGGAGCATTTCTGTCGTGTAATAATTCAACTCCACTTCAATTTCAGAATCAGGATTTGTGCTTTCGAAGCGTGCTGCTATGGAAATAATCCCAGTCAAGGATCAGACAGATGAGCAATATGTCAACGTCATCTTTAATCGCAAAGCATTAAATGTCAAAATGACCTTTCAAAAACCATAAACCAAATATATATATATATATATATATATATATATATACCGTATATATACAGTATATATACTGTATATATACGGTATATATATATACTTTTTTTTTTTAATTGGAAAAAAATGGAGTGTTGTGCGATGATAATGGTAATGGACCAAAGAAGCAATGAGGCCGGAGAAGCAGGGTGTACTGAACCAAACGTATGAACAAAACACATACCTCGGCATACTGAATAACCTAAATTAATTACACAAACAAAGACCTGAAAACCCACCAAAACTCAAAGTAACAACAAAACACATCTCTATGAAAAACAAAACAATGTTAACAGCAACACAAACAAACAAACAAAAAAAAACATGGCAGCAACACAACAAGCTAACACCGAGGGGTCGGCGTGGCAGTCCTTATAACAGAAAAAGCTAATGACATGATGACCAACAGGTGCGATGCTGGAGAACAAGCCCTCCATTGCCACCTGTTGGTCACAAACAGAACAGAACCATGACCGTAAAGTATGAAACAAAACCAAATTTAATCGAAACAAAAACAGAGTCATGAGCAGAAAATAAAATAAAAAAAATCAGCTGTGGCAATGAGCTCAACTCACTTGACAATAGAAGCACTTGGGCAAATAGTAAACAACTCTTAATAAAAGAGGCTTTAAGGTATTCATTGCCATTCCTTCTAAAGCTAAACATAAACACAGGAAGAATACCACATTGTGCATTTAATTAAAACAACCATAGCTTAGTCTTCCAGTCTGCCAGCTTAACGCTAAACTCCAATTAGCATCTATATTGCAGTGCGTTAACACTCTAAGCATGGCAGTGAAAACAAACGGTGCAGCAACATCGTGTACACTGTCAATATAACAGCATTCAACAGTATAGCAGCAACTGCATATTCGCATAGTTTTACCTACCTACCCACTGGATTTGTTTTAGCTTGGAAAATAAATGAAAGATGTCAAAGTGATCATCATGTGTTTTTATATATATATATATATATATATATATATATATATATATATATATATATATTTTTTTTTTTTTCCTGTGGCTCTTGGAAGTAAAGGTTTGGCCACTCCTGGTCTTTTTACAATCCACTCTATTTAACACGACAGTTACCCAAGAAAGGTTTTCGGTACTTAGGTCAGTTCAAATTAAACTTTTACTACTTTTTTGAATGATATTAAGGCTGTGCAGAAAATGCAGCTTCATCGAAATTTAAAACAGAGTTCTCATTTTTGGTCTGACTTGAAATTTTAGTACACACGGTATTGTTGGAGGGCCGTGGGGTGCAACAATACTCGGTTTTGACATCTACAAACATGTTTATCACTGCGGTCGTACTTTGCAGTAGTGTAAAATTAAACTGCATCCGACTATAGGTGGCTTTTGTTTTGGCTACCTTGAGTACACAAAGCAGACGTGTTTCACAGCTTTCAAAAGCTTAACCCAAGAGGTCAAAGAACCGCTTGGAAGTGTCTCACTGTGGCTTCCCCGCACAGGTGAATGCATCCCGCCAGGAGGGTAAGCTTTTGGATGAGTGCGACACTTTGATCGACATCATCCAGCAGAGGCGACAGATAATTGGCAACAAGATTAAGGAAGGGAAGGTAAGGGGACTTAGCGGTGGAAATAAGCATTGATCATTTCAAACATTTGTGGCCTCCGGTCCCTGTTGTACTTTTGCTTATTCTCTTTTGTTCCTATCCATTGACCTATTTACTTATGGCATGACATCCAAACAGACTGACTGACCCAAAATAGGTCCTGCCGCATCCAGGAGAGTGACTATGCATGTACTGTAAACTTTTCATGATGCATTCGATGAGACTTTATCACTGTACAGCACCTTACTATTAAGGACCGCAGTGAAGTAACAACCTTTTTCCATCAACACATTTTTATTTGATGCAGCACCAGGCAGGATCAATCGGACTTAAAATAGTCCGCAATGGTTGAAGGACTTTGCAAAGCATCAGATTTGAACAGAGATTACAATGTTCAGGCCAAATTGCTGACAAAATGTGCTTTGGCCTAATTTCAGTGTAACCTCAATCTGTCTCTTGAAATCTCCGTCTGTAGTGGCAGAGAGTGGAGCTGGTCGTTCTATAAAGGTCATCTTTTCATACCAGACATTCACAGACTAGAATTTAGAGAATTATTTATAGGCTCATCTTCAAGAAGTCAATCGCATCGAGAGAGAAGACTTCAAAATTAACTCATTATAACCACTGCCATATTGTTTAAGATTGGGGTGTATGCGTAGAACATCCATCCCTCCACTTTATATCCCGCTTGTCCTTATTAGGGTTGTGTGCAACTCGAGCCTAATTACTGCTGAACAAAGCTGATTTGCTTTCTTCTTGCATCTTGGCTGAACACAAGTCACCACTTGTACAATCAAATGTATCAAAACAATCTGTAGCCTCCAGTGGCGTTGCGCATCATACTGAGAGTTGCTTGCTGCATAACAGGGTCAGAATATTAGACACATCTCTCAGCATGATGCATACACAATAAATACATAGTTCATTCCAATCAGATATTTTTGAGACAGATCCAAGAATTGTTGTTAAATATCGCGGACCGGTATTTTAGAGTAGCTCAGAATACTATGGAAAAATGGATGGATGTGGTCAGGGTTCAGGGGCTTAAAAATAATGTGATTTCCACTTCTTGTTCACCATTTTTGACCCTCCCTCTTCAGGCGCAAAGGCTACGCAAGCTGGCCCAGCAGATCTCCAACTGCCAGCAGTGTATCGAGAGATCCTCTGTGCTCATCACACAAGCCGACCAGACACTGAAAGAGAGCGACCACGCCCGCTTTCTGCAGACCGCTAAGAGCATTAACGAGAGGTCAGGAAACCGCACACGCCGGACTGAACCAGTTCAACACGCTTAGTGCTCAGAAATAAGGAGAGGACAATGGGAGACGATAAGAGTCCGTTTGAAAACTTTGTCTGTGATTGATTTTTCCGCCTAGGCATTACATTTACGATTTAACCCAATCTTATCCCGCTTGTCTACTTAAGCTTCAACTAAGCCGTCCGATTGATTTCGGCCAACAAAGGCCCATAGCGAACATGTGCCTTCCTTCGAAGAAACACAAACGCTTGTTTTCCCTGAATTTAAATGTACAGTTTGCCTTGGACAAAGTTGGATTTATTTATAGTATTGAATGATATCCAGGATTTGGTTTGCTCACTTTTAGGGTTTCCATGGCAACTGCATCAACCCAAGTGCTTATTCCTGAGATACACCTGACAGACACGTTTGACAACTTTGCCCTGGACTTCTCCAGAGAAAAGAAACTGCTGGAAAATCTCGATTACCTCACTGGTAAACCGTAAAGTGGATTTTTTTTTTCACATGGAGACACGCAAAGTCCATTTGCAACACTTTAATCAGCCCTAAATTATTTTAAATCCTAAAAAAACCCTTAGTAGCTTGATTGGTAGACAATGGACAAACAGTCGACTCCAGTTCACAAGTGATAACTCAACTGGATAAAGAGACAGAAAATGAATGAATGTTAATGCTCCCGAAACCATTCATTTTGATGACAGAGCTCTCATTGTGTAAAATGTTGGAGACCTCTGGTCTAACTTGATGAAATGAACGCTTGTTACAGCTCCGTCCCCCAAAGATATTTATTTGTGCTTTCTGTGATCCACCATTGGTCCACTTAATTAACTTAGCTATTAACTTTAGGCAGTGCCATTATGATGGATCATCACCAACGCCATCGCTAACGAAAATGTTCCGTCTATCCTCCGCAGCTCCGTCTGCTCCGTGCATCCGGGAAGAGCTGTGCACAGCGTCCTACGACACTATCTCAGTCCACTGGACATCTGATGATGAATTCACAGTAGCGTCATACGAGCTCCAATATGCTATCTTCACTGGACAGTCCAACATTGCCAGTAAGTCCTGTGTATAAATGGGGGGGTGGGGGGGGGGGGAATCAAACATTTATCCAAGCCGCAAACATCACTTGAATTCACCCAAGGTATCTTGACTCAAAACAAAGGGCCTCATTCAAATGTCTTGTCAAATCCCTCTTCTCAACTTTTCAAGAAGAATGTGTGCATGTCGACAACTTGCAGTGGACATATCGCCATACACAAAGACCCTGGGGCCGCAACTTTGCCAAACAATAAATATGTGTCTGCTATCAAACCAAGCGCTGGTAGTATTAGCTGAGAAAATAGACCAAGAAAGAAAAAAAAAGAAAACAGTAAAAATCGATTGTTGTTCAAGGACACCGCAGATCTGTGGGGAATCTTGGGATGGATAGTCCATTACCGCATCATCCCCAGTTCTGTTTGCCCACACTTAACTCATTCACTCCCAAAGACGTTTTTAAACATCTTTTCATACTTGGTTCAGAATTGGCTGGTAATGAATGAGTTAAGAAAGCTGATGTTTTTTTAAATTTTTTGTTTGTTTGTTTTTTGCCCACATTGTCCTTCTGGTCGATGACTTGAAAAGGTGGCAGGCAGCGAACTTAACTCAGAGTGTCTCAGTCAAGGATTGTGCTTGCATCTTAGCTTTCACATGAAGTTTGTGCAGCATGGTGCATTTGTGAGCAACTGAGCAAGAAATAAAATACGTACAGGTCAATGTCTGTTGCCTCAAATGCAATTACTACCTCTTCAGTGAAGACACCTCACGAACTGATTTGCTCTATCCTTGAAGGACTATGCCAAAACATTACTCATCCTTTCCGAGAAACATGGTGTGTTTGGAGCATAAGACAAGGCACAGCTCATTTAAAAGTTGCCGCGATTCCCGAGTTGTTTTCACTTTTGACAAGGTCGTTCTGAGTTGTCGTTAATCTTTACTGACGCCGCACTCTACCTCATCCCATTGTAGTCATCTCGTGCTACTTGCAAATCTTTCCTCTCAGGTCTGTGCAATTCATTGGAGAGCTGGATGATTGTGCCCAACATCAAACAGAACCATTACACTGTACATGGCCTGCAGAGTGGCACCAAGTACATCTTTGTTGTCAAGGCGATTAACCAAGCAGGGAGTCGAAGCAGTGACCCGGGGACTCTAAAAACTAACAGTAAGTCGCCAACGAAGAAAAACTCCAAAACAAAGGCAAAGCGTGACTGAGATCTAATCCATGGCATGTTTCGCATCATTATTTTCATTTTCTCCACTCAGCTAGACGTGGATTTCTTTATTTTCCCCTCTGCAAAAATGAAATGAAATTAACTGAAAATAAATGAGGTGTTCTTTGAGGGATCATGCCTGCTGTAAATCTTAATATGGTCGTGTTTCAGCATCACTTTGTTTTCGCCATTCCACCCCCTTGTTCCTGGCAGGCCAGCCCTTCAAGCTCGACCCCAAATCTGCTCACAAGAAGCTGAAAATCTCACACGACAACTTGACGGTGGAGCGCGACGAGAGCACATCGAAAAAAGGCCACAGCCAAGAGCGGTTCTCCAGCCAGAACAGCTACGGCGTGGTGGGGAACGTTTACATCGACAGTGGGCGCCACTACTGGGAGGCCATGATTGGAGGAAGCACGTGGTACGTTTGTTTTGGTCACATGTGCAACTCAAGATGCACATCAACGCATACTCAGGGGATTGAAAAGATGTTGCCATCCAGGACCAAAGGTCTCTTTCCAGCTCCAGGAACTTTTCAACAACGCAAAAAAACAAGTTCTTACTTTTATTTTTCTTTACGAGGTCATTGTCGTGCCAAGCCTAACATCCCTCCCCTCCTCTCCAGGTACGCCGTGGGCATAGCATACAAGTCGGCGCCTAAGCACGAGTGGATCGGCAAGAACTCCTCGTCGTGGGTGCTCTGCCGCTGCAACAACTCCTGGGTGGTCCGCCACAACAGCAAAGAGCTGGCCATTGAGCCTTCGCCCCATCTGCGCAGAGTAGGCATCCTCTTGGACTATGACGCTGGTCACCTTACCTTCTATGACGCTGTGGGCTCACAGCACCTGCACACTTTCCACGTCTCTTTTGCCCAAGCTGTGTGTCCCGTGTTCAACGTGTGGAATAAATGTCTGACAATCCTCTCGGGCCTCCCCATCCCCGACCACCTGGAAGGACTCGAGCCTCAAGAATAAACACCAAACCAACACTTGTCCTGCACTCGATATTTCCTTTGACTTGGCCACCTCCCCAAAATTCCATCTCTTAGAGTTGATACAAACATCCTGTGCGTTGTTTTTGCCTCAGTAAGAATCCTAACCTGGATGGATGGTCACCTGTAAGCATTCCTGAGAAATAGACGACACTAAGCAGAAATTCCCACATAAATTGACAGACGTTTGCACAACAGGGAAAAAGGGAGAAGGTAATTATTGACTTGACAGCAGCCGTCAATTTCACACTCGTGCTGCAAGCACATGTAGAAATCGATTTAGCGTTACCACGATTCTTGACAGAGGTAAAGGACCAAAGGAGATGCTGTTAACTTTGTAATAAAATTTCCCAAATGAGGAGTGTGATTTGGAAAAACAGAATTTCCTGTTAGAAAAAAACAAAATCAACAACAACAAAAAACAAACAGACACAGCCATTAATGTGTTTTGCTATTTTTTTGGGAGCTTTTGTATTGGGAAAGCAACAAATTCCCGTTGATGGCAGTGATACTTCCCGTTGGTGTGTTGAAATGCACAATTTATCTTCTCAATTTCGGCAACCACGCTGGTAAAGAGGTATTGTTAAAACACTGCACACACACATACAGATTCGACCTCGTTTTCACACAGGCCTATTCGCAAATGTTGTTTGCCAAGTTAAAAAGAACAGATTGACGGTATTCTTTGAGACAACAATCACCACTTGATGAAACGCCAAATGAATCCATATATGCTGTCATTCTCTGCGATTGTGTAAATAGGCTATAAAGAAAGAAAATAATAATCATGCTTTACATTTTGGCGAAAGTCCATTTTAAACATGGCATAGATAATTTCCAAAGAAAAACAGAGACACTTTAGATTCTAAAACCCCTGTTTTTGAGCAACTGGAGCTGCTCAATGTAAATAGAAAGATTTTGGTTGCATTTCTTGGTGATGCTGCTTTGTTGTCAACCCTGGTCCATCTTAAGGTGTGTAAATTCTGTGTTTCCGTGGGAATACATAAACTCTCTCCTCTTGTGTTTATATATATATATATGTGTGTGTGTGTGTGTGTGTGTGTGTGTGTGTGTGTGTGTGTGTGTGTGTGTGTGTGTGTGTGTATGTATGTGCTCTGATGTGTTCTGCCTGCATGGAGAAGGGTGGAAAAATGGGGTGTGGAGTGTCGTCTCACTTGTGCTCTGAGAAGTATCTTTAAGAAGGTCAAGAATAAATATTAATTTGCACACAGAACACGACTACTTTTTTTTTTCCCATAGGAGGTTAAAATTTTACCTCCCAAGGTTCACTTAATCTAACTCAAGGCATAACAAGTTTCTGCGATTCAAATACTGCACTTATTTCAACACAATTTCATTTGAATGTTGGTTAAATCGTGCAATGAAACATGCTCACCAACCCAGTTGCGTCCCTCTGAAGTTCACTGCAATGAATCAATACAGAAGCAAATTATGTGTTTATTTTTATCTTTGGTGAAACGTTCCTCGCCGGTGAAAGATCACAAATTAGACTGACCATAACCAAAGGCAAGTCAAGGCTGCTTTATTTAGATATAGCACATTTCCTACACGAGGTAAATTGTGCTTCACATGATTAAAAGTACATTTGAAAGCACTTAAAAACAAACGAACCGCAGATATTTGATTAGGATGTGAGCTGGCTTTGTGCCCAACCTTTGTTCACATGCGGCGCACATAATGTCACGCAGCTGCAGTGCCCCGCATTAGCATTTTAAAACGGGCACGACGCAGCTCACAGCATCATCCAGCAGCCTCGTTTGGCTTCAAGGGGACCTTGAGTGGAACTTTGTACTGGGCGTGACGTTCCAGTCCACTTGTTTCCTCACGTCCTGCGGAGATTGGATCGGTGACCTTCATCCGCAAACACCACTTCTTCGTCCTCAAAGCAAACTTTGACCCACTCATCGGTTCGTACATACGAACGCCCAGCAGATGTCACTGTGAACTCTCAAGACAATCCACCTGAGCTTCCACTTTTGAGAATTAAAAAAAAAACAAAAAACGGACTTCTGACTATTAGTCAGTCTGCTCGTTGAGATGTTATTTTCACAAATTACTTACCTATGTAGAGTGTTGAAAATGGCTTACTCTTTTTCAGGATGTTATGTGAATGGTTGAACAAAAATGCTGCTTTGGGACGTCTCCTGAAAAGTGATGATTTTGGAGGGATGAGGATTCATCTTGACGCAAGTGATACTGTGTGTATGTCTCAAATATATACTTCCATGCACATACATATAAATCTGTATCAGCAGTGACACGACAATCGCACACCTGGCTGTTACAGTGGGGAGAACAAGTCAAGTCAAGTCAACTGTATTTATAGAGCACTTTCAAACAGCCATCGCTGCATACAAAGTGCTGTACATGGAGCAATTTAACATGCACAATAAACAGTAAGACAAATCGGTAATAAAGGCGGTAGAAAGCACCAAACAGTAAAACCAAGAACAAATCTAAGTCATGCTGAGTCGAATGCCAAAGAATACAAGTGAGTTTTGAGGAGGGTTTTGAAGATGGGCAGCGAGGAGGCTTGCCGAATGTTCAGTGGGAGGTCATTCCAGAGAGAGGGACCAGCAACAGAAAAGGCTCAATCCCCTCTGAGCCTCAGTTTAGTTCTTGGTACTTCTAATAATGTCTGGTCCACAGACCTGAGGCGCCGGGCAGGTGTGTAGGGGCGGATGAGCTCAGAGAGGTAAGGTGGCGCGAGATTATTCAGAGATTTGAAAACAAATAAGAGGATCTTGAAAATAACTCTAAAATGTATGGGGAGCCAGTGAAGGGATGCCAGAGTAGGAGTTATGTGCTCCCTCTTACGAGGACCAGTCAAGAGGTGAGCAGCGGCATTCTGGACTTAATGGAGGACTGGCGGACTCCAAAGTAAAGGGCATTGCAGTAATCGAGCCGGGATGTGACAAAGGCATGACTTACTGTCTCCAAGTGTTCATGTGAGAGGAGAGGTTTTATTTTGGCCAGCTGTCTAAGGTGAAAGAAGCTGGATTTAACAACGGCACCAATTTGCCGATAAAGTTTGAAATCACTGTCCAGTTTAAGGCCCAAGTTTGAGACTGTTGACTTAAGATAAGGAGACAGGGGTCCCAAGTCTACAGGATGGGATGTACAAGGGCCACTGGGACCAAACAATATTTCCTCTGTCTTCTTCTCATTGAATTTCAAGAAGTTTTGTGCCATCCAGGTTTTGATTTATTCCAGACAGGATAGGAGTGGCCTTAATGAGAAGGCGTCTTTTTTGCTCTGTGGGACATAGATCTGGCAGTCATCTGCATAGCAGTGGAAGGGAATACCATGTTTCCTTAAGATGGAACCCAATGGGAGCAGATACAGCGAGAACAGCAGAGGCCCCAGAATTGAGCCCTGTGGAACACCACATGACAGGGGAGCAGTGCGTGACTCAGAGCAGCCAAGGCTGACACAAAAGGTTCTGTCAGCTAAATAGGACCTAAACCACTCAAGAGCACTGCCGCCAATGCCCACCAAGTGCTGCAAACGAGTCAGCAGAATACTGTGATCCACGGTATCAAATGCTGCAGTTAAGTCCAATAAAACTAGACACACGTGGTCTCCAGCGTCATTTGCCAGGAGGATGTCATTAGAAACGTGTAACAGGGCTGACTCCATGCTATGCATCGTCTTGAAACCTGACTGGAAGACCTCCAAGATGTTATGTTCATCCAAGAAAAAATTCAACTGCATGTGCACCACTTTTTCCAGAATTTTGGAAATGAAAGGCAGTTTGGAAATGGGCCTGAAACTTGACAGCACATCTGGATCAAGACCAGGTTTCTTGATCAAGGGTTGGACCACAGCATGTTTAAACTGTTGGGGAACTATACCAGAAGAGAGGCTGCTGTTGATGATATCCAAGATCGATGCGCCAACGCTCGGGAGAACCTCCTGAAAGAAGTGCGGGGGAAGAGAGTCGCAGGGGGAGCCAGATGGCTTCGTCTGGCGAACTACATCCTCCAAAAGTATTTGATACATTGTTGATTTTTGAAGTTTTCCCACTTATAAAGCAGGTAGGGTTCTGGAAAATCTATTAAAGGTACGTTTCATCTATGAAGGAATCTAAAACAAAAGAATTCAAGCACACAAACATTTTGAAGCAGGCTCTTGCAAACGTTAATTTTTTTTCGTGGTTGGGGGGTAACAGACGGGCTAAAATGGCCTTTTTGTGTTAAGACAAATGTTTTTCATTTCTGTAAGGAGAGTCGAATGTGCCACATCTATCTGTAAGGAGTTGATGCATGTTGCCGGCAGGCTTCTCAGAGGTAACAGCAGGGTTGTTGACTTTGTTAACCTTTAATTAGCCTTCACACAGTTGTGCTAATTGCAGGTTAGATGCAGGTGTTCAGTTGGTGCACCTTCATTATTCTCTGAGATATTTTTCTGAAAGAAAAGACAACTTCCCAAACTTTTGAAAAGAATGAAACGAATTTTGTTCTGTTGTTCTGTTTTTTTTTTTTTTGCAAAGATACAGCTAATTTCTGTTTTAGCTCAATTGACTTTGATACAGATCATGATATTTTGTTTCTCAAGCTTTGCACTCAACTTTTGTGATTTACAAGTAAGAGTATTCATCCTAAATAAAGGAATATATATGTATATATAAACACACACACATAAGCTCGACTCGTTAGCGCGTCAGACTCACAGTGCAGAGGTACAACGTTAGATTCCGGCCTTCTTGTGGGGAGCTTGCATGTTCTGATATGGAGTTCAGTTTTCTTCAGTGTTGAACATTAGTATCGGCAAATGATTAATTCACTGAAATCTGGCTTCAGTATTGCGTCCTAGCTTCTTGTGTTGAATATTCAAAACCATCCTTCTTTTTATATTGGACAGTTTGATGAATCTCATTGACTGGTATAGATATAACAGGGAAGAGAATTATGATGAAAAACCTTGAAGAACCAATGTCCCCCGGCATGACAAAGGCTGCTACAGCTCTCACGGCTGATGATAAGTTCCTATTGTGATTCATAGCAAGTGTCAAACAATGACAGTTACTGCCAACAGCAATTTTTCAGTGTCACCAGCTGAAGAGCACGGTGTAGAGGTCACATTGTCGATTTAAATCGTTTTTCTGTTGCAATTATAGTACATCTTAAAAAACAATGTGGGGTGAAAATAGAGGATGGAACTCTCAGGCACAGCAATTGACTTGGCAGTAAAAATATGGCCTCGTGCAAATACTTTGTCAATAACCGAGTGGCCTAAAATAAATGCCCCTGAACTGCAAGGTGAGATCGGGAAGCATATGACAAACGTAAAATTCTACTGGAGGTTTCCCACAGTTCAAAGGCTGTCTTACACACCATCCCTCATTCTATCGTTAGAAACTCGCTGCATTCAATGTTTAAAAAAGGGTGTGAAAACACTGCAGCACATGTCCTTTGCCCTCTCAGTCAAATCTTTCCAGAAATTGCTCATGCAATATTAAGTCTCTTTTCTTGCTTCAAGTGAGCTTTTGATAGATGGCCAGACATTTTCGGACTCAAGGGACTGAGAACAACGCATTATGAAATGATGAAAATTCATATCTTTCATTATTGTGCTCTTTTGCACCATCAGATTTAACTGCAACTGCATGGATTTTAAAGTAAATCAACCTGACAGATTTTATAAAGTTTTAATGTGTTTTCAACTTTACGGCGAAATCAATGCCGCCGTGGTTATTCTACAGGAAACAAGCATCGAATTACAATTTTACCCAAAGCAAGTAAACTTATTTACAAGTCATAAAGTTGTCACCAAGATAAACTGGCAAAGGCTGGGTTGCAAAAAAAGCGTGTAATGACATCAAGAAACTCTCCAGGGTTTTATGAGGGATCAGAATTGCTCTCCTTCTCATGCTGAACAAATGTAATTCGGGGATGTCTTTTGGGAGACAGTCATGGCTAGTGAAGATCGTATCCCTAATCAGTAACATTGCTCTTAACAAACAGAATCCCTTCTATTATTTTGATGATTCCCCTTTTCCATTATAACATAAACAAGTATACTGTCATCCATGAATAGTCAATATTGTTTAAAAAAAAAAAGTCATGCACATGGGGTGATTGAGGATTAAAGCCACAAACCTTGGCTTGGGAAAGCATCATTCCTGACCTGGGTCAAAAGCCTCTTAAAAGGCTTCCTCTTCAATGAACCCCCCGGAGCACTTCTACGGGTAAAGATGCTATACTATGTCCTTTTCTCCTTTCTAGAATCTACTCTTAGAATTGGAAGTTTGCCCTCTGAAAGTAGTAACGGCAGTGGCTTTATACAATACATTAGTTTGAGCAGCCCCCCCACCCACCCTGTTGTTCAAGGATTAAGGCCCACATATCGGTGGGTGTTGCACTGCTGCAGTTTCCAGAGTTTGGCCAGCAGAGAGCAATATCCACATTTCACTCGAGCCTTTGCAAGCAATAGCTGCAACTAAGCCAGCTCTTACCAGCATTTGATGAAGCTGAAAGGTCCACATTTACACGCGCGAGTAGCCAGATCCAGTCAGCTCAACCCATTGAGCGCTGGAAGTTGCTGTGTGACATTCAACCAACAATGGCAACTCCAGACAATGCAAAACAAGATGCTTGGGACCGCTTCCCTGTCACGGGCATGAAACGGCTTGCCGAGCTTTCGCCACCCACTTCCTTCTCGCGCCAACAGAGGAGGCCGCCCAAGGTGGGGGATTTTTGCCATCACACTGATCCTACTCCAAGTCCTGTTTTCACCCAAATCATCCCACATTTTTAGTACTTAAATCTCAGTTTCCTTTATAAAAGTGGAGATGTTATTTGTGAAGATGCGTTTTGGCATGGCGCATCAACCGCTTGAGGGAATCGTCCATTTTTCTTGGCCAATGCAATCGGTGGGATCATAAATACACTGACGACAACTTGACTCGCAATCCTCCTGCCGCTGCTGTTTGCTTCCACGCATAGATGCGTTTGTGTTTGTGTGTTCGCGGCAGACAATCTTTGCAGTCGACTTCTGAAATACCGCCAGGTGGGATTTAAGGCCTTTATGGGAGGAGCACATTACACATCCAATTCAGCAAATCCCAGTCAATTGGCCAGGAAACAAACATTTTCCATGCTTATTTGTAGCGACAGCATCATTCTGAGGAGGAAACGTGCACTGAGGGAACATATCTGACCGAAGTGTTTCAATGTTTGGCTCTGACTGTAATTGGATTTGCAATCTCAAAACACGGAGACAAAGTTTTTGTTTGACCGTTTTTCCTTTGATTTGGGCAAATGCTGGCTGACCCTATACAAAAGTGGCCACTTCCACAGCTTGAAAACAGATTTTCTCTTCCCTTAATATGCGTACTTGTCTCTGCCAGCAAATCTTCAGCAACAGCAACAACAACAACAACAACAACACATGCCGCACTTGCACATCTTTTTATAGTAACACTCCTTTGTTACAACATTCCTGCCGAAACGGGTCTTGAATTCCCATCACACATTCCTCACCAGCTAGATTTGTAAATAAAAATGAAAAGCTTTCTGGTCTGCCACCATGTCGCAACGGTCAAAGATTTCCTCACTTCATTTATCTTTGATGGACTCGGACCAATTTGGATTCGCTTAAAGCTGTTTTTATAAAACTACAGGCAGTCCATGGAAATCTATCCATTTCAGTGGCCGATGGAAAAGTGTGAACTGTGGAAATGCGACCGTGGGTATAGGTTTCCGCTAAAAATGTAACTGGCAATTCCAAGAGTGTGTTACTCAACATCGTGAGTTTTATTGTAAACTTTCAATTAAAACATGGTTTTAAAAGGGCAATTAATAAACAGCCAGCTCAAGACAGGTGAAGTTTTTTTTATTTTGCTGCACAAAGAAGAGAATGATGAAATTGTTTTAAATGAATAGACCCTCTGTAATTTGACATGTAAATCCATAATTAAACAACAGCTCCATTTTGCAGTGAGCAGTTATTTTGCTCATTCACGACCGCAGCAAAAAGTGTGTCAGTGTGCTGTTGAGTCAAAGAGTTGTTCCTAAGTCTGTGGGATTGCCTCGGTTTATTGTCCATGACAAAAACAACAACTGCATTCATGTAGATAAGGTTTATCCATTATGGAGCACAGTGTCAATTATTTATCACTTTTGCTGCGCAACACTGAAATGCGGTGACGATGCCATCCTCTGAGATGTAACATGGTGAGGTAGGCTGTGGAATTCATGCCGATGCAAAGCACGTTCCTATCCGGGAAGTGTTTTGATACCCTCACATGCTAGGCTTAGATTAGTAATGGAAATATTGCCTGTCTGAATTGTTACTTAGGGCATAAGATGTGCAGCCCTGTGGAGGCCGATTTTCAGGGAGCGTGCTGGGGATTTTAGTGGCTTCTGAGGTAAACAACAGCTGCTAATAACAATGGAAAAACAAAACGCAGCTACGCATTCACACATAAGCACACAGCCACACACCCACACTCCTTCTTTGAAGCTCAAACCAAATGACCCTAAACGAGTCAATTGCCTCCAGTTATCCTTGACTAAGCCTCAATCTTGTGAAAGCAGCCCCTTTGCCAATGTACCGGATCTACCCCGAAACAGCCTGGTTCTGCCCTTTTTCATGACACTGTTTCGTTACAACGGAACTGTTCCTCAGAACCTCTTCCGACCTGGTTCCAGAACGCAGAGTTGTGGCATTGCCGTCATCTGATTGGCCGACAAATGGTGCTTTTATAATCAGCGATGTGGCAGGAACTCCACTGCAAATGCCCATTTCCAAGCGAGCAAAACAGTCTGACTTGGCAATTGGCGGGTGTCTCTCGCTGGCTTAAAACCCGAAATTGATTTTTTGTATGTGTAAAAGCTTCTATACGTTGAAGGTGCTAGAACTCGCCACGCCACCATGTCACGCGATTGCGATTCACCACTTGTGAAATCTTACAGCAGGAAAGTACAAAATGTGAGTGTGCAGTGGAGGCTTGCACAGTTCAATTGATCCCTCCCCAACCGATAGGCGTCTGTTGTTATGGAAAAGCAATGGAGGGCAGGCCAGGCCACTCAAGGCCGGTGGAGAGCGGAGCAGGCCATTCTTGAGCCTGTAATGGAAAAGTGCCTATTGTGAACTTAAATATTTAGGTGTACAAACAGTTGAGGCTCTGCAGGCACATACATGCATGGATTGTCCTGATTTTCTAGTGAACATTTGTGCACCATAGGATTCGGTTTGGTCCACACATTTATTTTCCCCAATTGAAACGGTCTCAGTTGGGCTCCACTGTGGAGTCAGATTGCAAAAAAAAAAGAAAATGAAGAGCATCATTAAATCATTTACTTGATGGAAAATTGCAAAAGCATGATGATGATGACCAATGAGCACTGTACATTATAAGCATCGAGCCTACCAAAAAGAAATCATATTACATTGAAGCTTTTCTGGATCTCAAGGCAGAAGTGACTCATCATTTGAACAAGCACCCATCGAAGCCTTTGACGTCACTGCGAACATCCATCCATCCATTTTCCGAACCGCTTGATCCTCACCAGGGTCGCGGGGGGTGCTGGAGCCTATCCCAGCCATCTCCGGGCAGTAGGCGGGGGACACCCTGAATCAGTTGCCAGCCAATCGCAGGGCACACAGAGACGAACAACCATCCACACAATCTAAATTGGAGGACAATTTTTTTTCCTTCACTCATACTGCGGTAGGGAAATAACCCCTAATTTGCTCAAATAGTCCTGATAAAAGGCCCTTATTCTTTCAGATCAAATCAAGCCATCTATTCTATCTCCTCTCGCTGGCTGCCACCATCCCAGATCCTCCCTTGACCATCACCACCGCTCTCAGTCCATTCATGGCAGGTTAAAAGATGAGTGAACAATGGGAAGTAAAGTGGGAACAGCGGCAGGACCCGGCTGACAAGGTGCAAACATTTGAAAGGCCTTTACAGCCCAGCTGTATGAAATCTTCATCCAGTTGCTTCTTTTCAGGTTGAATCGCTCCTAAACCGTGACAAAACTCAGTCAAGTGCGGTGAGGTTCATGACTGGTGAGGCGCGGACTCCTCGGAAATCAGATGTCAGAACATGAACCCAAAATAGAAGATTAGCCTGTATTTCATTGACCTTCATTGAAACATTTGTTTCAAAAGTATTTAAGTCCAAGTTTTTAGTGTTTATTTATCTCTGTGGGAAGAGCTTGTGGTTCTTTGACGCATTGCACTGCCACTTGTTGGCATTAGCACTGTACTTTCTAAGCTCCACCGGTTTGACTGGCCAGACCAGGGGTTGACAACCCAAAATGTTGAAGGAGCCATATAGGACAAAAAAAACCAAAAAACAAATGTCTGGAGCCGCAAAAAAATAAAAGCCTTCTCTAAAACTGACAATGAAGGAAACACATGCTGTATGTATGTAGGAGAGTGGACTGTCTCAGAATTGTTTGTTACTCATTCCTTTGTTGTGTGTTCAGAAACACCCGAATATAATTTATTTAGTAATTTCCTCGCTTGATTTTTTTTGTTTTGGTGCATTATTTTCCCTTTTCTTAGTGTCAGTGAAGTGATCATTAATTTCCGTTTTTCGGAGTCTGTCTTTGAACGCCTCTCGAGTTAAATGAGAAGAGAGAAGGCATGGAGTCGGACGCAGACGTGTCTGTGTTTGTCCAGACTGTTCAAAGCATAAATAAAGTGTACGTTTTTAAAAACCAACACCACATCTCTCCTTTTTCGGAGCTGCAACGTGTATCTATATCTATTTGAGCTATATTAGCTTACTATCAAAATCTTTTTCCATTTTCAAACATTTTTTATCAAGCTCCAGGGAGCCACTAGATGTCGCTAAAGAGCCGCATGTGGCTCTGTAGCCGTGTGTTGCCAACCCCCGGGCCAGACAAAGGAAACTGTTTTGTTTTGTTGTTGATTTTTTTTTGGGTGGGTGGCGGGTGTATCGTCAAATATGTGAAATCCACACATTGGCCTCTTCTGTATCGATGCATGTGGGTGAGAGTGCTTGGAAGGGAGACTATGCAGAGAATTGTCTATGAATTGGCAAGGTATTTTTAGGCACAGTTTTGTCACACCCTCTGCATTGTGAGTGCAGCCACAGTTATACAATGTTTTTTTTTTTTTTTTTTTTAGGAGTATGGCTGTGCAATATGGCTCAAATCTCCATATTTTTGAAAGCTCTCTCGATAATCATACAATAACAAGATTACAATGGGTTCAGTGAAAACGATGCATTTTTTAAAAGAAAGAACTAAATATCACTCAGAATGATGTGGCAAGTGTAGTCTTTATTTATTTTTTTAGAACTTACTGATAGCCATCAACAAACAAGGTCAGTAATAAATTAAAGATAATTAAATTCACATTGTACCGCAAATGGGATTGTATGAGAACAATTTAATGCTACAACAGAAATGTTTATCATGTTCATGTGCGTGCATGTGTTAACTGCATAAAACATGTGTGTTGTTCTGTGCCAATTTGTCCATATACAACCGTAGAAAGGATAAGCGGTTCAAAATGTAGATGGATGTCTTGTGTGGCTTGGAAAAAAAAAAGCTAACCACTCACCCCCGTACATGACGAATGGTTGTGTATGCATTAATGCATTCCATGGCAATGTCTTGACTCCCAGCGATATGAACTATGCCTGTATCGAGTTTTGAGGCTCCCCATAAAATATGTTGGCTTTTTATTCATCCATAAAAAGATGGTGGAACTTTGTGTTGTGGGGCATACGTTCCATGAATAATTATTGTTTAAAACAGAATATGTTTAGTCAAACAAATGTTCCCACAGTTACAAGACACAGCAATGAAACAAATAATATATTCCATCCATCCATTATCCGAGCCACTGTGTGCTGGAGCCTATCCCAGCGGTCTTTGGGCAGTAGGCACAGGTACACCCTGAAAAAGATTGCCAGCAATCACAGGTTGCCAGCAATCTTATTTATTTATTTTTATTTTGTGATCAGTCGGCATTCATCAGAAAATCGAGTGTCTGTAAGTCAGACAAAATGTTCACCTCTTATTTTTTTTATCAATGGCCAAAAAATGTTGATCCTCTTTCATCCTGTCAGCAAGCACCCTGGGGCAGACTGACCGGCGTCCCAGTTGCCACCATCACCAGCACCACACCAACCAGCCACAAAGGACCATCGGAGGGCAGGAAGCTTTGCGCTGGTTTTGGGGTGAATGTCTCCTTCAAGAAGGTCAATCTCCAGAGCCGGGGAAAATACGAAATTTCACAACAGATGATAGGAAGGAGTCTTTTTTTTTTTAAACTCATTCACTGTTAACAGCATAAAACTGGGAGCGTTGGCAGTCATTGAGTTAAAGCCATGCGATCAACCAAACTGTCCTTTGCAATCGACGGGTCAATAGCGAATTACAAAATGAGTATCCCTGCTGTAGTGTATACTCAAGTTAATTAATGAAAATATGATGCTTTGCTGGTCCTCATAACACACGAGAACCTCAGCACGCTACATTACGCCTCATGCAAACCGCAGTGGTTACTACATTAATCAGTTCAGAAAGTACACATTTCTCTGCTTGCTGCCAAGCGGCTGGCACTGTCTACCAATACCTGCCTGAGCTGATGGCAGATGTCAAGTCACAATTCATTTTTAATCATCTGTGGGATTTGTGATGCCGGCAAGGTGCGGCATGAGATAAACACCTTGCTGGGAAGATAATTACAAATTCAACAAACTCTCCCGGGAAAGGAAAAAGATACAATACAGGAAATAAATAAATCATATTTTCACATTTTGCATATCCTTTGAGAGAATGGTTGTAAACTCCCAAAGAGACATTTAAGTCATCTGTCTTAAAAAAGCAGAATATACTGTAAATATTTTTGTCTCATTTCCAAGGCACGCTTTGAAACAGACTTCTGTTTAGGGTCAACTCACGTCGACAGCCTCCCGCTGAAGCACCCGCTGCTCCATAGGCATGCAAATGCGCTATGGCTGGGCGACAGCTCACCTCTCTTGATGGGGTGGAGTCCATTTACGGCCAGCTCACCCTCAAGGGTAATTTGATGGGGAAGCAGGATTGTAAAATTAGCGCAAAAGTCAGAAGTGACCTGGCCTTGTCTCCACTTGTCAAAAACGTCCACTTTGTAAAGCCTTGTTTCCTCTAGCCATCCTTTTTTTTTTTTTAGCATTCTCCATTAATGACCTACCGTCATTAATTAATTTATGTGATGCATTAAGTTCAGACGACATCTGGAGAACTTTTTCAACCTCAGAACACAAGCCACAAAGGGAGACACTTTAAATAGACATTTTCAAAGCTTTCAAGACAGACATTTCCATTTTATTTGACATGTAAATACTGGTCTTAGCATAATACAGCCTTCACTGGCTCAATTTTTCTGTGTTTGCGGATCTCAATCACAGTTTGATCATTCTCTTAAAATCACCTGCGGTCAATCATGGCACATGAGTGCCAATATTCAAAGTATTTTAACACTTATTTGTACAAAACACATTTACATTGGGTCTACTCTTTGCATCTGCTGTAGAAAACTCTAGCTCCCAAAAAATCTTTATTGAAGTTTTAGCCGTATGTTTTTTTATGGCGCTGTTAGAGATGAGTGGGTAGCCAGGCAGGCCCTCGGTGGACAATAAATAATATGAAGCTGTTTAAAGCCATATAAAGCCTTTTAAGTTACAGACGTTAGTCTGTGATGCTGGAAGATGCTGCTGTGGTGTTAATGCGGTATGACCTCGAAAGATGACACAAAAATGTGGTTATTCATCACTGAGCCTATCACGACGTGCCACAGATTTAATGCACAGCAGAATGCCCCTTTTTATATTGCACAGTCAATTTTCCATTTGGAAGAACAAACCGAGACAAGAGTAAAAAGGGCGAGACTTTTACAAGAAAACTACCGTATATGCATTGCCAAACGATTTGTGCAGTGGATCCCATTTAGTTGCAGTTCGAGTTTACCTATTCGTAGAAAATTTGTATGTTTGCTGTCGACACGGTGGTCGACTGGTTAGCACATCGGCCTCACAGTGCAGAGGTGCAGCTCTGGCCTTCCTGTGTGGAGTTTGCATGTTCTCCCCCGTGCCTGAGTTGGGTTTTCTCCGGGTACTCCGGTTTCCACCCACATTCCAAAAACACACATGGCAGGTTAATGGAACATTGTTATTGTCGCCAGGTGTGAGTGTGAGCGCGGATGGTTGTTCGTCTCTGTGTGCCCTGCGATTGGCCGGCGACCAGTTCAGGGTGCACCCTGCCTCTCGCCCTATGACAGCTGGGACAGGCTCCAGCACACCCGCAACCCTCGTGAGGATAAAGTGGATTAGAACATGGATTGATGGATGATATGTTATGTTGTTAGTCTTTGAATGCACCCCATGCACCATAACAGTAGATGTCAATCAGGATATGTTTGGAACAGAAAGTCTCAAAGGGTACAATTTTCCCATATTAGCCAAGAGGACAGGAATGTCTATATGACGATGACGGAAGTACATCGGCTATGCCATTTGCGTCTCGTGCATTGATGACCAAGGCAGCTCAGGCTAGCAAAATTCGTGAATTGCACGACCCATAATTACATGCTTCAATTGTCCAGACAGATACTCACCAAGCAGTGAGGCCCCTTCTGGAACTCAGTCGATCGGTCATGAGTGGATTGCCACCTCTGCTCGTAGAGGCGGCTTCAGGCGAAAGCAAAGACCGTGTGTGACAACGATGACAAAGTCTGTGTACTCGCTTCTTTTTTGTTGCATTTTTCTGCCCGAGCATGCAAAATACTTGGAGGAGTAGTATTGATTCATTTAGCATACGCAATGTTATTGAGCAAAACTGTGGGAGAGAAAATTTTATTTTATTTTTTTAATAGTCTCATCTTATGAAGGACTGATTATGTGGGCCAAAGACAGGTGCAAATGTTCTGCAAATTTCATGGAGACAAAGTAGCGGCAATGTCATGGCATCACTGGAAAATCAGAGCACTTCCGAAGTGTCCGCTCGTGTGAATGTCATACAGTTTATAGCACAGAGGGAGAATATTTGAATGCTGTCTGGGGATTGATTACTACACTATGCTGTGAGTTATTAACCAGCTGCATTTTTTTGTCTTGTTTTGGTAGTTTGACTCGACAACAGCATTTCCAAGCTCTGACCCTCAATTCCAGTGGGAGTTGTCAAGTCGAGTTAAATATACACATACAAGGCACATATTCCAACAGTAATATTCATAAGCAGTGCCTCGTGTGGATTTTCATCCATCAGAGGCATGGAAACGTTGCTTCACGCTCGTTTGCCTTTTCTCATTTGTACAAACCTTTCGACCAGCCCACATGAATAATACATTTGGTCCATTAAACTGCAAAACTAACACAGTGAGCATTTTACTGGATTAAATGCATTTTCTTGCTTCATAACTCTTTTACTCTGTCCTTTCTGACTCTTAGGGGGAATTTCAATATGTGAAAAGTAGATGAAGTAACAAACTGACTTTTTCCTGCTAGTTGACTTCTCATCATGGGGTTGCTGTGAATGGACTATTCCTTGCCTTGCCAGTCAGCAGAGATGGTAATACAGTAATCCCTCGTTTATTGCGGTTAATGCGAGCAAAACCACCCGTGATAAACGAAAATCCGCGAAGTAGCGACCAATTAACATATATACTGTATATATAAAATGGACCCACGTGGGCCTTTGCGCTTGAGCAGAGCGCACTAACACACACACACACACACACACGCACACGCACACACACAGGCCAGCGATCTGCAGAGAGCAGCAGACTGTTTATGATTAGTCAATTAAGACAATTAAGGATGAAAGAGACCTGCTTTTGTTCTTATAAGCCTACTCTAGCTCTCTCTCTCTGTCTTTCTTTCACTCAGCAACACACATACACTCACCTGCTCGCCCATGCGTGCACGCACACACACGTGCCCCACGTGGACCTTCCGCGCTTGAGCAGAGTGCGCACACACTAGCACGCAGAGTAAACAACACTTAGACACTGATTTTTGCGGACTTCCAAAAAATATATATATATACCTGTATATACAGTATATATATATTTTTTATGGATGTTTGAAAAAATCTGCGATGCACCTAAGCCGCGATAAACGAACTGCGAAATAGCGAGGGATCACTGTACCTAAATTGCAAGATTCGGAGCACATTGTGACTAAAAATAAAGTGTATGAAGATGTGGTGTGATACTGTTAGAGAAAGGGAGAACGTTTAGTTTTCTGTGAGAAAAGTCTGCTTCAAAATATGCTATTTTCATGAATCCAAATCCTAAACTAGCTCTTGATTTTCATGGGACCAATTAGCATGTGTGAAATTTTACTCATCATGTGGCACAACGAAACTAAAATGCAGATTAAGAGGAACTAGCAACATCCACAAATCAGTAAATTGACCTGAAATACTGGTAGCGTGAGATAGCAGATGTGTCAACATTAAAATAATTTAACTATTGATATGGTTGCTTTCTGTCTGATGCTATATCCTGGCCTGGCGCCTTGTAAAAAGGGCCTGTATTGGATAGAGGATTAAAAAAAAACATCAAAAACAGCATGTCACCTCTTAGAAAGACCTTTTCCCAGGAAAAGTTACAACTTATAACAACATTAACACGGACCAACCAATACAATTTTAGTGACATGGGTAAATACATTTAATTATGGGTTTACTATATTACCCCACTTCTGTAGCAAAAAGTCATTTATTGCCGCAAGAAATCAATGTGTATTATTTCAAAGAGAACTCTAAGGGTAATTCCCCTGCAGTCGGTAGCTGAAGGTGTCGCCAAGTCAACCAGAGCTAAGTCTTAATAGATTTGGCTACTTCAGAGGCGTGTGAAAAACTGCAAGCCCTGTACTATTTATGCCCGCAATGGAATAGAGTTGCCATCTTTCCCGTAAAATACAGAGTCATTCCTTGTTTTTGTTATTGAAAGAAATATCCAGTTCACCCAATGCTCCACCGGTCCGCAAAAGAGAACATTTGCAGAAATACAGATGTGATGGCGAAGAGGCGCGTCCTTGGTTGGACAACGTGAGCGGAGATAATTATAAAACTAATTGTAAAGAGTGGAGGTGGGCTGTTAAACATCAGACAGCATGCACCCGGAGAGCAACACCATAGACATGTAAGAACAGAGAAGAACCAAGCCTCGGAGTCACAGTGTTTCGTGACTCAATCATCTCTTTAGGCTGCTATGGCATAACACATGACGATTGATTCCGTGTCTTATCTGTTCGTGCTTTTGCCACAATAGGATGTCAGTGTGGGGACACTTCTTACTCAGAATTTTAGCACGGTATTATTTTTCATTGTTGAGGATTAGGTTTTAAAATGGAATGAATGACAATTAATATAACCTTACAACAAAACGGCAGCACTTAGAAGTAGATATCATGGCAGGGTGCATAGTTTCACCCCTGGCTTTTACAAGCTTTAAAAACGGGTATGGGCATTGAGTGGAAGAAAAAAAATAGACTCCCATCTACCACCTGTTCTGGTGCACATGGAAGAACTACACTGAGAACTAGTGTAACTTAAACTCAAGACACACAATTATCTGAGGAGTTAAGGGAGAAAGATTTTTAAAAAAAAATTGCATTGATGTTGAGTTGACACCAACAGTGGTGTACAACTAAAAAGCCTGGGCAGATGTTACGATGCAAGCTTCAGAGACAAAAACATAATGATAATAATTAGTGCAGCAGACAAGTCAGAACATTATCAATGGTCTGTACAATGAACGGACATAAAGAAGACCTTGCTGGCTCCGAAAATTGAAGCCCTTTTCACACTGCACTGGCTCAGGGTGAAAAGGTTGCACGGCATCGCGTAAATAAGTCACCTCCTCAGTGTCCAGCGTGGCCCATATTTTGAAGTGCTGATATAGCAGCCGACTAGGAAGGGAATACAGAGTCTCTAATTTTGACAAGATGTAGAAGGCATGTCGACAAGATGTATCTTTCACTGTTGCAAAAGAAAGCTCTGGCTTTGCTGATTTTCAAGAGGAGGAGAAAAGCTACATAAAGGGACCGGGTGCATCTTTTGCTTATCACTCAGCCGGAACTTGAAGAGTTTAATCTCATTCGTAAGCCACAGTTCCACCAAGGCCACTTTATATTTCAGTCTGAGCAGGGAACCGTGCCTTCTTGACTGGGCTGAACATTGGTACTTATGTAATCTGTCTGTATGTGAAACTGACATCAGCATTAAAATGCACCTTACTGAAAAACTCAAATCGTGATTTAATGCACTTTTTTATGACTACATTGAGCACATTTTAATGATGGCCATTATTTATGGGCGGGGACTATGGCATAGTAGGATGGAGGCAAGCATTGCTATCTTTGTCACATTCTTTTGCCATCTAGGGTCTGAAAACGGTGACTAATCGTCACCCAAATTCATATGCAGGGCTCGACTCATGTCCACTTAAACCTGTGAAAATGTAAACGTAATCTGCACAAGGTTTCGGATTTTAGTTACATTAAATGTGAGCTCATATGAGGAAAAAACGAAAATATTGTGCTGACTGGTTTTATATTTGTACAGGTTTAGGCAAACAAGGGCAGGAATGTGCATATGAATTTTGGTGGCAGTGTCAGACATTTAGCGTTTGTTGCTAAAGATTTGTTAGACTCCATTGCCCCGCAGCTAAATGGCTTCCACCACTAACGTTCGGCCGCTGATACAGCCAAGATTAGCGGGATGAAATTGCCATTTTACCTGTCAGAGATGGAACTCCATGTCGCAGATACCCACTGAAGATTAGGGGGACGAAATGGTCTTCTTACCAGTCAGAGATGGAACTCCGTGTTGCAGACACTCGCTGCTCATGAGGGATGGGTACCTGTCACAGAGGTTCAGTTCTGATTCAGTGCAGGTACCCAACTGGACCATTTTTTGGTACTTTTGTGCTCTTGTTTGTGAACTGTTACATCTATTGATGATTTGTCTTTCTTCCAATGTTCATTCAATCTTGTAATATATTTATATGGTCAATAAAATCGATCATTAATCAATATTAATTTATGGTGTTTAACAATAAATTGAACAATCTAACAATGTAAGCATTTTTTCAATTTGAGCTTAATTTTTCAATACATTAAACAACATCACAATTAAAACCAATGTAAAAAGAAAGGCTTAACATTTTACAATTAAGAATGCAGAACTATTCTATCCATCCATCCATCCATTTTTAATGCCTCTTATCCTTATTACATTCTTCACAGCCTTTACCCATAGATTCACACCAATTTCTTTGCTACCTCCATCCCTAAAAAACATTATTTGTGACCTTGTATCTCCTTTTAGCATTGCACTCCATCACTGAATTTCTTACTCACACACTCACAGAATCATCTCAGACGTCCCCACAGAGGCAGCTGTCCTAAAGGACGACACTATGACTTGAGCTGAATAACAAACCAGGGTAGCTAACTTGCACCTCCATCGGCATTTATGGGAGTGAAATTGTGATTTGTGTCTACATTGTTAATGGAACTCCTAGGGCTGTGTCTAAATCATTCACTTACTGTCCATTCTCTTGCATGTTTGGTTGTTATCATTCAATGCATTCAGCTGATGCTGCAAGCTAGAATGACCAAATCTAAACAACTCACTTTTAATCAGTAATACTACTCCTGATCAATGTGTAGTCAATATTTGCGGAAGGACTGCTGCATGACAAATTTATTTGTGTCACACCATGCAGGATGCCAACATGCAGGGATTAACAGACAGTGCTGGAAATCGTAGAACTTTTAATTAACAAAGGGAACATTTCGAATGTACTTTTTCACCTAATATGGAATTGTATCTTCTGCTCCTTGTGCGATTGATAGTGGCAAATGTGACCACGTGAGATTCTTTTTAAGTTTCAAAAACTGGGTGAGGTTTCATATAAATTCAGAAGCTCAAGAAAAAACATTGACTCAATCATCCCTTTGTCGCAATATTTGGGCAGCAGAGGGCGGCACTATTTGTTACTGCTGCACCATTGCAAGAAATTTGGCATGATACATTCTTTGGATGTTCAATTTTTACATGTTCTCCTGTGCTGTGGTCTAGATTCTCCCATCCTGTCCAAAAACATTAAAGTTAGGCTAATTGAACTTTGACACGATTTGTTTCAATGTGCCCTTAACCAATATAAAAAAAATGGTTGAATGGACAGATTTTAGTTTTTTTTTTAATAGCTGTCATGAATGTAATGCTGAAAGATCCAGTCATTGATTTGTATAAATATGTAAAGCATTCAACCCTGAGCCGTTACCTTATCATGTTGGAGGTGTTTGCACATCCCAATCATCCTAGGAGTAAAATTCTCTGAGGTTTTATGCAAATGGCTACTAGAGGAGAGACCAGACAGAGACAGGTTCATAAAACACAGAAGATGAGCATGAATGAACAAAGTTTTCCCTCTCTCTTAGCGGCTCGCTCGGGCCCCCTTCTGGAGCCTGATCTGGAGGTGCAGTCAGATTATGGTGGCTGGAGCCACTCCCATGGGGCCCCTTGGGCACAGCCTGAAGAAGTACTTTGGGTCCCCCTTCCCATGGGCTCAACACTTGCAAGAGGGCTGCCTGTATAGGGAGGTTGGTGGAGGCTGAAGGCGGTCCAAACTCCGACTCCCAAAGCTTGCTCTGAGGACCTAAAATATCACCTTTTTGGCATGGAAGGAGCCTAAGATAGTATGCAAAGTCGAGAGGTTCTGACTTGGGCTTGCCTCAACCCACCAGCTTCGTGCTAACATGGTGCAGTTCAGCCCGGATTGCCGAGAGGGTACCCTCCCTCTCCCTCTGCGCTGAACATTTGCTCAGTGTACCATCCTTTTTGGAGTCCTTCTGCCCTCACTGGCTAATAGATTTTGTGCTCATCTCACTGATTTGCGGTCACATGTCTTGGAAACTCAAGTGAAGGGAGTGAGAGAGGTGCCAACCAATCACCAACTGGTGGTGTGTTGGCTCCAATAGTGGGGGAGGATTCCGATGAGGCCTGGCAGATCTAATTGTAGTGTGGGGGTCTGCTGAGAACATTGAAACCTCTTCAACAAACCACAGTCCAGTTGCCTGGATTCCATCTTTGCGAATTACCTTGACCTAGATGACTGAGAATCTACACTTATAGATTCCATCCACATTCCCAAAAATGCATGGTATATTAATTGAAGATTAAATTGTCAACAGGTGTGAGTGTGCGTGTGTGTGAAAGGTTGTTTGTCAATACGGGTCCAGTGAGTGCCTTAAGGCCAGTCCAAGGTACACCCTCCACAAAGTCAACTGGGATAGGCTCCAGCACACCCATGATCTTAATGAGGATCTAAAAGATCAGTCGATGGATGAACAGAAGACTGGTACAAACCTGACAATGGAAAAAAGCATGAGATTATGACTGCACACTTGGTCGTGCATTCTCACAACACCTGCATCTTTACCTCTCACCTAAATGAACAGATACTATGTTAAGCATTACAGGATATACAAACAATGTAACAGCACAGTAATGCCGACAAAACTTGCATCTCCCTCACTCTGTCTCGGAATCTGGACATAGCTTGTCAGCACTTTTGTAAAGGCCTTTTCACACACAAACACAATAAAGCCACCACCAGGGATCTCAGGTGGGTAGCAAAGTGCTTATCCTCTTTCCATCTAAGCACATTTTTAACCAGAGGTAGGGAGAACTGGGAGACATAAAGTGTCCAGCATTCCCCGCCCTGTCTGCAGGGGTGTTTACACAGCATCAACATAAAATGAGAGGATGTTTTTTTATTGTCCGCCAAGGTATGATGAGAGGAAAATGAATATATTTATGTGGTGTGACTGAAAGAAAAGGTTCCCAGCCTTTTTAACAAATATGCCTGCTTCTCTGTCATTTTTCATGCTTGTATGTCCATGTGACCTGGTGGGTGGGTTTGTGCCTATGCACCAAACAGCAGTTCAGAGTAACCACCCCTTTTTTTTTTTTTTTGTAACTAGCATCTTTATTATTTCAACCACACATAGGACCATACAAATCTGAACATATGAATACAGAGGACGTCGTACATTTCCGCCCGTGTTCAGTTTCCACAACAGCGTCCATACATGGCTGTGACGGCCCTTTAACATAGGAAACAACAAATGACGTACAAAAACATATTTGGGGAAAAAAGGAAAAAGAAAGAAAAAATAAAGGATAAAAAAAACAACACACCTACAAATAAAAATAGCAGAATATAGTGAACAACAGTGACAAGTGTCCCTTTTAATGGATTTATATCCATAATCTATAGTGACCTCTCCCGACTTGTGGTGTCATTCCCTCCTTCATTTGTTTTTGTACTCCTCCCATTTTTCCCATCTCGTTTTAAACTTCCCTACTTGGACCCTTAATATGTATGTGAATCTTTCCAACTCAAATATTTCTTCCACTATTTCCAGCCATTGGTTCTTTGTTGGCGGGTCAGTTTTAAACCATGTTCTTGTTATGGCTTTCTTGCTGGCACCCAGCAACACTTTTACCAGGTACTCGTCACTCGTCAGTACATTTCCTTGATTTATATCGCCCAGATACATCACTAAGCCGGTTTTTGGTATTTCATATCCGAGTATCTTCTTCAGTTCTCTCCAAACCCCTTCCCAATAACCTTTCAGCCTTCGACATTTCCAAAATATGTGTGCATGATCCACAGATCTGTCCTGTCCACATAACCGCCAGCACTCACTCTGCCCTTGTTTGTATTTCCCGGTCATCTCTGGGGTTATAAAAAATCTCATGATATTTTTCCAACCAAACTCCCGCCAACGTCTCGAAGCGGTTGTTGATTGTTGTATCCTGCACATATTTAACCATTCTTCTTCCGTTATCTCGGTTTGGAGTTCTTTTTCCCATTTCTCTTTTACATACAGAGTCGAATTCCCCTTGTTCAACAGGAGCCCTTTGTAGAGGGACGAAATCACGTTACTCTTGCCCCCGTTATATGCTTCCATCATTATCTGTATCACATCATGTCTTTCAGTTGTCGTACCCATTTTTATTTCTTTTGTATAGTAGTCTCTAACTTGTAGATACCTGAAGAGGTCGCTCCTTTCTAGATCAAACATTTCTTTCATTTTTTGGAAGGTTGGCATCTCCCCCTTCTCTATCATCGTACTCATCGCTGTGATACCTTTTCTTTCCCATCTTTTGAAACCATAATCTGTCCCTGGTTGAAAGTCCTCATCATGTGATAGCCACCTTAGGATTTTCACCTCCTTTTCTAATTTATTTTCTTTTACTATAGTGAACCACGTATTTAAAGTGAATTTTGTTATTTGATCTACCAAGCCCTCCTTTACCCGAAATAATCTTCTGTCCCCCAACAGTGTTTGAGTCAGGTATCCCTCAGCCCTCACTTCAATTTCTTTCCATTTTGCTCTATACTCTCCGTTACACCAACATGCTACTGCTCTGAGTTGTGCTGCACGGTAGTAATCCTTAAAATTCGGTACCGCCAATCCTCCCTTCTCCTTGGGCAACTGTAGTGTCGTCAGTCTAATCCTCGGCCGCTTACCCCCCCAGATAAATCTTGAGGTCAGTTTATCCCATTCTATAAATTGTTTCTGTGGTATGGGTATAGGTAGCGACTGATAGAGGTATAGCAATCTCGGCAGAATGTTCATTTTGACCATTTCTATTCTAGAGCTTAAGTCTAGGACATGTGTTGACCATCTCCCAAGGTCTGCCTTGATGGCTTGATTAATCTTTGTGTAGTTCGTTTCAAAACGTTTGTCCATGCTTTTCGTGACATACACACCTAGGTATTTTACCGTCTCACTGTCCCATTTTACTTTGTATTTTCCCTTCATCAACTTTGATGGTGTGCAGTTAAGTGCTAGGATCTGCGTTTTTGTTACATTAAGTCTATATCCTGAGTACCGTTCATATTCTTCCAGTTGTTCCATCAGTTTCGTGAAGCTCTCTTCCGGTTGTGTTACGTATGCTATCAGATCATCGGCAAACAGGCTCAATTTGTGTTCTGAGCCTCTCAGCTCCACGCCTTTGATGTTGTGATCCTGTCTGATTGCCTGGGCTAGGGGTTCGATGAAGATATTGAATAGTGTTGGTGAGAGGCAACATCCTTGTCTGGTCGACCTTTCAAGTGTTATTCGGTCCGTCAAGCTGCCATTCACTTTCACTCTTGCAGTCGGCCCATTATACAGTGTCTGTACAACTCTAATCGAATCCCTATTGAAGCCGAATTTTTCCATGACTTTATATAGATAGACCCACCGCACACTATCGAATGCCTTTTCTGCATCCATGCTCACCAACACTGCACTCATTCCTGTCTTCCGAATCGCCTCCACTATGTGTAAAGTTTATCCTGGGCCTGTCTACCTTTGACAAAACCCGTCTGGTCTCTATCTATAATTTCAGGCATGAAAGTCTCGAATCTTTTGGATATGATTGAGGTATAGATCTTATAATCGACGTTAAGTATGGATATTGGTCTGTAGCTACTACATAACTCTTTATTTTTGCCCTCTTTGGGGATTATGGAGACTATTGCCTCTTTCCATGACGGTGGAATCTTGCCCTCCTTCATGGTATATCGTAGTGAAGATAGCAAAAGGGGACGTAGTTCCTGTCTAAATATCTTGTAAAACTCTGAGGGGAAGCCATCACTACCCGCAGCTTTACAGTTCTTCGTTCCGCTGATTGCAATCTCCAATTCTTCTGCAGTAATTTCAGAGTTCAGGGATTCATTATCTTCTTCCCCTATTGATGGTAATTCCAGGCCCTCCAAAAATGTTGTGATACTCTCTTCGTCTGCTGCATCTGGTTGTGTATATAAAGTCTTATAATACTGCTGAAATGCTTCCTCTATTTCCTTTGGTTCTTTTAATAATTCATTCGTTCTGGGGCACCTAATCTTATGAATTGTGTTTAACACTTGTTGTACCCTTAACCTTCGTGCCAGTAATTTACTTGCCCTGGACCCACCTTCATAGTAAACCTGTTTCACAAACCGTGCTCTTTTTTCCACCTCCGTTAATAATATTCGATCTATTTCCTTTCTAGTGTCTGTGACCTTCATAAGTACCTCTGCGTTATTTGTTCTTTTATGCTGGTCTTCAAGTTCTTTCAGTTGTCTTGTTAAGTTTTCATATGATTCTTGTCTTATCCTTTTAAGCCGTACTGCATGTGCTATAAGTTTTCCTCTTATTACTGCTTTCAGAGCATCCCACACAATATTTGGGTTAACTTCTCCATTGTCATTTTCTTCCCTATATTTGACTATATCTCGCTTTATTTCTTGTACCAATTCCTTATCATTCAATAAACCTACATTCAACCTCCAAATAGTAGATTTCCTTCTACTGGTCAATTTCACTGTGCTGTGGTCTGACAAATCTGTGACACCAATTCTGCATTCTTCCACCCTGTGTCTATCCTCCATCTTCATGAAAAAATAGTCTATTCTAGCATAGGTTGCATGTGGATGAGAGTAATGTGTGTAGTCTCTATGTAACGCGTGTGCATCCCTCCATACATCAATTATCCCTAGTTGTTTTATTTGTGTGTTGATGCACTTGGTTATATGTATCCTAGACTTCCTTGTGCTTGTTGTATCCAAGTCATGGTTCAGCACCACATTGAAGTCCCCTCCGCATATCAAGATCCCATCCATTTCCACAGCTATGACGTTGAAAAGGTCTTCAAAAAAATTCCTTTCACTATCTGGTGGAGCATATACATTGATTAATGTGACCTTCTCGCCTTCCATCGTCCCCTTGACCACTATATACCGCCCTTCTCTATCCTTTATCTCTTTGTCAATTTCAAATTTCACTGAGTTTTCCATTAATATAGCCACCCCTCGTCGATGGCATTCTTTAAATGAACTATAGTATGTATTAGTGTACCCATACCTTTTCAATTTTTCATGTTCTTGTGGCGTCAGGTGTGTTTCTTGTAAAAAAAATGACCTGCATCTCCTCCTTTCTTAATTTTGTCAACACCTTCCCCCTCTTTACTGGGTTGTTCATGCCATTCACATTTAATGACACCACCTTAATGTCTCTATGTTGAACCATTATCCTTTCTGGAATATCCTGTATTTACCCCCTTGTCACCGATCACGACACACATACTAAACACTATAACCGTAAAACATAAAAAATTGTCATCAACAGTCAGAAAATGAACTTCCAAAGCTTTAAGGGATTCCCTTTTCGCATCCCCTTTCCCCTGTTGGTGGGTGGGGGGTAAAGCCTCTCCTAGTGAGAGGGCCCCCTTAGTGGCAGAGATCATCTCCAGTGCTGATCTCCCAATCACACTACAAAAGTCCAACAATTCAGTACAAGAGCTCCCGGCCAGAGCTTTGTAGATTTCTAAACATTCTTTAACCTTCTTCAGTGGATTGTTTCGGGAAATGAAATCCCGCCTATCAATCAAATTACATTGCTCTATAAATCTTTCGTTTACACCCGAACATTCAGAGCCTGTCGACAGATTTCTTATTATCTCGACTCAAAGTTGCTCCCCCCTTCAAAAACTTTTAACAGCTTCCCCACATAAAATTTGTTCTTTACTCACCAACCGTTGAACTAGGGAAATTAAAGAAAGTTATGTGTCTTCCAAAAGTTTTTTGAAAACAACTGCATTCCTGTCCGAGTTCTTTGTTCCGCAGCTTTTGTCCTTCATTCTCCTTGTCTCGTTCAAATTTTCTCACATTCATCTCTTGGTCTTTGTCCACTTGCGCGCTGCCTCCAGTCTCTGTTGTGTCGTTGGGTTCTCTTGTCCAAGGCTCGGCACCTGCCACCCTCTCATCCGCATCGCCTCCGCCGCCTCCTGAGCGCTGTTGTATATTTTCACTCCTTCAGTCCAGTGGACCCTCAGTGTGTCCATCGGGGACTGGAACCTAATTCCCTTCTCCTTTAGAATTTTTTTAAGTCCAGCATATTCTCGACGTTTAGCCGCCACTTCTGTCGCGTAGTCATGGTCAAAGGTCACTCTGTTCCCCTTCACTTGAAGCGGCGTTCGCCAGGCCGTCTTGAGTACGTTTTCTTTGATGTTGAATCTCAGGAAGTTTACTATCATCGCTCGTGGTGGTTTGTTCAGTAATGGCTTTGGAGCAAGCGCTCTGTGCGCCCTTTGTATCTCCAGTTGAATATCTTCGGAGATTTCCAGCTCTTTATGGATCAGCTTATCAACAAAGTCGATTGTGGAATCTCCCTCGACCCCCTCTTTCAGTCCCCAAATTCGGATGTTGTTCCTCCTCGACCTTCCTTCCAAGTCGGCCACTTTCTGTTGGAGCTTCCTTTGTTGTTCGAGTGAGATAGTGAGAATTTCCTGTACCTCTGTACACCAGTCCTCCACTTCACCTGCTCTTTCTTCCAGCATCTCTATGTCCTTCCTTTGCGCCCGGATGTCAGCGTTCACGGATTCAAGCTTTCTGTTAGTTTCCTCCCGCAAGTTTTCTAGTCCTTGTTTCATCTCCTCCATTTGTTTGACGATTCTGTCCAACTTGCCGTCTACATGGTGTTGTCCCGTGTCCATCTTGGCTCTTATTTCTCCGAGTCCGCTCTGTAGATTAGCCTGCAATGCCGAGGCCCAGGCAGGTTGATCGTCGATGTCGCGAGCTAATGCTATGTTAGCAGTAGCCGCTAAAGCCGATCCCCCTTCATCTTCGTCGTGCGTGTTTTCAGTCTGTTTCTCGCTCTTCTTCTTCTTCTCCCTACCCTTTCCCGACAGAGCTTTGTTCATATCCATCTTATCCTATGTTCGGGTCGCAGCCTCCGTTCTTTTGTCGTTCTTTTCCCCCTTTTTTTGCTCGTACGGCCGGGAGCTCCACGCGTTTGCAGCCTACCCTCTCGCTGTCATACCGGAAGTTCCTAACCACCCCTTTTTGAGTCTGTGGAGGGTGTGCCGGAGAACCTTTCCTCTGCTGACCCCAATGCTCATGTGAGGTAATGACAGTGAGGTAATGACAAGGGCATGATTGTGAGAACGGATCCCCTGATCTGTTGTGTTAATTGACTGTACTTCTGTGCTCATCACAAATTGTCCATAATAAACACCATGTCCAAAAAAAAGGGTGTCCACATGTGTACTTGGCACCAGGACACCCTCGGCTACTGTTCGATGATCAACTTCTGGTCGTGTGGTCGGCTTTGCGGCCACATGTATTGGACATTCGGTTGAAGAGAGGGGCGGAGCTGTGAAATGATCACCAGTGTCAGGTCTATCAGGCAATCAGACCCTTATGACAAACTTTAAAACGCAAGAGAGACTAGGAGTCAAGCAGAGTTATGTTTTAACTTGTGCACAAGGAGAGTGAATGAGTGAAATCCATTACAATCTTCGAACTGCTCTGGAAACACTTTGCTCATCTCTCCACTTTTATTGTCTTTAGGGAGTGTCCCCATACACAAACCTCTACATAAGAATAAGAATAAGAAAACCTTTATTAGTCTCGCAATGGAGAAATTCCCAATTCACAGCAGCAAAGTTATGAAAGGAAGAAGTAGAACAACAAATATAGGAGCTGCTGGAAAGGCAGCCACTCACGCGGCGCTATTTTGAAGTCAAAATAATTAAAATAACACAACACAACACATAGGACACAGACAGTCGTGCAATCTTCACCAATTTTCTGCATACACTTTGTTGTCTGAAGCAGTTATAGATGAAAGAGGAGAGGATCAAAGTGCCCTTTAACCAGTGGATCAGAGACGTCATACTGAAAATGTGCACACGTCTGCTACAAGCTAAGTTTTGAAAGCAAACACGAAGCTGTAGCGTCCATTGACGAAAAGAGATTAGTTCACTCCTCCTGTCCCACGTAATCCGCTTCAAACTCCAACCCGCGACTCCCAGTTCCAAATCCGCATCGGCGCTCCGCGCTAACGCTCCTTTCTTCTCATCGTCGGCTCCTCAAGACTTACATCCATCCAGCCGCAGACCATTCAATAGCACCAATCTCTCGGTTGGTGTTGGTTGGTGTTTCCCCACATGGGTGGGGAAAGACACATTGGTTTACCAGAACCCATCCAAACATGCTTCCTGGATTTTACATTCATTTACGGTCATTCAGTTATCCAAGATGTTGCATTCAAGCCACATAATTATAGTCTGTATTGTCTGCAAATCCACTACTTGAAATATTCGTTATCAAACTCGTGCACAATGGACAATTCCGTTGTGTGTTATTCATTGGCCTCAAGTAATGCATAGATTTTACACAGAAATGTATGTGTCAATAAATTGACAGTCAAGACATTCTCTAGAAACCTTGCTTGTCAAAATACAAGACACACGTGCACACGCACGCACGCACACACACACACACACACACTGCACATACTCACCATACCCAAACAAATGTACACAACCATCTGCACACACGCATGGCAGTCTGATAGGGCACTCAGTGTGTGATGACAGTATCGGATCCTCGCGTGATTGAGGTGACGGCGACAGAGACAGGAATGGAATTGTCAGCAGCTGGGAGTGACAGGAAGCTGAGATGGGGAGGACGGAAAGAGAGACAGCAAAGTTGATGGCACACAATCTCTCTGTCCTTCAGTTTATCTCACCCTCCCTCGTCCTTGTGCCTACCAGCCTGTTTCATCCTCCTTTGTTTTCTTTTGTCCTTTCATACCACTCTTTTTAGTTCTACATGCAGATTTTTGCTCATCATTCGGGTTGAGGGACGAATTAATTTTGCCATTCATCCACCTCACTCGCTGCACTTAATCATTGGGAGAACCATAAATAGGGTTTAGATAACATGCACCCAATTTACTTTGGCAGTGGGGGAGGTTTATTTGCGCAGATGAGCTTTACAGCTGCTGCAAATGAGACAAAAATCACAGCTCCAGGTCACTCGCTCACTGATAAAGGGAAGTTGTCATAAATTCCAAGTTGTATTGATGCCACAAATACAAAGATTGCTGAAGCAGACATCACTTGATCATCGGTGTCTAACCCAGATGGAGGAAAAAAAAAAGTTTGACCTAAAATTTTCAAGGTTACATTCTCATGTGCCAATACAATCCACCCACCCCGATTTGGATACAAAAAGTTTGCTGACTGGAGCATACCAAATGTCAATGTAAAGCCTAACTCAAGCTAGCTCACTGAAATTCTCCGAAATGTTTATTTATTAATATTATTATAGGCAGCACGGTGTTCGACACCTGGCATTTCCGCCTCACAGTGCAGAGGTGCAAGGTTCGATTCCGGCTCCGGCCTTCCTGTGCGGAGTTTGCATGTTCTCCCTGTGCCCGCGTGGGTTTGCTCCAGGTACTTAGGTTTCCTCCCACATTCCCAAAACATGCATGGCAGGCTCATGGAGCAATCTAAATTGTCCCAGGTTGTGATTGTAAGTGCGAATGGATGTTTGTTTATATGTGCTGGGATGGACTCCAGCACCATTCAACGCTCATGAGGATCAGCAGTTCGGATCATGGATGAATCAAGTTAGAACTATAAAAGCTGACACATTTTTCCATACATTGTAAAGCCAAGTTAAGTCACGTTTATTTATATAGCCCTTAATCACAAAAAGTATCAAATGGCTTCACATGCCCACAGTTGACAAATATTGACATCCCATGATCTTAACCCCCATGACGGCAAGGAAAAACTCAAAAAACCTTGACAAGGGGCCACAGATGGGAGAATCCCCCTTCCAGGATGACCAGACTGCAATGGATGCCGAGTGACACAATATTGTACCATACAAAGTTAGTTAGAATGACGTAAAAGTCCATTTAACAAGATGAAAATGCTGCAGGGAGAGGACACTTGTAAAAGCGATGGACTAAGCACAGACGGAAGTGGCTTTTTTAACCATCACCGGAATCCTCACTAATGGGTCAGGACCGACGGACCTTCTCAGCCCGTCACTTCTCAGTCCGAACTGTTAAGCTGAAGACAGATGGAAACACGTCTTGCGTGTGTTTCTTCGCGGGGGTGCATATTCATCGGGGTTGCTTCGAGCAGTCTGCAGTGACTATACAATATATGGAAACACGTGTCCAGAATTGCTCAGCTTTGACCTATAGTAGATAACATAGCCTGCCAAGTGCCTTTGTGGTTCCTGTACAGTAGTTGGCATTATGCACGAAAGAGCTGTAAACCCCAAAAAACTCAAGAGAAAAAGAAGAAGCCCTGCGATTGGCTGGCAACCGGTTCAGGGTGTCCCCCGCCTCCTGCCCAAAGACTGCTGGGATAGGCTCCAGCACCCCCCGCAACCCTTGTGAGGATAAGCGGATCGAAAAATGGATGGAAAAAGGAGAAAGTAAAAGCTCGCAATTGCTCTGATCACACCTTTATAGATCATATAGATTGAGCAGTGACACTAGTAGGAGAGACAAGCGTGGTTAATTAAAAAAAAAAAAAGACTGGGTGAGTACCGACAGGCCCTTTGCACTGTATCCCATGTTCGTCATTGTTTTTCATGTTTTTTGTGCAGAGCGTGCCTGTTAAGTCCTAATTACCCCATGGGGATAAATAAAGTTTCCTGAATCTGACAGACTGACGATGACGGACTAGTGAACTGCCGGTCCTAAAATAGCATTGACAAATGGTCATTTTGCGATGATGGAAGCACTGTTTAATTAAACAACGTATCATGTCGTGATGGACTGAATGGCAGTTTTGTTTTGGCTTAAAATAATGATGGATGAGTGGCCCGGCTGAAGTGGACTGAACAATGTCGCACCAGCAAAATTTACTGATTTGCCCATCTCTGTATATTAGTAAGAGCATTCAATAAAAACACAGCAACAGCAGATGAATCATACAAATAAAAATGCAAATGACTACTAATTGTCCGACACTGACTTTTTGAAAGTCTTCAGGACATAGGCCAATAGCATGCACCATGAATGCACATCCCATTCTCAGCTTTTTCTGCTCGATGTGCTTCATCTCTTATAGAAACAAAGACTGTGAGATGAGGGTCATCTTTTCTGACAGGAAGGGCAGCCAAGCCCCCTGTGGTTGTCATCCTCCACTGCTTTTAACAGCGCACCGCTTTGACTGACCCTCTTGTCCAATGTGTGTTCTGGTCTTACGTGGCAATTCTGGCACGTGTGCAATAGCTTGGTTATGAAACTGCTGATCACCCACCCACAATGAGCTTTCCACCCTCCAGTGCTTCAACATATTTATTGTTCCTTCAGTGTGTCACAGTAGATACTCAGTGGAGGCAAGATCTATGAAAACATACTAGATTTCCAATTTGACTTATAAGAAAAGTGATTGGCTTGTTTTGTTCATGAACGTTGGTGGGCCCTTTGCTGAGACACAGACTCGGTCTGCATGTGAGAGGTCGTGGGAAACAGGCGTCTAAAATATGACAGCATCCATTTCATTGCTTGGCTGCTTAACACAGGGAAAGCACCTGGGAAGCAAGAGAAAGAAATGCTTGACCACGAGGAAGTATTGCAGTGAGACTCAGGAGACTGAAATACAGTGAGAGTATTGAATAGCGGGTAATATATCTATTTCTGCTTTCGCCCTAATCAGTATTTGACTATTTCTTGACTTACTAGCTGCTGCTGTATAGTTTTTTTTACAAAAAACTCAATATCTATTGACTCTCCATCAAATGTATTCCCCTTCTCTGAAAGGCCTCTCCTCCACCCATTTCTAATTTCTGATGATTGTCTTACTGCTCTGTGGGGAATCACTGGAATCCTCAACATTTCCTCCTTTCCCAATTTGTTGTGATCAGAACCCACCATCATCCAACTAAAAGGATGACTGACAGTGCATCACATCTTGATATATAACATTGTCAGGCCAGGAGTATGGGGAGAGATTGGTCTCAAAATTATCCACACAAATAAATCTGTGACTTTCACTTGTTTTTCAGATCCACACATATATTTGTAAATTTTCCCGTGTTTCTCAGTTCCTCAAATATATTTGTGATTTTCATGTGTTTTGCAGATACACAAATATAGTTGCAATTTCCATGTGTTGTTTTAATGTTGTATGTGCATTTATCATCACTTATCATTAGTAAATATGAATTACTGGTTATGAAGTGGCGGCCCGGTAGTCCAGTGGTTAGCACGTCGGCTTCACAGTGCAGAGGTGCCGGGTTCGATTCCAGCTCCGGCCTCCCTGTGTGGAGTTTGCATGTTCTCCCCGGGCCTGCGTGGGTTTTCTCCGGGTGCTCCGGTTTCCTCCCACATTCCAAAAACATGCATGTCAGGCTGGTTGGACGCTCTAAATTGTCCCTAGGTGTGAGTGTGGGCGTGGATGGTTGTTCGTCTCTGTGTGCCCTGCGATTGGCTGGCAACTGATCCAGGGTGTCCCCCGCCTACTGCCCGGAGATGGCTGGGATAGGCTCCAGCACCCCCCGCGACCCTAGTGAGGATCAAGCGGTTCGGAAAATGGATGGATGGATGGTTATGAAGTGTCGAATGTGCTTGTGTGTGTGTGTATACACCCTCACTGAAAACATAGGGACTTAATACCAGCAATGCGGACCAAACTCTGACATCGGTGGCACAGAGACCTAACAGCCCATATCAGGGCGCTCAGTATGCCATACTCCCGAAGCACCCCTCACAGAACTCCCCAAGGGACACGGTCGAACACCTTCTCCAAGTCCACAAAACACATGGAAAATGGTTGGGCGACGTCCCATGCCCCTTTGAAGACTCTGCCGAGGGTATAGAGCTGTCCACTATTCCACAGCAAGGACGATAACCACATTGCTCCTCCTGAATCCGAGATTCGACCTCCCGACCGACCCTCCTCTCGAGCACCTCTGTAATTGGAACACACTCTCTGGTCCCCCTTCTTGAAAAAAGGGTCCACCACCCCGGGCTGCCAATCCAGAGGCACTGTCCCTGATCTCCATGTGATGTTGTAGAGGCATGTCAACCAGGACAGCCCCACAACATCCAGAGGCTTTAGGAACTCAGGGAGGATCTCATCCACCCCTAGGAGCGTCCATTTCAGAGTCTGAACAAGGGGTGGGACTAGATATGTTTTTCTATTTCTCCCTTTGAACATATAAACTGTACTAAACCAAGATATATATTGATTTGTTTTTCTTTGGTTAGTTAGTAGTTTTAGTTTAGTTTTGCATGTTTTTCCTGTTGTGTTTATAGATTCAACAAATTGATCAAATCAATCAAGTCACTATCACACTATTTCATCCATAGTACATATAGTATGAGGTTGTGGGTGTTCTGAAGTGTTATGAAGCACAATGTACAGCGGGCAGCTGTGTCTTGCTGGCTTAAACCCAGAAATACATTTTTCAGGCTGTATTTGGCACCCGTGCACTCGGCATAAAAATGGGCATATCTTCATTTTCGAGACAGCACAAGTCTAATTTTGTATATTTTGGGCCTTATTGCGCCCATCTTGGTGAGCCAGCGCACGAAACAGCCTCGTCCCCGACACACCTGATTATTTGGTGACAGAAAGTAGTCTGCATTTGGTATAAAAACGAGCACATCTTCATTTTCGTGCATGCGCAAATATTTCATGATAGCATCTTAAAAAAATATTAAAACACCACATCACTAGTGTGTGGGGAGAGGGTGGGCATCCACCAAATCCGTCGGTCAACGTTCATGTATTATGTGCAGTGCACGTTAATCAACTGATCTACAATAGATTAATGTGCATGTTAAATGGGCTAATGGGTTAAAGGGGACGTCCACATTGAGAAAGGTCCATCCTCCTCCTGATTATGAAAACACAGTGCCAGTTATAGCTTTCATTGCGGTCACAACGCATGGCAGACCAACAGCCCAGAGATTTAGCTCAGCCGTTCCAAACCAGGGACTCTGTTTTGTTCCCCAAATTGGGTGTTTTTAAAAAAAATAATTTTAAATAATTCCCTGCTATGTCTCTAATAGAACTGACATTTCTGCATTTGATGATGCTTAACAGGTTTCAGATAAGTTGTCGTGTGACATGATCGGGGCTGGCAAAAAGTTTTCTCAAGAATGCCGAGTGACCATAGATTGTTAAATCTGTGAGCGCTGTTTTAAAAACTCACCACACCCATGGTTGCACGCCCATACGATATTCTCTTTCCCAGTAAAATCTGCTTCGACAAGATAACTACAAGGATTGTCATCTCTTTGGTTGATTATGGTACACTGAAAGCCATTATAGTGGCGTTTGATGTTTTTATTGCACAACTTGTTTTATTGATTAAATGTCATTTATTCAGTATTTATTTGACACATCGATGTTGGTCTGCAAAGACATCTCTTTTGTGGGCAGAATTGTTAAAAAAAAAAAGGGAACAGTCCAAAATGCCATCAAGGGAAACCCTACGTATTTTGTCTGATGGGTCACGGAGAAAAGGCAACCAAATGGCTAATTCCGAAGCAATGGGTGGAGGCAGCACAGCGGAGGGAATTAATGGACAGATAAAGTGTGTATTTAAGGTACCCACGTTAAAAAAGAAATGTCATCAGCTCATCCTTGTCACTGTATGCATTATTTCTACATTATCATATTATAACAAGAACAATAAAAAAGAGTAATCAGAAGATGGCATGTGCACAGCATAATCCACCCATGCAATTTTTATACAGTTAATATTCGTTAGAGTCGTGGGTGAGCTGGAGCCCATCACAGGGCGCCGACAGCCAAATGTCATGACTCAAAAGGCAACTTCAGACTTTGAGGAATACCAACGTTTTTTTCCCCTCTTCTTTTTCAACATGAACGGAAGTGCCCATGTGTTGTGATCCAACTATGGATAAAGCCAAATAAGAAAGTGCCAGTCAAATGACAAAAATGATGTGAAGCAGCACGCAATCCTGCAATATCAAATCTTGTAAGCAGTTTACTCAAACACAGTAGGTGAGGACTATATGTTCCAATGTCAGACGCATGCTTTCAGTTCCTCCACATTATCAGCCGCAAGGTTTTCTGAGTACCTCCAGCTTTGTGTTCTCTCAACATTATAACTTTATAGTTATATCATCTAGCAGCATCTTCTTATCAGAACTCATTTATGTGAAGAGCAAATAACTCTCAGCTGGGATGAGCTCCAGCACTCTATTGAGGATAAAGTGTACAGAGAATGGATGACTGTGTGTGTGTTGGTGAGATATACATACCGTAAATTCCGGATTACAAGCCGCGACTTTTTTTCCACACTTTCAACACTGCGGCTTGTAATATGAAGCGGCTTTTTAATTTTTTTTTGTCCATCGCGGGAAAAACTTGGACCAATAAAATGAATGAGTCTTTCACTGAGGTCCAATGAGATTGTACGACTAATCACAACTTCCGCTGTTTTTGCCGTAGCGGGGTAAAAATGTGTTACCCGGCAACAGTCGACCAATAAAATGAATGAGGAGTACACAGGGGTCCAATGAAATTGTATGATTACCGGTAATCACAACTTCCTTATTTCAGTCTTTCTTCTAACCCTGAACAACATGGAGAATACCAGACGAAAAGCATATGATGCAGCTTTTAAACTAAAAGCCATCACTCTGGCAGTTAAAGAAGGAAATCAAGCTGCTGCCCGTAATCTTGGCATAGACGAGTCGATGGTGCGAAGGTGGAGGCTCCGGCAAGAAGAACTGAGCCAGTGTAAAAAGACAACCAAAGGTTTTAAAGGTGGCCCGTCGTGGTGTTATAGATTCATGAAACGGAAAAGCCTGTCTATTTGGGCACGCACGACGTTGTGTCAGCAGCTCCCTCCCAATTACGAGGACAAACTTACTTCTTTCCGCACATTCACACAAACAAAGATAGCGGAGAATTCCATCAGCCCAGATGAAATAATAAATATGGACGAAGACCCTCTGACATTTGATTTTGCCTCTCACTCGGACTGTAATTAAAGAAGGTGAACCCCCCCCGTCATACTGAAAACAAGCGGCCATGAGAGAACACATTTTACCTGTGTTTTGAGCCGCGCAGCATCGGGCCTAAAACTGCCAACGATGATCATTTTTAAGCGGCTGACTATAGAAATAATTTCATATATCTTTTCCCATTTATATGATTTGCATTATTCTATTTAAAGCCGAGTGGGCTGCAGTATTTCTCCTTGTAATTACGCAAATGCACATCAAGATCTCTCTTTGTCTGGCCTCTTATTATGTGTTTCAGCGTGATTTTGTTGTGCAAATGCATTTATCATGCTCATAAAAATACGGAGATTATTTTAACCTTAAGAAATGTTGCGTTTTTTTTCTGCGGGGGTTCAGCGGGGGACCGCGTCAGCCGCGTCACCCGGAGGCGCTCCACGGCGGCAGGGACGCAGAAGCAAACCCCCGCCTACTCATTGGCCAGCGGTTTATAGTACGGTGCATATAATTACAAAATAGATTTTTCTTCATAAATCCGAGCATGCGGCTCTTAATCAGGTGCGGTCTGTAGCCCGGAATTTACGGTGTATATATCCATCCATCCATTTTCTGATCCACTTTATCCTCACAAGGGTCGTGGGGCGTGCTGGAGCCTATTCCAGCTGTCTTCGGACAGTAGGCAGGGGACACCTTGAACTGGTTGCCAGCCAATCGCAGGGCACACAGAAACGAACAACCATCCGCGCTCAGTCACACCTAGGGACTATTTAGTTCGAATAAAAGGCATCTAAGAGATCAAAGAAAATTATCTAACAGTTAAAGAAAATTACACAATAATAAACAACAGTAGTGGTTAGCTTGATAGGAAAACAGAAATAAAAATACATTATTTCCAAGCCACAATACTCCATTAAACTCCAATAATCATTACAAACAATGTTTTGAGAGGCGGACACACTTACTCGATACGTTCCGGTGTGTTGGGTGGACACGAAACACACGGAAAAACACAAACGGTCTCCCCTCTAAAGAACACATGAAGCAGTTCATATAATTTCACAGTAAAAAAAACAAAAAACAAACATATTTACACCTTGTCAGGTTGCAAAGACTTATGCTTTACAGCCTTTTGCAGGACCCACCAGCGGAAGCATTCAATTTCCTGAATATCCTCCTTCACGTGCATGTCATGCTCCCTTCACTTCCTGGTCTAATTCTCACTCACGCTATATGTTCCCGCGTGTTTTGATCAAGCATTACTTTTATAGAGACAGAGCTAGCAAGGCAGCCCTCGCTACAATATCAAAGTATGGTTCACCTGGTTACATTCTCCCCTGCTACAGTCCTCGGTGACTTATCACTCTACCCCGCCGTCTGGTGGAAGTCGAGGAAAAGCGGACCACTCCTACCAAAATCTGGGAGAATACATTTGGATTTAACGAGATTGCATTGCGGGCGGCCCGGTAGTCCAATGGTTAGCACGTCGGCTTCACAGTGCAGAGGTACCGGGTTCGATTCCAGCTCCGCCCTCCCTGTGTGGAGTTTGCATGTTCTCCCCGGGCCTGCGTGGGTTTTCTCCGGGTGCTCCGGTTTCCTCCCACATTCCAAAAACATGTGTGGCAGGCTGATTGAACACTCTAAATTGTCCCTAGGTGTGAGTGTGAGCGTGGATGGTTGTTCGTCTCTGTGTGCCCTGTGATTAGCTGGCAACCGATTCAGGGTGTCCCCCGCCGATGCGGATTTGGAACTGGGAGCGGCTTGTAGTTTGAAGCGGATTACGTGGGACAGGAGAAGTGAACTAATCTCTTTTCGTCAATGGACGCTACAGCTTCGTGTTTGCTTTCAAAACTTAGCTTGTAGCAGACGTGTGCACATTTTCAGCATGATATCTCTGATTCACTGGTGAAAGGACACTTTGATCCTCTCCTCTTTCATCTATCACTGCTTCAGACAACAAAGTGTATGCAGAAAAGTGGTGAAGATTGCACGACTGTCTGTGTCCTATGTGTTGTGTTGTGTTATTTTTGTTATTTTGACTTCAAAATGGCGCCGCGAGAGTGGCTGCCTTTCCAGCAGCTCCTATATTTTGTTGTTCTACTTCTTCCTTTCATAACTTTGCTGGTGTGAATTGGGAATTTCTCCATTGCGAGACTAATAAAGGTTTTCTTATCTTATCTTATACCACGTCAGCCTATCATCAATCCAGTTACTTGATTGAGATAGAGGACAACCAATCAGATGACTGCATCACCGCTCATGCGCAAACAATGGCGCTAAGCAAGTCAGCGAATTACCTCTGATTTTAAGGCAGGGGTGCCCAATACATCGATCACAATTGACCAGGAGCCAGTGAACTGGTCCCAAGTCAACCGCAAGGGGTGGGAGGAGGAAATGGGTGGGGAAAAAAAAGATTTGTTTGTTTGTGTCTTTAGCTTTCGTTCATTGTCGGCCCATTCCGAATGTTGCTCATCTGTCATGTTTCGGTTTGTTACCAACAGGTGGCACTGTAGGGCTCTCCCTGCACCTGCACACCTGTTGGTCGTTATGTCGTTATTGCTTTAAAAGGACTCCTGGCATGACCACTCGGTGTTGGGTCATTGTTTGTTGCTGTCACTGTTTCTGGTTTTTGCTTCTGCCATGGATTTTGTTTGTTAATTTGGATTCTTTTTGTTTTCATGACTTTGTTCTGGATTTAGTTTCGTCCCAAACGTCCTCCTCCCAGCTACAGTACATCGGTTCTCCCCTCACGATGGTAGTCCTGGCACTGGGCTGATGCACTGGCTTGGACGGCGGTGAAGTTTCGTGGGAAGCAAATCTGCCCTCAACATGCCGGGGCTGGGACCGGCCATGGAACAGTCCAACTCCGCGTTCCCAATTTCCTTCCCACATACGGTTGTCCAGTCTGATGGCGAGACTGATGAGCCCCTCCAAATTAGTTCTGTCATCGCAGACGGCAAGTACATATCTCTAAGGGAGGAGCTCAAACCATGGCGAAACAGACCGCATAGGGCGCGGTCACCATAAACGCTTTTGGCGCCCAAAACACGAAACGTAATGGAATAGTCGTCAACAGATTGCATTCCTTGACTGTAATCTAACAACCGTTCTTCGGCCTCTCTTCCCCGAACAGGGTGGTGGAACATCCAACGAAAGTCAGCAACGAAATCAGGGAAGGAAGACCAGAGCCCGGGTTGTGCGTCACTCACTGCCAGTGCCCAAGAAGCCGGCTGACCAGTCAACAGACTCATAACAAATGCCACCTTGGACCAATCATTGACATAGGTGGATGGCTGTTGGTCAAACACCAGCGAGCACTGGTGAAGGAATTGCCCACACAGTCCAGGCTCGCCACCATAACGCGGTGGATGTGGCAGATTTAAAGTCTCCAAAAAGTATAAAGACCCAAGTAAGCCATGGATAACAAAAAGCATAGAAAACGCATGTAAAAACAAAAACAATTTATATAAATTGTTTATAAAATTGAGAACTGAAGAGGCAGAAAAAATATAAGACCTATAAAAATAAACTAGTAAATATTATAAGAACCAGTAAGAGAGCCCATTATCATGCACTATTAGAGCAGAATAAAAGTAACACACAAGAAATATGGAAAATACTTAATCAAGTAATCAGAAATAGTGGATTATCCAGGGTATTTTATCAAAGGCAAAAATACTATTATTGAAAAAACTGCAGAAATAGCAATTGAATTTAATGAGTACTCTGTCAATATCGGCAGTAACCTAGCAAAACAAATTCCTGATTCAACAAACTTGTTTGAAATAGATACGTAGAAAAAAACTCCTCCACAATGTTCCTTACTGCTGTAAAACAAGAAGTATCAAATGTTGTAAGAACTTTTAAAAATAAAAAGTACACTGAATGCTTTAATATTGATAAGACAATAATAAAACGGATTATAGAGATTGTAGTGCGACCTTTCACGCACATATGCAACCTGTCATTCAAAGCTGGTATCCATCAAAAATGAAAATTGCTAAAGTTAGTCCAATTTATAAAAGTGGAGAAGGACATTTGTTTACAAATTATAGACCAATATCACTCCTACCAAAATATTAGAAAAAATATTCTCTAGCAGACTTGATAGCTTTAAACAAAAACATGCGCTGTTAAGTGAGAATCAATATGGCTTCAGGGAAAAACGGACCACCTCAATGGCAGTTTGTGGAAGCAATAGCCACTAATATAGACAACAAAGAATTTACTGTTGGGATTTTCCTACATCTAAAAAAAGCTTTTGACACAATAGATCATAGTATATTATTGAATAAACTAGAAAGATATGGCATTTGAGGTGTAGCTTGTAAATGGATAAAAAGTTATTGAGATAACATATCAGTACATGCAGCTCAACAATAAAAACATGAATCAACTGAAAATCACTCATTGCTTGGTCCCAAACTATTCATTTTTATATAAATGATCTCTGCAAGGTCTCAAAACAATTTAAATGTGTCCTATTTGCTGATGATACAACTTTCTACTGTTCTGGAATAAATCTGAAACCTGACAACCGTGGAAAATGAATTAAACAAATTAAAAAACTGGTTCGACAGAAATAAATTGTCACTTAACTTGAAAAAAAATCCAAGTTAATGGTTTTTGGCACAAGACCAATCAAACACCAAGCTAAAATTATGGTAAACTCAATTGAGATAGAAAGAGCGTATGAAACCAAGTTTCTCGGATTAGTAATTGACTCAAAACTATGTTGGAAGCCACATATCGATAACGTAAAAAGAAAAATAGCCAAAGCCATAGGGAGCCTCTACAAAACCAAGGATGTGCTAAATAAGAGATCTTTTTTACGCATTGTACTCTTCATTATTATTACCATATATGACCTACTGTGTGGAAATATGGGGAAATGCCTGCAAAACAAACACACTCCCTATTCTAAAACTACAAAAAAAAGCAATTCGAATTATTAATAGATCAAAATATACGGAACCCACAAATCCACTATTTATCAAATTAAATACGATGAACTGTTATGACTGGTTGACTTTAAAATTGCCCAATTAATGTACAAAGCACACAATAACCTGCTCTGCCAAAACATTCTGAAGTTTTTCGAAATTCGAGAAAGCGGCTATGATTTAAGAGGTACCAACTTATTCAAAAAACTTAAAACAAGAACAAACATCAAGCAAAGAAGTCGATCTGTCAAAGGTGTTAATCTGTGGAATAATTTCGAAACAGACCTGAAAATGAGTAAATCGCTTGCTGAGTTCAAAAACTAATTTAAAAAAATAGTACAAACAACCTACATCAATCAGAGTGAAGGTGATAAATTCTAAACATTAATTAAATCTAATAATAAATCAGAACTAAGTTGATAAATAGAGAAAGGTACTGCAATATCCATTATGAATACAAGAGAAAATTGACAAAAGAGTGCCAGGGTGTGGATGTATAAAATCCCGATACAAACCAAAAGTTGTAAAAATTTCACGGTTAGGGTAAAGCATGAGCCTTAATAGAGACTTCTTTTTTCTTACTTTCTTTCTTTTCTGATTGATATAAAAAGGATCTATTTATATATAAACACATAACACGGGGTAGGACTAGATACGTTTTTACTTCTTCCTACTCCCTTGAACATAATAATTGTGTTGAATGATGACTGATTTCTCTTTCCTTTTTACTATTTTACTTACCTTACATTCTGTCAAATTATTACTGTATATGTTTTATGTTCAATAAACAAACGAAACGAAACGAAAATTTGGTTCCCGACCCACGGTCGGAGGGGATAGTACTCCCGTGGTAGCCTTCTGAGTTCCCAAGGTTGGCGTTCCCCGGTTGCCCAAGTGCTCCGCTCGTAAACCCAAATCCTCGAATCGGTGAGCCTGCTGACCCACCAGTTGTCCTTGGCTGGCCAGGGCGGTCATAATTTTGTTGGGGTGTACGGGATCCATATTGGTCAGGTCATTCTGTCACGAGCGTGGTAGGAGGGATCAGCAAGATGAGCTTGACAAAATGTATTAAACACTGAGAAAACCAAATCAAAACAAGCAAAGTCCGACAAACAACAAGAATTCAAAGTAACAACAAAACCCATGGCACAAGCAAAAAATATGATATGATAAACACAAAAAAACAGAAGCAGTGGCAGTGACAGAAACGCCGAATGAAATGATGACCAACAGGTGTGCCTCTGTAGGATGAGCCCTACAGAGCCTCCTGTTGGTCCCAAACAAATCAACTGTGATATATATATATATATATCCAGTGTATGTATAGTCCAACATTTTATTTATTTTTTTGTTTCCTGTCATTCATCAGCAAAATGGCCATCTGTCAGTGATGGAGTGATGGACCTTCTGGAATGCCCACATCTTGTTGTTAGTTATACAACTGCATGGTGAATATGAACATTTTGCATCTCAAATTGCAATTACAGCAATCAAGTAAGCTTTGGAAAAAAATGCAAAAGCCACATTTTGGCAGACAGATCAAGCACTGTGTTGTACTGCAGCTGGCAAACCTATATCAAAGTCAAATCTACAGTAACTCTGAAAAATCTCAAGCAAGATTAATTTGTTTGGCCATGGCAGGTGAATATTAGGTGCTTCAATTTATTGTAGGCTGTGAGCAGTATTTCTTACTTCCTTCCATGATGTAATTTTTGTAACCTTTTGCTGAAACACCTGTTCTGCACAAAAAAAAAAAAAAAAACAAACAAACAAAAAAATAGATCGCTTCCTCACTGATAAGCAACTACAGAACAACAGAACTAGGGGCTCCACTGTTGACTGCAACAGTCCATGACAGCCTTGTCAGTATGCTGCTCCAATCATGGCATAGAACACTATTATTGGTGACATATCATTTGGTCGTCAACTGGACGGCGCAGTAGGCAGTAAACAATAGAGATCTCAACTCAGCTGAGTGTTATCAGAATGAGAGGAGACACACAACTTGTGGTCAGGTTTTGATGCCTTTTATTTTGACAGGCAGCCAAATTAGCATTGACAAAAAAAGCTTTGTACAATATACAACATATGAAAGAATTTCATGATGACAACTGTTCTTGATCATGAGAATAGCTTTGTACTGATTTTTAAAAACAAACGCGCGACAAAAATATTGATGTTTGTATACGTTTTACAGCTTCCACCCGTGCCACACTAAACTGCAGTTAGACTATATGCATGCGGCTGCAAGCTTTAAAAGCAAGAGCTAGTTTTGATGTGGCTGTGGCTGCAGCACCACTTTAATCAAAATCTTCACTCTCCAGAATGTAAGGCCCAGAGGTGACCTGCGTTTGTATTTCAATTATTCACAAGTCCAAAGGACTTACTGTATTTTTTTTCTACCCTGTCATCAGTGTTGTCATCGGAGCAAAGCAGTCGAAAACGCCAAACCTGTTACTTCTGTGCACCTTAGTTATGAATGACATTAAGATAAGATATCCCTTTATTTGTCCCGCAATGGGGAAATTACAGTCAGAATTCAGAAAGGAAAACGCTGGGTAGGGAGAGGGAAAAAAAAACACGCTTGAACTATCCTCTTCCGCGGATAACTTAAGTCCAGGATAAAAAAAGACCCTAGCACATAAATAAGCATATGACAATTACAACAAGTCACAAGACATAACATGTAATAAGGGGGAGGATGAATGGGAAGGGGGGGGGGGGGGGGTTGACCGCGACGCGGCAGACCTGGCCAGCTGCTCGGACACGTGCGCTCTGCAGGTTGAACCACGTCACGGAGCGATGAAGACGGTGATAATAAGGATGTGTATGCGCGTGTGGTTGTCCAGTTGTGTATGTGTATGCGTGTACAGGTCATAGGTGCTTCGTCGACGTCTGCTCATGAAGACAGTCCCGGCTTATCAGTCCATGGCCGAGAAGGAGGGGGGTGATGGTGGGGGCCCTAGATTCCATGCGTACTTCCATCCAGGGGAAAGGGCCAGATAGCGTTGTTTGTTTTGGAGGGACGGCCGCCAACAATTTCAGACAGCCTTGAGTCCGTGGCCTGTATCTCTTCACTGGCGCCGATTAGCCAAATCCGCAATCTCTTTCCGGAGCGCGGATTCCAACTTCTCCATGTTGTTGTCGATCGTACGGAGTCGCTCCAAAACCGCATCTATATTGCGGTTGAGCTCAGTCACCGCTTGAGTCTGAGTGTTGGACATTCGCGCCAAACCATCCAGAATGACCGGCAGCTTCTTCACTTCCAATAAAGCCGCTCCTGTCGGTTGAATTTTGCGATAGAACAGAAAGCTGCTAACACCAAACAGCAGCATACCTGTTATCAAAAGGCCGATAATGTAGATGTCTTCCACATCCTCCACGGACAGTATTGCCAGGCATACCGTTCTCCACTTTCTCCATGGATCAAGGGCGTATCCGCAGTAAATGTCCCCGGGGGGCAAGCAGGCTCCCCACTGCCTGCTCTTTTCGTCGAAAAAATCGAGAGACCAGCCAACTAATTCCATGGTTAGTTCTTCGGATGAAAATACGGTAGGAGGCTAGGAAAAGTTAGACAAAGACAGCACAAAGACTAAGTGGCGACCAAGGAGAGGGTGGGGGTGAGGGCAGGAGCTGAGCAAAAAGCGTCCACCTTCGTCGAGAGCCAAGCAGAAAAAAAAGTGGCATACATTGAATTGTTATCAGTATCCAACATAGTGAATATTCAATACATGACCTACTGTACGTGTCAAGATCTGTCGACCAAAATGCAAACTTACATGTGACAGCTTTGTTTATTAAACAGAAAATAGCTTTTCAGAGAATGTGGCTTGTCATTGTCTTGCTGAAATAAGGAAGGAGGTTTCTGAAAAAGACGTTTGTATGACGGCATGTGTTGCTCCAAAACCTCTTTGTACCTTTCAGTATGGATGGCGGCTTTACAGATGTGCAAGTCATTCAGGCCATGGGCACTAACACACTCTCATACCATCGTAGAAGCTGGCTTTTGAACTTTGCGCTTTGAACAATCTGGGTGGTCCTTTTCCTCTTTTCCCCAGAGTGCATAAAGTCCATACTCTCAAAACATTTAGAATCTGGATTTGTTAGACAAGAGCACACATTTCCGCTTGGTATCAGTCCATCTCAGAGAAAACGGCAGCATTTCTGAGTGTTGTTCATACACACACACACACACACACACACACACACACACACACACACACAGCTTTTGCTGTGTATAGTAGAGTTTTAACTTCAGGGTGTCCCCGGAGTCAGCTGGGATAGGCTCCAGCACGCCCGCGACCCTCGTGAAGATAAGCAGATTCGAAAATGCATGGATGGAAAGATGGATGTTCTCATACTTGAAAACCAACATTCAAATAAACACTGATTTGTAAACACATTCAACTGTAATTTTGATATTTGATCAAATGCAATATGAATATCATTGAAGGAATGGTAAGTCATTTCAGATTGATACACTAATGAGGGTAAAATTGTTTGCAGGGTGCCTTCATGAAAATGTGGACTAAGGTGGGCCAGTCCAAGCCATGGAACTGCGGGACTGAAAAGGAGTCCCATTCATTGGTAGACTCTCTGGATTTCTTTTAATGCATGCTCATTTGATTGTAAATATTTTGCCTAAACTCTATATGATTTACAATTGTTGTTTTACTTGTGTCATTATAGCTGCTATGGGGAAATGTACTAACTCCTGCTACTATTTTTGCCATGGCACTCTTGAGAAATTGATTTTGAATATCAAGTTTGTTTTTTTAATGTTTTCAATACATAAAAACATGAGATACTATTACTGTGGGCAACCCATGCAGTGGCTGGCACATCAGAGAGCGCCAAGGTTTGGGGCTCAAACTTCGCCTCTGGCCATGCTGTGTGTTTTGTCTGTTTTTCCGGTGCTTGTCAATTTCTTGACATGAATGTTAGGTTCATTGCAAACAAGCGTTTTGTTTGTCCGCATGTCTGAACATGAGTCTGAATCCTTCTTTGTCTATATGTGTAACTAATCAAGGGTATACGCCACTTCCAAACCAATTTCAGCTGTGATGAGCTCAGCTCTCCTACAACCTTCGTGAGCTCAAGCACTAAAGAGAATGGACGGAACATTACTGTGCAGCCATAATGCATACACTAACATCTGTATGCGATTATTTGTTTTATTAGCCCCAAAGTATTGCCTTTTAATGGAAGAATATCAAAGGCTCTTGAAATGATGTGATGGAATTGACAAGAGATCAAAGCGTGTACAGACATCAAATTATGTTATTATACACCTGTTTTTGAGCGCTTATCAGGGTCATATTTTAGGTACTTAATATGCTGGACTGATTGCTAGCCAATAGCAGGGCATGTAAATCAACACATAAATCACACTCACATTTATACTTATGGACAACCTACATTTTCAATTCAGGGAACATTCATGTTTTTGGAAAGTAGGGGCAAAACCACGAAGATCAAGCTGACGCTACAAAGAAAGGGCAGAACTGAGATTCAAACCCAGAACCTCTTGACTGTGTTGGAAATGTGCTCACTCCATCCGTCACATTGCTGCCTGTGATGCTCCACTTTTTATTTTTTTGCATTTCAGCAAAAACGGATTTAACTTGAATGGATTTAAATTATATTAAATGACTTCCAAGATGAGCATTCACTCTTGGTTATGTGAAGGCGGACGCCTTTACATGCTATATTCTACACTTTTATTCATCATGGTATTCCTCACAAATTCCAACTTCAACATATGCCAAAAAAATCATGTGTGCTTCCATTTTTTCAACCCCCCAAAAATCCCCATTCCTTCCCAATGGCACATTTACATTGTTGCAATTTGAAATTTGAAACATTCCGCTCATTCAATTCACCTTAGAAAGGATTTTCAACACTCCAAAAATTCATACATACCAAAACACATGTCCATTTTTCCATTCTTCCTTCCGCAATTTTTCCCTCAATTATTTTAAAAGACTTTTTTTGGGTTCTTATTTCCACATTTTCTGACCAATTGAAACCATAACAACTTCAAACTGTTCAGATTATTCCTAACACTACTTTTTTTTTCAAAATTCCAAAAGCCATCATTTTGTTTTGTCTACTTTCGACATTTTTTTCAATTCAAACCATTACACCTTCTATTATTCTGTCATTCAATACAGTTTGCAAATCATTCCAGTTTTTCATTCATCCTCTTAGCCAATACATGAATTTCTCCCAACATTGCACTCTAGTTTTCCGTGTTAACCCATATATTTTATGTTTACAGCATTTGAAATGCTTAATATTAAACATCACACCCCAACTCCAGCACATTTTATTCTGTTTCAGAAACACCATCAAAAACTAAAAGAATAGTTTGAAAAAAAAAGTGAAATAGATTTTTGTTATACTCTTGAAAATGCTGTTATCATGCGGCATGCCACACATTAAATGGCCAGTGACAACAATAATGCCCACTATTGAGTGTGGTAATTATGACTAGCACAAATGCTGAAATGAAATGTAGCCATGGTAACAGCGAGGAGCAACGATGGCAAAGTGTTTCTGGTGTTCAGTCCGTTCATGTGTGCTGCTCTGGTCATATACAGCAAAAATTTACCAATGTGAACTCAAGATAAAAAAAATAAAAAATAATAATAATTAAATTGCGCAATGTCAGATTTTTATTCCATTGAAGTCCTATTTTCTGTGTTGCACGATCCAAAGGCCCCGGCTTTCTCCAGGCCTTATGAAGGTTTTGGAAGCTAGATTAATGAGAACTGTATCAAATAGCAAGCCTGTCACATTATGCTCACTGTGAAGGTCAAAATATCCTGTCATGTAACATCTCATTTATGTAGGTGCATGATGATTTCACCGCTCTAGGGTTTTTTGACCGTGTTACACCCCCGACACACACATTCACACTTAGTCACTCCCAGTCCTCCCACTGGCAGCTGCCACTGCCCCCAGTGCATTTCAAGCATTAGTAATCCATCACTGCTGTTTCGAGTTTGGGGTGGTGGCGCTGTGACGACATTAAGGAGCCAGAAGACATAGAGAGAAGTGTAGAGTGAGTGAGACGGGTGAGAAGAAGGGGAAGCCAAAAGTAGAGGTAAATGAGGAGGGAAGGAAAAGGATGTTGGTGAGAGGGAAATGTTTCTTCGAACCTTGCTTAGCAACTTGCTTACAGTGAATCATTGTGGTACACGACACAAGGACAGGGTGACGAAACAGGACATTCATGAACTGCCATACATGAATGTAATATGCGTCATGTAAGCATGTGTCATGGATTTGATAGAGACACAGGACATCGTGTTTGTGATGAAGGGTGTTGGAGGATGATCAAACAGGGGGAAGCGTGTTGTTGTCGACACGGCGGGATCCCTTGACCGTTCTCCACTTCCCCAGGTCCTCCGCGTGTTCGTTTGATTCGGGCTGAGTTGATGTGCAAAAGTCAGAGGCTGGAAATGGAGAAGTTCTTGCAAGATGTTTTACTGAACGTTCAGGGCACAACACGAATCGATTCGGGCTCCTGTGAGTCTCAGATTTCATCAGGAAGCCCCGAGCAACTACAGTCACACGTACATATAGGCATAGTATGTTAATTATATTAATTAGGGGCGGGCAGTCCTTCCCCTCATGTAAAAATCTGAAACAAAGAAAGTCAAGCAAAGTTCGATTTTGGCATTTTGACAAAGTACAGACCATATCTGTTGGTCCACAAATCTTGAGATTAGGGTTCCTCTTCGAAGGCACTTGACAGCCTTCAGGGACTTTCCCAAGGTGGGAGACGCAAAAGAAAACACTTGGGGGGCTGTTAATCACTCAAGGGGAAATAGGAGCCCAGCTTCACACTACATTCTTTGTTTTAAGTAGCGGATGTTCAGGACAGAGACCTAATAGTCAAAGTCGACCTGTCTATGATACAAAGTTTTAAGCTAAACATATAACATAGGTGATATCTTCAAGGGTAACAGGGAAGATGAGACATCGAGGGAGAAATAAGGTTGAGGGGACACGTAAGGAGAGGCGGCCATTAGATGGCACTGTTGATTGGTTGATTTGGCTCCTCCAAAGCTTCGCATCTCTATATTCCCTCCTGCCTTTCCTTGGTCTGTGTGTCTATCTGATGCTGCCTCTTCCTCATCCTCTTCTCCATCTTTTTACCTTGCTCGCTTTGTATGCTGCACGTTATAGAAGTGGGGAATTAAACATAGTGAAGTGCACGTTGAGGCCAGAAGCATTGACAAAACCAAAAAAGCTTCTCAGAGAAAAGTGCCTTTATTTAAGTGACAGCCCTTCTTGTGTGCGCACACACACACACACCTAAAACCTGTGTAAAGCGTTCACCTATTTATTTTGGAAGTGGACCCGGTTTCTCAGCCGCACATAAGGTAAAAGACACATGAAGAAATGCTATGTACTAACCAGAGGCAAGGCAAGTAAAGCGGCACTCAGGTGTGGGCGATCTGTTAGTTCAGGGGGAGGCCAACTGTGATCATTCCAAGTGAAGTGCAGTGGTTGTGTGGCTGGTATAAAGGGGTGTCGTATTACAGCGAAGCAATGTACATTACAGCGAAACTCCTCTACAACGAAACCTACATGGTCGAAAATACCCCCTAGTGTGAAAAAATCTTCATTAACACCATTACCACTTTCCTGCCCCCCATACAACGAACCCCCCCCCCCCCCCCCCCCCCGTTGTGTTATACAAAATCTTTTTCTCTACTCTTGCCTCGCGACGAGATTCACTACAACGAAGTCTAATCCAACAGCGACCTCTACTGCTTCGTTTGGAAATGGCAACAGCAACCACCACACTGGTTTACACATGCGCAGTAGTCCAGGAAGTATTTGTTATTGTTCGTTTCAAATGCAGCAAGAATGTCGCATTGCTAAAATGGCTACAAAATGGACCTGTGGATGTCAAGCAGCTAAGACAAGAAGAGCTCTGACGCTGGAAGAGAGGGTAAAAGTGATCAAAATGAAAGACGGAGGAAGCAAAATAAAAAAACATTATCCAAGAAATTGATGTAAGTGAAAGTGAATGCTGATCGTAAATTTCGCAATTTCTTTCCCTTTTTTTCTTTCTACACTGACTATATGAAAAGTCAAATAAGTGTATGCTCACACTTATGCACTATTGGAATAAACATAAAGAGTACACATACGTTTGTGTGTGTGTGTGTGTGTGTTTACATCTGAGATCAAATTTGCTTAAGTGAAAAACCCCTGTTGTGAAAGATTTCTTGCTGCAAACACAATTTCGTTGTAGAGGGGTTTCACTGTATTTGAATTTTTGATGGACGATTCAACTCCACTTCAACAACCGGTGATGATAATTGCAATGCACAAGGGGCAGCAGACTTGAATGAATGTGTAATGGTCAGTCACTGGTGTTGACTTGGATACTTAGTGATTTGTGCGAGTAAGAGTAGGATGAGGAGGATGGGGAGCAACCATAGCAGAGAATTTGAAGAGTGTAGTTTTAGGTTACGGAGATGACCCTCAGACTTGTTGTTTTTGGGAATTACAAAAAAAGAAGCTGGCACATATGTTCTCATTGTCCAAGATTGCATTACCTTAAGCCGAGTTCAGACAGCAAGATTTTAAATTTGTCGTCCGACTTCCAAACTCTGAGAGACCCCGCAGGTGACGAGGAAACAACAAATAATCACGGTGACAACCGTTTTAAACGTACCGTGAGTGGTGTGCAGCCGCACGGCAAGGTCAGCACATCACACACAAACCGGTTCATTTACGGATATTCTCATGTCAAACAGAAAATCTCGCAGAACCTCTTTACATTAAACATGAGTTATGCGTAAACAAACAACAAACAAACCAAAAAAGAACACGCAAACTCCACACGGGAGAGCCTGGGCCAAGATTCAACCCCAGAACCTCGCGACTCCCAAGCAGAGAAGCTGACCAGTAGGTCAATGTTTAGCCCAGTTCTAAACAAATTCAAGTTAAATGTCATACATTAGGAACACCCACTCCATCCCTACCGCCAATCGTCCAGGCAGCGTATCCTCTTTTTGATCGAAAATATGGTCATTGTGATGCTGGTATAAAAATATGAATAGCTGTGTGTGCTCAAGGATTCTCACAAATTTTGACGTAGGTGTACTCAAATGTCAAGGGAGACTAAATGATAGGACCATGACATTTAGGATCTAAAGAGCAACGTGGCATCATACCTCTCAGCTATAAGTCATAACCGTATCATTCCAGTCATGGCAGGAAATTGGAATGATATCAGTATTTGGGGGAGGTCAAACATTAAGGTCACGGCATACGATTCTTTTATCCATCCATTTGCTACCCCTTAACCTGTTCACGATAATGAGTGAGCAGTAAGCACATGAGTGTGCATAAAAGGCAGGCTACACCGTGTACCGGACGGCCGACAGTTGGAGGGCAGTGCAAAACAGTCACTCAGCACATCATTAGCTTCACCTGCACAAGCAAGTCATGAGTGCTCAGGAGATGTCTTTAAAAAAAGAAGTCTACTGCTATAGCGATAACATGTTTTTGACACATTTTCCATACTGTATTAAACAATTTTTTTGTTGTGGTGTGTAGTTTGCAATTGCAATTTGAAAAGAATAGAAATGGGGAAAAAACAGGTCATTTCTGATCGAGCTAATGTATGGATGTTGTTAAATGGTACAGCCTGTGTGTTCTAAAAGTCTGTGTGAGCACACAGTACTTTACTGACTCATGCCTGTATCACATGCTCATCAGAGTGTTAATTTGGCACATTGTACTCTGTTAATTTGTTGACACACTGCAATCACGCTAAACGTAGTTTCAAACCATGACCTGCTGCACAACAGCAGGACTAACAAGTCTGCTTGTCAGTATGGCAACAGTATGAAGCAGTACAAAGCTTCATGCTTCAAAACCTAGCAGTTGTATGTATATACATGGACCCCATTCACGGCAGAGATGGGGATCCCAAATGGGAAGCCTGCTGTTAAAATTCAAATTTCAAAGCTGAAGATCACCGGCGCCATGACCTACACTGGGTGGAGGAGCTGTGGTTTTTAATGTCGCTTTTGAGCTTTTTATGCTTGATTTGAATCGCCATTAGAGACTGAATGTTCCTGTATAACCAATCTGAAGTTGCATGCTGCTGTTTGCTATTTCTCGCTTGGGATTTTTGTCAGGGCTTTATCACCCTGATCGAGGATAAAAAAAATAAATAAAAATAACAAAAAGACAAAAAAAAACCCTCGAAAAAAAACCTGTTTTGGAATACTCTGTCGAGACATCTAATTAAAATATGAAGAAGTGAATGATGGCTGAGCCCGTGGATCAGTCTGACTGTAGCGGTGTTGGGCATTTGGCTGGTAACTGCTCTTCATTGTTAGATTTGTGGAGAAAAGCTCTGTGACAGACTCAGATAGCAGTGGGATAGAGATACCCTCACCACATTATGCCGGGCAGGAGTCCAAATCAAACACTGTAAACTTTTTTTTTATACTAGATTACATATGGCAGTCACCTTCGTCCATAACAGACACACATTCCTTCTCTAAGGAAACTGCACCAGGTAAACCATCACAATATTTAGGTTTTGCTACAGAAGATGTTTTATAGTGCACCCGCCGCCCTAAGCTATGTTGAATGGAATGATCTGATAAAGTGGTGCAGCTGACTCATGAATGTTTGAACGAAAACAACCGTGTTCTTCACTTGCTATCTGTGGGCCCCATTTGTCTGCAAAGCGACACTTCACATTGGTCTAATCTCCCAAAAACATGCTGCAAAAATGCTTATTTTTGCTTGACGAGAGTGATTTTAGCCCAGGGGGCAAAACCTGTGCAATGAACGTATCCTGCATATGGAAAAAAAAGATCTACTGTATGCTCTCGATGCAACATAAAATAAAATAATAATAATAATAATAATGATAATTTCTGTTTATTACAGTGTAAAACTGCAATTGGCTTTGAATTCTTATCATTTTAACAGTGCATATACTACAGTGATAATTTTACAGTTTACCCACAGTGAGTCCCAGGGACTCGCTGATCAGAAAAGTATGAGTCCCATTATGCATTTAGAGAGTCCCACATTTCGGATTCTGAAATGGTCTACTTATTCAATTGCATATGGTAATAACACAAACAACAACATAATTGAACGTTGTCTGTTTGTTTTTCTTCTTTCTTCTTTCTACCCACATTCTTGCTGCTGGAGGCTGTAAATTTCCCCAGTGTGGGACAAATAAAGGATATCTTATCTTATATACATACAATTATAAACAAATGCTGCAAAAATTTAAATAATTCAGTAGCAGGCCTGAGGATTTCGGAAATTCATGGTAACCGTTTTTCGGTTCCGTCGGATTATCCAATGGGAAACCACGGTAACTAATTTTGGGTTCCGTAAACGTTCATCATGGGAACCCATTTTTCTATTCTGACTGATATTCATAATCAAGAATTTTGAAACTCAAAAGGATAACGTTTCAAGGGTAAATGTTTGAAAACTATGCATTAACATTAAACATTACATCAGCAGCTGTGTACTCCAGGTTTATTCAACAAAATAAGTGGATTAAAATATGGTGTACTCATATGGCATCATGAATACAGCATACCACAAAATCAGAGTATTTTTTCCAATCTCACACTGCAAAGATTAAATTACTGGTCATCATTAATACAGGTAAGTATTGATGTGGCTTGACATCCTCTTCCCAAGACGATGCATGTGTAATCGCCTATCAATTTGACGAAAGAATCTAACACACGTCTTCATTAGGTCTACCAACAGTTAACATTAGCATTAGTACACCTTGTGATGAATGTTTTATTCCTAAAGTTACAATGCTACAACCAGTAAATTAATAACCAAGACTGACACCTATAGATCTAATGACCAACTTGCCTCGTAATCGTGCCTCCTGATGTATTTCGCTCTCGTGTTCTGTGCATACATCCCAGGTGAGTTTAGTGATACGCCCTTCGGATGATTCGTTTTTTCGCCGTCATCCCAAACTTTCATCCACGCGATTCCTCAGTTTGCGGACTAAAATCGCAACCCGCATGCGCACATAACGTTATCTGTTCCGTCCCCCCTAACACTGAAAACAAAACAAAACGAAAGTAAATTAGAAGAAACACACTCACAAACCACACCACAAATACACATACAGGCACAGTGAAATCACGTTGATCACACAGGAGAGATTTGATCGCATACAGTAAACTCGTGTGCGGTGACTTTTATGGTTAAACAATTTTTCGGTACCGTCAAAATGACGCTAAGGAAATGACACGCTACCGGTAACGATCGTTACCGTGAAATCCTCAGGGCTGCCGTAATTTTGTTTTGTTTTGTTTTGTTTTGTTTTGACTGAGAAATTTCCTTGCGTCAGAAAACCCACATTATTTGGAACTGTACGTCCCGCGGGAAAATTGTGCGTCTAGGACACTTTATTAGACCAGGGTGGCACAGTGGACGACTGGTTAGCATATCCACCTTACAGTACAGAGGTCCACAGTTCATATCTCGGTTCCGGCCTTCCTGTGTGGAGTTTGCATGCTCTGCCCATGCCTGTTTTCTCCGGGTATTCCCACATTCTGAAAAAAATCCATGATAATAGAACACTCTAAAATGTCCCTGGGTGTGATTGTGAGCACGGATGGTGGTTCGTCTACTGTCTGTGTGTTTGCGATCATCTGGCAACCAGTTCAGGGTGTACCCTGCCTACAGCCCAAAGATGGCTGATGACGATGAAGATAAGTGCTTCAGATAATGGATGGATGGTTGTTGAGAACATTAATTCTTATGGTGGGTCGGGTTGTGAGCTCATTATAGTCACAGACAATTAGAAAACAATAATAGGGGGTTGTCAATTTACAACAACACTAGCATTCAATGTCTCAAGGTTTTGAACGGCCCCCAGTGTTGTAGTTTGTACACTATTGTCACAAACGCTGTCTGTGGTCATGAGCACAAGGAGCCATGCTCAGTTACCCCCATATATGCTGTTTCCCATAGGATTGTTTTACATTTATGGCCAAGAACTTTTTGTCACACAAATATTAAGTCTAATTCTGTGGTAGTCCTGATTATGAATGTGCATGCTGGATTGGATTTACCTTTGATTTGGGAAATATCATTCTTTTGACAGACATGTGTCGGAAACGTTATTGAGGTTGAACGGTTAATGTACGGTATCCCACATGGAACAGATTAGGTGAGGGACTTTCCTAAAAATATGAGATAATATTCCGATACAGTGAACCCAGACATAAATGCAGTCCCCCTGTTCACTGGCTTTTCGGGGATATCTTTTTTTGATTATCAAGTCAAGTATTATTCATTGAGATACAGACCTAATCACCACTTTTGTGCTCAGGCCAAAGTCATATATAAAAACATTGCTGCAATATTGCCAACCTGTCCTACCTTAGGGATAAGGAACAACGTTGAAGTGAGAAGAAGAGATTCATTTTGTTATGCCATAGCCTTTGTCTCACAAAAAAAAAGTGCTTTGCTGTCATCCTGTAGCATCTATAGGCAATGGCATACCTTTTCTGATGAGCAGCAAAAATACGGTTCATCGAGTTATGTTCATCCTGTTTGGTTCGGAACTGAACCGAATAATATTTTAGGATCCAAGAAATGCCGCCTCAGACAAACTGTGATAACAAGATTTATTGACAGAAAAACACACTAACAAAATACAAACATAAATCACTGGTCACAAGGATCTAGGAAATAAAAAAAACAAGGCATAAACAAAAAGCGCTCGCAAAAGGCAAGGTAAAGTAACACAGAGAAGACAAATGAAATGACAAGAGTCCAATTTACACGAAAAACAAAAACACGATCAAAAAGACTAAATAATACCAATACTTACGGAACGAGGAACAAAGACAGCAAAATGACGATGAACAAGAGGTCTAGAAAACAACACTTGAGCATAAACAGCAAGCAAGGTATAATCTAAAAGAGTAGGCAATTAGCAGTCCTTAAATGCTCGGAACAAGGAACATGTGCACCTCCAGGAGGGAAACGCCCTTCACTCCAGCTAGAGCTGGAACAAAAATAAAGACAGATATGACACATCCTCAGTTTCTTAAGGAGGTTTTGGAAAGCACTTTTTCACCATTTAAATGTGAAGTTATGTTTAAAAATATGACACGTGTTTTCAAAGGCTATTTTTGAAGAATACTGTACTTGGTTTCCTTTATTGTTCTTCACTTCTATCAAAGTGGGTCGCGACATGTTTGGAACAGGGAGACCGCAGTTGAAAAGCATTCAAACTGAAGATCTGACCAGATCATTTTTTGTGGTTTATGTGATCATGATCAACAGGTCACGCCCCAAGATTAACCATACCTGCGATACAGCCGCCAATGAAAACAAGTTTGAAACCCCTGGTTTAGACCCTTGAGTTTATCTTGTGCATTGACACTTTTTAAAACCTAAAACTGTAAAAATAATGAGACATTGCAAGACTGAGGTGATCCATAGCCTTGGTCTCATTTCATATCTATCAGCTTCTATTGTTGAATAATTTTTGGTTTTGTGCGACAATACATCGACTTTGAATCATGGCTGCAGTTATTATTTTGAGGCATTAAAAAAAGTCATTTGAATGATCAAAAATAGGGGGATGCACACCTTATCTATTTAAAAACAATGCTTTGTGCCTGCAGAGTCAGAAGTGGTCAACCTTTTTTTTTTGTGGTGACTGAAATTTAATAAATGTTCAGATGCTTATACACTATCTTAAGCACAAATATTCTGATCAGGATGTAATTTGTTATTCTGGATGAAGCCCAGCCTCCTTTCAAGTTGCATTTGCACTGCATGGTCAAAATGACCCAACAGCAGGAAGAAATAATGTCGCTCATACTGTATGTCATAAAATAAAGCTTGAAATGAAAATAATATCTAATATTATGTAATGTTCTGACTAAATCCTGATTATTTGTGGATATGTTCTCTGATCTGGATTAGATCTCTGCCAAGTGTATTCTTTTCCAAAATAAAGTACAATTATATTCGCTTTCGGTCGCCTGACAGTACATTAGCTTAAAACACTAGAGCACTGAAACAAAATCCGATATAAGCATATAATCAGAATCAGGCAGAATAACCTGCTGTGTCAATGCAGCCTTGGTTATTAGAATTTTAGATGATAATTATGCTCATCAATTTTACACAAATATCGAAACCTTGATGGAAGCCTGTGCTCTTGAGGTTTCTGGCAATGCCATTAAGAAATCAGTGGCAGTAGATGGACGGAGAATAATAACTTACTGTGAGGTAAACATTCAAAGTTGAAGAGTAACAGAATCGATCAGTAAAACAAAATTAGCCATTTAAATGATTTAGCATGACTCAGGACAAAGTATTTCGGGAGGTTAAGCTGCATTTTGTTGACTATGACTTCATACTGAAATTCTGCTCCCCTGCCCCCTTCCCTATTCATACATTCACACTTGTTTCTTTGCTTGCTGTGTTTCCTCACAACACTCTGTCAGAGTTTTAAGTAGTCTTTTCCGTCAACCTGGGTCATCATGGTTTGTTTACGTAATCCTTGTCTGATGTTGTCGTGGCTCGTGCTCTGGCTCAAATGACAGCAGAACCGATCGTGTTCAGTTGTCTGACAATGCCTCTCCTCGGAGCCTGCTGCTCCAATCTGATCTGAAAGCTGATGAGAAGCAGTCACGGCAAGCTACCAGCGTTTGCTAGAGAATACTGCAGATGGGGATTGGAATGGATGGAGTTGGTGTAAACATCTTTCACATGTATTAGCTGATGGCTCCTGAAGCTGTTGCTGAGTTGTGCACGCAGCTCATATTTTCCTGATGCCTGCCGAGCACGGAACAGAGCCTCTCCAAATGCAGCCACTTGATTAGCGATGCATGCCTGTAACGCCGATACACCGAACCATTCAGAGAAAACTCCACACTACATTAGGTTGTCCTTTCTTATGCAACTTCGCTCTCTCACATTGTGGTGGCCACAACTCGGAAGTTACCAAAAAGCAGCTCTAATAGATGAGATGATCAAATGACTCCCTCAACGGCACCACTGTGGCTGTTGTTCAGGGAAGGTAGATCACAAATTATTATCCTCTAACCTGAGTTTGGAAGCACGAGTGCTGATCTGAACCATGAAATATTTCGTCACTCTTTCCTTGGGATGGCTTGCTGCCTTTGAACTGTTCGGAGATGGTTCGGAAGCACCGGCCATCTGGGGCCGTGTTGACACCCTGATGAGGCCGATAGTGACGTGGCAAAGACCTCCGACGCACACGCCCATTTCCTGGTGTTCGACGAGCCGCCCGCTGACCGTTGCCCAAAGTATTGAAAATACATTATATACAATGAACATAATATTGTTTGACATCAACACTCAGGCATATTGACAATTTCCAATGTACTAATGAACTTCGCGACCCTTGTGAGGATAAGCGGATTGGAAAATGGATGGATGGATGGTTAAATTATTCACGAGCGCATAATATGCTCACTCACCGGGGGTCTGAATCACTTAAATGAGAGGTCTTCAGCAGCAGAGTAGAGGCTCGCCGTTCCCCCGCCCAGACCAACCATGGTTTCCGCCCCGAGGATGGCAGCTTAGGGTGGCCCCCCGGAGTGCTTCAGACGCGGCAAAGTGAGGGCGACGAGCCGTCGACTCAGAGAGGCGGCCAAATCAAATATGACCTCTCCATTCAGAATGAATGAGCGCTGGCGGCGAGCTTTGCATGCCACACACCACATCATTTTCGCTCCATTTCATCCATGGTGCTTATGAAATTGTAAAAATGATTCATTACTGTATTGTTATCCAACTATCCATCCATCCATTTTCTAATCCATGTTATCCCCACGACGGTCGCGGGCGTGCTGGAGCCTATCCCATCCGTCTTCGGGTAGTTGGTGGAGTACACCTCCAAACTGGTTGACAGCCATTTGCAGGGGACACTGAGAAGAACAATCATTCGCGCTGACAATCACACCTAGGGACAGTTGAGTGTGTTGCATTAACCTGCCATACATGTATACGGAGAACATTCAGACAATCATGAGGAGAACATGCAAACTCCACACGAATACATTTGAAATTAGTCCAAAAGGAAAAGAACTTCAGAAAACAGATGGATTTTTACACCCTGGGTTCTCCCATTCCACAGATTGCAGCCGGGGATCCTGGTGGTTAAAGTAAGTAATTATCTTCAACTAAAGGTTGATGCTGCGTTGCCCAAATATGTAAGTATACTCGATATAGTTTCAAAAAAGTGAATTTGAGGCTTTGCAAAGTGTTTTGGACAACATGTAGTGAAGCGCGATAAAAGTGCACTGTATTCACCCTCCTTTTAAATTTGGATGTTAAATGTTTGTTTTTTATGGTGTGTTTTTCAGCAAAAGTACAATTAGTAATCCATTCAAATGGATTTGGTATTCGTTGTTTAAATGGACGACATGAGTCAGGAGTGTACAGGGCTAGACACAGATGGGAACACCAGATACTTATCAAACTTTATGATATTGCTCTGTTTCCCCAACAAGACCTTAAAATGAGGCACCGTAGGTCCAGTATCCTTCACAATCTGCCACCTGGTGGCCTCGACGACTTTAGTGTGGCCAGTCAAGAGGTGAAAGTGCTGGAGTCAATGTAGGGCCCTCTTGATCAACAACATGCAAGTGCTTTGCCAAAGCTAATATTTGCATGCCCGTTTTTTATATACAGTGATCCCTCGCTCTAACGCGGTTCACTTTCCGCGGCTTCGCTGTTTCACTGATTTTGTAGTGCAGTTTTTTGTAATGCTTTTAAACAGTGAATTGCGTTCTGCATCCTGATTGGCTAAGGCACTGACCGACCGACGTGAACAGTCCAACCTCGTACTGACTATTAAAAATATTATTTTACAGTACAGTATTTCCAAAAACTATTATAGTTATTTGTTGAAAACGTCCCCTCCGTGAGCCGTCACCTTACCGTGGTGGAGGGGTTTGTGTGTCCCAATGATCCTAGGAGCTAAGTTGTCTGGGGCTTTATGCCCCTGGCAGGGTCACCCATGGCAAACAGGTCCTAGGTGAGGGACCAGACAAAGCACGGCTCACAAAGCCCCTTATGATAGATAAAATCGATGGCACTCAGTTTCCCTTGCCCGGACGCGGGTCACCGGGGCCCCCCTCTGGAGCCAGGCCTGGAGGTGGGGCTCGTTGGCGAGCGCCTGGTGGCCGGGCCTACACCCATGGGGCCCGGCCGGGCTCAGCCCGAAGAGGCAACGTGGGTCCCCCTTCTCATGGTCTCACCACCCGTGGGAGGGGTCAAAGGGGTCGGGTGCAATGCGAGCTGGGCGGCAGCCAAAGGCGGGGACCCTGGCGGTCCGATCCTCGGCTGCAGAAGCTAGCTCTTGGGACATGGAATGTCACCTCTCTGGCAGGGAAGGAGCCCGAGCTGGTGTGTGAGGTAGAGAAGTTCCAACTGGATATAGTCGGACTTGCCTCCACACACAGCCTGGGTTCTGGTACTAGTTCTCTCGAGAGGGGTTGGACTCTCTTCCACTCTGGAGTTGATCATGGTGAGAGGCGCAGAGCAGGTGTGGGCATACTTATTGCCCCCCGGCTCAGTGCCTGTACATTGGGGTTCACACCGGTAGACGAGAGGGTTGCTTCCCTCCGCCTTCGGGTGGGGGGACGGGTCCTGACTGTTGTTTGTGCATATGCACCAAACAGCAGCTCAGCATACCCACCCTTTTTGGAGTCCTTGGAGGGTGTGCTGGAGAGTACTCCTGCTGGGGACTCCCTTGTTCTGCTGGGGGACTTCAATGCTCACGTGGGCAATGACAGTGAGACCTGGAGGGGCGTGATTGGGAGGAACGGCCCCCCCGATCAGAACTCGAGTGGTGTTTTGTTATTGGACTTCTGTGCTCGTCACGGACTGTCCATCACGAACACCTTGTTCAAACATAAGGGTGTCCATATGTGCACTTGGCACCAGGACACCCTGGGCCGTAGTTCGATGATCGACCTTGTGGTTGTATCATCGGATTTGCGGCCGCATGTTTTGGACACTCGGGTGAAGAGAGGGGCGGAGCTGTCAACTGATCACCACCTGGTGGTGAGTAGGCTCCGATGGTGGGGGAAGATGCCGGTCCGTCCTGGCAGACCCAAACGTATTGTGAGGGTTTGTTGGGAGCGTCTGGCGGAATCCCCTGTCAGAAGGAGTTTCAACTCCCACCTCCGACAGAGCTTTTCCATGTTCCGGGGGAGACGGGGGACATTGAGTCCGAGTGGACCATGTTCCGTGCCTCTATTGTTGAGGCGGCCAATCTGAGTTGTGGCCGTAAGGTGGTTGGTGCCTGTCGTGGCGGCAACCCTCGTACTTGCTGGTGGACACCAGCAGTAAGGGATGCCGTCAAGCTGAAGAAGGAGTCCTATCGAGCCTTTATGGCCTGTGGGACCCCAGAGGCAGCTGACGGGTATCGACTGGCCAAGCGGAACGCAGCTTCGGTGGTCGCCGAGGCAAAAACCCGAGCGTGGGAAGAGTTCGGTGAGGCCATGGAAGCCGACTTCCGGACGGCTTCGAGGAAATTCTGGTCCACCATCCGACGTCTCGGGAGGGGGAAGCAGTGCACCACTAACACTGTGTACAGTGGGGATGGGGCACTGCTGACTTCGACTCGGGACGTTGTGAACCGGTGGGCAGAGTACTTCGAAGACCTCCTCAACTCCACCAACACGTCTGCCTTGGAGGAAGCGGAGTCTGAGGACCCTGAGGTGGGCTCTCCTATCTCTGTGGTTGAAGTCACCGATGTGGTTAAAAAGCTCCTCGGTGGCAGGGCCCCAGGGGTGGATGAGATCCGCCCGGAGTTCCTCAAGGCTCTGGATGTTGTGGGGCTGTCCTGGTTGACACGCCTCTGCAACATCGCGTGGTCAACGGGGAGAGTGCCTCTGGATTGGCAGACCGGGGTGGTAGTCCCTCTTTTTAAAAAGGGGGACCGTAGGGTGTGTTCCAACTACAGAGGGATCACACTCCTCAGCCTCCCTGGTAAGGTCTATTCAGGGGTGCTGGAGAGGAGGGTCCGTCAGGAAGTCGAGCCTCAGATTGAGGAGGAGCAGTGTGGTTTTCGTCCCGGCCGTGGAACAGTCGACCAGCTCTACACCCTTAGCAGGGTCCTCGAGGGTATGTGGGAATTCGCCCAACCAGTCTACATGTGTTTTGTGGACTTGGAGAAGGCGTTTGACCGTGTCCCTCGGGGAGTTCTGTGGGGGGTGCTTCGTGGGTATGGGGTACCGAAACCCCTGATACGGGCTATTCGGTCACTATACCACCGATGTCAGAGTTTGGTTCGCATTGCCGGCAGTAAGTCGGAATCGTTTCCAGTGAGGGTAGGACTCCGCCAAGGCTGCCCTTTGTCGCCGATTCTGTTCATAATCTTTATGGACAGAATTTCTAGGCGCAGCCGAAGCGTTGAGGGCGTCCGTTTTGGTGGCCTCAGTATTGCATCCCTGCTTTTTGCAGATGATGTGGTGCTGTTGGCTCCTTCAAACGGGGCTCTCCAACTCTCACTGGAGCGTTTCGCAGCCGAGTGTGAAGCGGTTGGGATGAAAATCAGCACCTCCAAATCTGAAACCATGGTCCTCAGTCGGAAAAGGGTGGAGTGCCCCCTCCGGGTTGGGGGAGAGATCTTGCCCCAAGTGGAGGAGTTTAAGTATCTTGGGGTCTTGTTCACGAGTGAGGGCAGGAGGGAGAGAGAGATCGACAGGCGGATCGGTGCAGCGTCTGCTGTGATGCGGACGTTGTATCGGTCTGTCGTGGTGAAGAAGGAGCTGAGCCAAAGGGCGAAGCTCTCAATTTACCGGTCGATCTACGTTCCAACCCTCATCTATGGTCACAAGCTATGGGTCGTGACCGAAAGAACGAGATCCCGGATACAAGCGGCCGAAATGAGTTTTCTCCGCAGGGTGTCCGGGCTCTCCCTTAGAGATAAGGTGAGAAGCTCGGTCATCCGGGAGGGGCTCAGAGTCGAGCCGCTTCTCCTCCACATCGAGAGGAGCCAGATGAGGTGGCTTGGGCATCTGATTCGGATGCCTCCTGAACGCCTCCCTGGTGAGGTGTTCCGGGCATGTCCCACCGGGAGGAGACCCCGAGGAAGACCCAGGACACGCTGGAGTGACTATGTCACCCAGCTGGCCTGGGAACGCCTCGGGATCCCCCGGGGAGAGCTGGAAGAAGTAGCTAGGGAGAGGGAAGTCTGGGCTTCCCTGCTAAAGCTGTTGCCCCCGCGACCCGGCCCCGGATAAGCGGTAGAAGATGGATGGATGGATGGATGGATGTTGAAAACGTTTGGGGTTTTTTTTGTGCTTGGGCCTGAAAACAGGTTTTCGTCTTTGGTTTCATTATATACATAGTTCAGTATTGTCTAATAACTGTAAAAAATAAAGCTCACTACTTCACGGATTTCACCTATCACCGGTTCTTTTTGGAATGTAACCCCCGCGATAAACGAGGGATTACTGTATATACAGTATATATATATATATATCTGTGTGTGCGTGCAAACAGTAAGGTTTCATCAAGACCTTTATACCAAAAATGTCAGCAATGCCTGCTGGCTTCACACATGGCTGCAAACCCCGCAACTCCTACTCTTTTGAAGCTGTCATTCTTGTGTGTGTGTGTGTGTGTGTGTGCGTGTGCGTGTGCGCGTGTGTGTGTGTGAGACTCTCTGAAGGAGCACTGCTAAACATTGACAAACTAAAATATCTAAAAAAAAACAAGTATTTGCAAAACTACGATAAACCAAGCCATCTTATGCTGACTGACATGATATCCACTGCTCTCACTTTGCTTGCCTCTGCTGTCCAACTTTGATTCATGCCACTTATGTGTGATGAATCATGTGGTATCAAATGAGGTTTTTCTGAGGTTTGGCTGCCTTGAGATCAGTAAGGGCTTCATGACATGTGTGGTGATGTTGTAGAGAGGTCAATACTACTTGAAAGACCCCTGCCATTTGGATAATGACTATCCTCCATCCGTTTTTTTCTGCCTTCTTCGTCCCATTATTTTGTTTTACAAACTGAGAGTAAGGAAGTAATTCTCATTGGCAGAGGAAGGCATTTTGGATTGGTAGCAAGCATGCAAGGTTCCTGGCACACCTCTAGGGAGTGCTCAGGAGCCAAGATCAAGAACAGCAAAAAAACAAATGTGATAAATGGATGAAGAGAGGGACGACTGCAGAAGTGGATGAGGGCATCTCTTTGGTGTCATGGCAACCCAGACAATGTCATTTCCTTGGTGCATGCTCATGGTGCTAAAAAAAAAAATCACCATTCATCCTGCATATTCTAAACCCCCTCACACACTCATAAATGGCACATCCACACCTACTCTCATTGTATTATGTTAGCATGCCTCATTCTATTATTCTCCCCTATGTTTGCATGGAGAATGCGCTGACCCACCTCAGAGACTGATTACACCAGCCATGTGAACATTATCTCCCTCCAGTTTTCCAATTCTTTCTTTGATTTGGGCATTGTTCTTCTTAAACAGTAAATTGGGGCAAAGGCAAAACCTCAGCTGATAATTCAACAAGGACCATCCTCTGCCAAAACGCTGTGGAAGGAGAGTGCTACCGGTGTTCACCGAGATGTTGGAATTATGCACTGCATCAGAGATTTGTGTTTTTTTTTTAAATATGCATGAGTGTGTCAGTGCTTGCACGATCCAGGACGGCTCCCCATTGAACAGTTTTAGTTGAAGCTAAATCCAAAGAAGGAACAGGTCAAAGGTGGGTAAACTGTATATACCACAGACTTTATATACGATCAGCACTAAGTAGCAATTACTGCTTGCTGTGAGAGAAAATACTCCTGCGCGATATTGCTCACTCACCACCCTTCAATGTAAACTGGTATTTCTGATACAGTGGGTTGATTTCTACTTTTTTATTATTTTCCAGCGATGAAACCCTGTTCGGTTAAAAGTGTTTTGAGTAGTCGCGTGTTACATTGTTGTTAATTCTCAAACTTCTAATTGACCTTCATCACTATTTACAGTGGAATCCAGAGTAAGCTTACCTCGGCCAATACACACTGTGATGGAGACTGAACGTGGCAAGTGGCTTTTACTTGCAAGCTCAGTGTGTGGAAAAAAAAACAAATGCCCGTAAAGACAATAAAAGCACTGTGGCTCGTTGAATCGCACTTTGTACACTGCATTGAATGCACACATAACAAACCACCGCTAACAGCTCCACCGCATGAAAAACTTCGCCAAGGATTCAAGCCTGTCATATAATGCCACTTATCAGAAACGCTTCATAAACACTAATCGGTTCATGCACCAAAACTCAATGCAGCCCTGCTTACCTTTTGGCTTTGATATGTTTGTTGTTTTTGTGAAATGGGGCCATGAACGTGCCACTTCTTCTCGAAGGTAAGAGATTCACTGTGGGGGTGGTAATATGGAAATTTGCCAAATGATGACAGTTAAGTCACAGTCAAGTATCCGGTGCTTTCTCTCTCTTTTTTTTTTTTTTTTTTTTTACTCAGTGGCTAAACAGCAGCTACTTTCTGGGGGTTTTGGCAACGCGTCTGTCTGAAGTGAGCAGTTGGTTATTCGCTGTAACTCAGAATAAATAGACTTTGCATTTTTGAAAAAGTCAGATGGTATTGAAGCAAGGCAGCTAGTTAATGGTTTCAACTGCTGAACCGTTTTTTTTTTTTTAATCAATTGTATCAAATTCTGACATGGTAGTTGAGGTACAGTATTCCTGGATTATTTTAGGTGTTGTATAATTGGTGATTTGTGCCGATGTTGGCTCTCATGGGTTGTTCTTTTTTTCCTCATATAACATGCAAATTCTTTCGCTATTTGAGTTGGTCGATTACAATTCATCTCAGTCAAAAATGTTGATTTGAAAGTGAAAAATGTCAGTTCTATTTTGAAATGGAATTGAATGCAAAGCAGAACAAGTTCGCAAAGCATGTGAGTTTGAATTCCCTGCACATTCTGTTTAATTATATCCAATATGACAAGGCGGCAACGGAAAAATGGAAGCATCAAACCTGACCACCTGTGACTGCTTGTCAATAAAGGGTGCAAGGGCTTCGCCCTCCCGCCCAGCTGAGACACATTGACAGGGACAAAAATTAAATAATGCAGATAAAATATTATCATGAAAATATTTAAAATCTATGCACATATGTTTATAGATCAGCAGAGTCAATAGTATATGGCTATGACTGATTAAAATAAACTTGTTTATCTCTGGTGTTCCAAACGATGACGGACTTGCGACGTGGACACACAACATCAGCGATCAACTCTTGCTCAAAGTGTGACATGCGCAGCCAGTCCTTGTGCAATCCACATGTATGCCACTGCTCACAGCCAATAACGTTGAAATGAAGTCAACATGAAAGCCAACGATACTCATGCATCGGACCGCAACTTACCACATCAAATTTGGCCGCCATATGGTCGTCTACATGGAGGCCCTATCGGATGTGGTTTGGCTCGGCTTCCACAGTGTGTTGAGTTTTGCCTTCATATTCCACACAATAAAGTCACAACAGTAATCCCTTGTTTATCACGGTTAATGGGGACCAAAACCAGCCGTGATAAACGAAAATCCACGAAGTAGCGACCCCCCCCCCCCCATATAGGTACATGTACATAATATTTATAAGGCCAAATTTAATGGTATACATGCATGTAGAAGTACATTGTGAAGTAATTAACATGACTTAATGCTGTATACTAATAGATCTAAACATGTATAAGTTAGGTTAGTTTATGAATAACAAAATATAGTAAACATATACATGTAGTACAGTACTGTATATGTTGCTCTATGTGACTCGCTGTTGTTTTGCTTACTTTCGCTGCTTCTCGCGGACCTTTTGCGTAATTTTATTTTATTTTTTTATGAATATGTTTGAAAAAATCCGCGATGCACTGAAGCCGCGATAAACAAACTGCGAAATAGCGAGGGATCACTAAATTCAGTCTATTTCAAGAAGAGAATGTGGAACCTTGGCCGTTTGGATAAGAACAAGTGAGGTGAATTAATAACAAACATAGATTTCTCAACTAGGGGTGCCACCTTTCAGATCTGGAAATGAGGGACACTCTTCGCGGCGTATCGGCAAAATCATGCGGGCGAAAATAATTTGAGGGTTCAGCTCCCAATCACCCTGAAATGCATGGAATTTATCTGAAAATAACCAAAATGTTTTGATTGAATTGGCATTATTTTACATGTCATATTAGCCTCTGGGCCACTTGGTGGTAAGTCAGGAAGGAGAAGTCAAGAAAGCATTTAGACGTACTTAAAATGCTTTATTCGCGATGAACATTGGGGTTTTTTTGTTTTACAGACTGAAATCATCTGAAGCAGAGCATTGCCTATAAGCTATTAAAATGTGCTGTAAATTAAACAAATATTTGTCCTTTTAACAAATATGAAAGACTTACTAGCCTGAGCTTGAGCATATAGACCTGGACTACTGTATTGTAAACATATAAAGTGCCGTAAATTAAACAAAGCCTGTCTGGGGACAATTTCACTGAAAGAACTGCTGTAAGTGTAACAACTGGGGACATCCTTTACTTTCAGAGGAAGAAAAAAAAGAAACATTTGTGAACTTGTATGTCTCCATGTTCGAGTCTGAATAAACTGAACAAGGCTGAACTTGAGTATAGCGTATTACATGCATATGCTGTAGAGTGCTGTCACAGCTGTAACAACGCCTCTCTGGGGACACTTTTACGATAATAATGATAACTATTAAAACATTTAACACTTGTGTGAACCCGAATGAGAAGATGAAAAAAATGGCAAAAGTGCAAAACAATCAGGCAGCGGCAGCGCAAAGGGGCTGGGCTGCCTTCCGTGCGGGCAGACAGACAGACAGAGGATTTGGCATCGAGCAGGAAAGAACGCACCAGACGTAGGCTATGCTCGCGGGTCCGCAGGAGGTCTCGCGTCCCTCCCGCCAATACCACGTTGCTGTCTTTCATATTTCCTGACTTTTATTTTGTTCATTGTTGTTAAATTCAGCGTTCACGTTTGTATGTGACAGACGCATGGAACAGTTCGGAAAATACGGACTTTAATTCCCAATTAAAGGAAGATTCTGTATTTTACGGGATGTGTGGCAACCTTTTAGGTCTTAAGAAGGGTGTCGGTTGGATTTTGTGTACTGTGATGGGATGGCATGTTGGTTAGAGCAGATGGTTTGATCAGTGAATGGTGATGAATCTCTTGGCCTCTGTTCAGTCCTCAGCTGGAGTGACTTTGTGTTTACTTTGGCCTTAAAAAATAAATTTTAAAAAAAGCCTTTCTTAATTCGAACATCAGGTAATACTCAAACACATCCCCACTTTCCACTGCAACAACCATAGCTGTGTAAAAACACAATCAGAATTAACCAATCAAAATGTTATTTTCTCATTAAAATATACAGTATAATAGCTCAATATATAATAGCTCCTTTGACAAAGCATACAAGAGCTGCAGTTTAATTCCCTCTCGACAACAACACACGAGACTACTACAAGTACCATACAGCGCCCCCGACGAAACTCCACCAGCCGCCACTGCTGCCCACATTAATTAGCTCACATTAGCATTGCATTAACTATTGTAGAGGAGCAGACAAAACTTTTAATACATTTGCATTCCATGAGTTTCTAGTCATCCTTCGTAGCGTTATCGTGCTGACATTTCTGACATTCCCTGTCAGGGTGCTCACTTGCAGCCATGTGCCACTCTGCCATGCAGGAATCGCATGTCCTCGTCCTCCAGCGGGCGAGTACACAAACCGCCACGCTGCCATGGCAACTTGTGCAACATCCTGAACAAAAGGTCAGTGCTGCCCCTGTTGAAAATTAGTCAGTGTGCAAAATTATTTGATGCATCCCAACAGATATTCAGGAGGTCAGTGATTTTGTTTGAAACAAGACTTGTCAAAAAGTGAACAAGAGATCCGGGTGATGTCATGTCTGCAGGGTATTGCTGGGGATAAAAACGAGTACCTCCAAACATCAGCCTCCATTATCTCCCTGTGTCTTGTGAAAAATTAATTAATTCGATCGGACTTTTTTTTTTTTTTTTGCTTCAAGCACCTGCAGCTGACATGCCATCACCACACTGAGTATTCTTCAGCTCCAGGGTGCAGCTTGAATTAAAGCTGGCATTCACCAACCCCTTCCATGCGTCCTGCGTCGCTTCCTATCGTTGTCACTCTTCCACATGGACAAATGGGCCTCCGGAACACATGCAAAACTCAAATGTTTTTACAAACATTCGTTGCCGTCAACCCTTAAATCACAGTATGTGATTAGGAAGTACGAAACACCCATCATTTAAAACAAAAAAAGCATGAGTCATGTCGGCCAATAGGAACAAAAGAAAGAAAAAATTCTCACAGTCACCACAACCTTTCACATTTGTGCACTTGGGTCTTAATGTGTAGACAAATGCTGTCGCCTGCGCACACACACACACGCACACACAAAACTGTCCGCACCAGATCACATTAGCCCTCATATCTATAAGCACAGCTCTGTAAACACACACTTTGACATTTCAAGTTGAAGGGTGGTGGGTGCGAGGGGGGGGGGGGGGGTTGCGGGTTAAATGTCACACAAAATTAGCAATTTGGGCCTCGTTTCTGATGCGGAGCGACAAATCACGCAGCACCGCAGGTTGAAAAGAACATGCTTTAGGCGGATGATGCTAGACAGAGAGAGAGTGAGAGAGAGAGAGAGAGAAACATTGGTAATGTGGGCTATATGGGAAGAGGAGTTCAGTATTGAGCAACATGGAGGCTGGCAGCCTCAAGGCTCATAGGGGCGCACACAATTTGGACGATACTGATGTCGAAGATGCTGGACATAGCTTTACCAGCAAGAGTGTGATTGTTTTGACTATATAAATTCTATCCTGTAGCTTATAAGCTGAAGCTTGATCTCCCTCAAGTGAGACTTGTGTGATCCACCGGCATGCGTAAGCCACTTTTTCCCCTCGCTACTTCAGTCCTGAAATACTTTCACCATTGCAGAAATTCCACAACAAAAAGCACCGTTAATGCCGTTCATGTTGTGGCCTGTGTCTATTCCTCCCTTAAATTCATCTTGCCTGTTGCAACTTTGTTTAACTTTGACCACAGATTTCGAGAACAAAACCTACTTACTGTAAGTCATAGAAAATATTGGTTTGAACGTCTGCCAAGCACAAGCAATTAGACTTCAGCATTACTATACATGCTGGCAGCTTTTCAAAAGTAAAGGTGCTAAATTTGGTTTGTTCCGAGCAGTTGATATCAAAACAGTGCAATAGTGAAGTGGCCACCTTGCATGGGATTTAATTTGTTCATCCTACTTTGGTCTGTGATGAAAAGGAAAAGTGGTGTGGGACCCTTGAACTCTTGGGGTGTACCTGAAGTTACTGTATATTCAAGATACTGTATGTAAAGGACCCATGACCTCAAGATGGTCCATTTTCGTGACCAAAATGCATGCAGACATCTCGACTTATGCCAGTGGTCTCCAAATGTTCTCCTCCGAGGACCGTATAGAGAAAAATCTAAGGAGCCAAGGGCCACGTTGGCATTCTCCAACTTAAATGAACTTTTTAAAAGTTTCTGTTAAATGTGGTGCGGTAAATAGTTGTAGATTTTTTATTTTATTTTATTTTTTTGGGCTTGCACACACACCCTTGTATGGTATTAGAAGAGATTCACCCCTGCCCTAAGTAGTTCTTCACATTCAAAACCAAAACCAGGCAGTAAAGCAGTGTGATCTTAATTAATAATTACCGTATTTTCACGACTATAAGGCGCCATTAAAAGTCTAAAATTTTCTCCAAAATGGACAGGACGCCTTATGATGCGGAGCGTCTTGTCTATGCGCTGAGTTCCAAAACCTGACTGACAGCCGACACGCTGTTTATATAGAGAAAAGGCGGAAGTGACTGTGGACAGGCATGCGGCAAAGAAGTCGGCCAATCAGTGAAGGGTGGGCGTGTATATATATACATATGTGGAGAGAAAAGGCAGACGTGAGTGACAGGCATGCGGGAAGAAGTCGGCCAATCAGTGAAGGGTGGGCGTATAAGTGGACGCTAAAGGGACGCTACAAGCAGGTACCAACACCTGTATAGAGTGTGGCTATGTGCATTGTTGCAAAACAACTTCGGTTTTGGTTTCTAAGAACCCCCGAAAATAAATTCTACAAAGAGACGCTTACGAAGCTCAGTTCAAACTTCAAGCCATCGGTTATGCTTTTGGCATGCGTGCCCATCTCACAGCAGCGGTGAAAAACCAAGTCAAGCAAATGAACTCTGAGCTTGCCGTTATTCCCGGAGGCTTAACTAAAGAACGCCAACCGCTGGACATCGGCATCAACCGGGCGTTCAAAGTAAAGTTGCGAACGTCATAGGAACAATGAATGATCGATGGCAAACACAACTTTACAAAGAGTGAGAGGCAGCGCCGGGCGAGTTACGCCACAATGTGCGAATGGATTGTGGCTGCTTGGACGAACGTGTCTGCTTGCACTGTTGTTCGAGTTTTTGGCAAAGCCGGCATCATTTCTGTGGAGCCACATGGCAATGAGAGTGACTGACGAGAGGGAACACGGCGTTTTTGATGGATTACCGGTACTTGCACAATTGTTCAATTCTGATACAGAGGATGAGGACTTTGATGGATTTCTGGGTGATGATTGATCGAAAAACGTGAGTACATTGTACGATGGCTAAATAAAATACAACGGAACTCAGTTTTCCGTTGCCTTTTTAAAAACGTGTTTTTAGCTTGTATCTGTATGTCTTGGCATGCTACCGTATGCTACAAGCTAACGTGTTTTTAGCGTGCGCGCATGCATGCCGTATGTTTAAGCTGGCATATGTTTTACCACTTTAAAATTGCGCCCAATAATACAGTGCGTTTTGTCTATGTGTAAAATACAGAAATAGCACCCATTAATGAGACTGCGCCCAACCATACGGTGCGTCGAATGGTCGTGAAAATACGGTAATTAATAATCAATATGATCAGACCTTGACACAGACAGCAGAAAGTGGAGGAAAATGTTGTAGCTTTCGAAAAGGAATTAACTTTATTTATAATGCCAAATATTGCTATTTTAGTTGCACATTGCATATGTAGAAAAGCTCTATTAAGTGAATTTAGTAGTAGTAATTGTAGGAGTTGCACCCAACTTTTCAACACCAACACCCAATGTTATGAATTTATTTATTTTTTTGTCTATGCTCCAGGCCGCAAAAACCAAAACTAAATTTTAAAAAAGTATGGTCAGCTGCCAAAGGACCCGGCTGACTTATGCCCACTTCAACCTTTGAAAATATCCAAACGATAATTTTGGTCACTCAGTATAAGAGAATGAGGAAATGAGCAGCTTGCCTTTTTTTTTTTGTATCTGATGCCAGGTCTCTTTTTTTGCTTAACCCTCCTGTTGTCCTCGGGTCAAAATGACCCATCACTGTGTTAAAAACGCCCCAAAACCCCCCTAAATGATATTTTTTTAACTTGAAATTTTATGACTTTTCCTAGATTGGCCCCAACTGCAGAAAAATTGAAATGTTGTTTTTATTCACATTTCCATGGAAGCTGTACAAAAAAAAGTACAAAGGTGGTCTTCGGGTCAAAATGACCCATGAGGCAAATAGGGTTGAAATCAAGGTGTCACGTTCCGTATTTGACAGCAGGGGGCAGGCGTTCTTGCTTGCCGCCTGCACACCTGCCACCCATTAGTTGACGATTGCACCTGCTATATCTAGGCACTCCGACAGTCAACTCACTGCCGGAGTATTCCACGCCGTGCCATTTGCTATCGTCTATTCCTTCTCGCTTAAAACTCTGACTTACATGACTATATTGCGTGCCTTGATATTTCTCTCGTGATTGATTGATATTTTACTTAAGAACTTTCTCCTTGCCGTTTTTGTTTCGCAAGCGTTTTCTGTTATTTTCCTGGTCCTCTTTTTTACCAGCGTTTTCTGTTGCTTCGTTATTATTTCCTGGTCCTCTTTTGACCAGCGTTTTCTGTTGTCCGTTTAGACGGGGATTTTGTGTTATAATAAATTTCATTTTTTATGACAAAATTCTTTTTCTGTGTCTGCTATTTCGGGGATCCACTTACCTAGTAGTTGTGCACGAAGCGATTATTCTGTCGCTTCGGGCTCAACGTGACAGAATACTCCGGCCACCATGGATCCCGCAGACATAGAAAAGATTTTGTCCGCTCTGTCCCGTCAAGGGCAACAGACGAGTCAGCAGGGCCAAGCCATTAAGGAACTCCGCGGCGCGGTTTCCATGCTGGCTCATCGGATCGATGATTACGAACCCCGTATCGTACGATTGGAGGAACGGAGAGCACCTCCCCCGGTGGTTCGTCATACCACCACTGAGGCACCCGTCTCCTTCTCCACAATGAGTAGGGAACCGTCGCTTCCACACCCCCCACGTTACGGGGGTGAGCACGGTCAGTGTGGGTACTTTCTCCACCAGTGCTCACTCGTCTTCCACCAGCAACCTTCCGTCTATACTACTGATGACGCGAAGGTTGCTTATGTAATGAGCTTATTGACAGGTCAGGCGGCGTCATGGGCTATCGCGATGAGCGACGCAAAGCCGAACCTCTGGTCTTCTTTCCCCGGCTTCGTAGCAGCGCTTCGCCGGGTGTTCCACCATCCCGTCCGGGGCAGAGAGGCTGAGGGCCGGCTACTCGAACTCCACCAGGGGAGGCGATCCGTAGCGGACTACTCGATTGAGTTCCGGATTTTGGCCGCCCAGAGTGGCTACGACGACAGGGCGCTTTGTGGACTGTTTCGTCGCGGATTGAACACCCAGCTCAAGGACGAACTAGCGACCCGCGACAACAGTTCCGACCTGGAGGAGTTGATCGATCTCTCCCTACTGTTGGACAACCGCATGAGAGAGAGAAGCCGGGAGCGTGGAGGTGGTTGGATCCCGTTCCGGCATGCAACGCACCGTGGGGAATCCCGCGAGACGCTTCGGGCAGCTGGGTCCGGCTGGGACCACCCCCGATCTCGGAATGCTGTCACCGGGGAGGAACCGATGCAGCTGGGTGGTGGAAGTTCCGGATCGGAGGAGAGACGGCGCCGGTTCAAAGATCGGACCGGGTCTGACAGCGGTCTACAAGGACCTCACGTCGCTCCCGGCCCTCCGGAGCCTCAGCCGTCTACATTCACCGAGTACTGTGAGTCACGTCCCCGCGCAGAACCTCCCGAGCCTCGGCGAGCCGATTCCCGGCCGGGGCACCCCAAGAGACTGGAACTCGAAGGGGAGATCTATGGGGGGTCCCGGGTGCGGCGGATTAGTGCACTGATAGACTCGGGGGCTGATGATTGTTTTATCGACACCGACCTTGCCTCAGAGTTGGGCTGTTTTATCGAGGAGTTGGCCGTGAAGAAGCGCGTTCATGATCTCGATGGGCGCCTCCTGGCGGTTGTAACACAAAGAACAGAACCACTAAAGCTCAAATTATCCGGGAACCATGTCGAACGCAGACGGTTTTATTTAATGCGGTCTCGAGCCGTTCCGGTTATTCTCGGCTTGCCCTGGCTCAAGACTCACAACCCCGTTATCTCCTGGGAGCGCCCGACAATAGAGACTTGGAGCCAGTATTGTTATGAGCGCTGTTTACAATCAGCCGTAGGGGGACGCGAACGTGCCGGTGACAACTCCCCTGAAACCATCTGCCTTGACGGAGTGCCAAATTGCTATTATGACTTACGACAGGTATTCAGTAAGGATCGCGCTCGCTCTTTGCCCCCGCACCGTCCATACGACTGCGCCATAGACCTGCAAGTGGGCGCTCCGCTGCCGAGTTCACGGCTTTATCAGGTGTCTCAACCGGAACAAGAGGCGTTAACTGAGTATATAAACAGCTCGCTCACTGCAGGTCTAATCAGACCATCGCGATCACCATTAGGTGCGGGATTCTTCTTTGTAGAGAAGAAGGACAAGTCGTTACGACCGTGTGTAGACTATCGTGGGCTAAATGACATCACCATCAAAAATAAGTATCCGCTGCCTTTGTTAGACTCCGCCTTCGCTCCTTTGCAATCGGCCACCATTTTTACGAAATTAGATTTACGTAGTGCTTACCATTTGGTCCGCATCCGGGAAGGAGATGAGTGGAAGACAGCTTTTAAGACCCCACTGGGTCATTTCGAATATTTAGTCATGCCTTTCGGGCTGACTAATGCTCCCGCGGTTTTCCAAAGCCTGATCAACGACGTGTTAAGGGACGTGCTGAATATTTTCTGTTTCGTCTATCTTGATGATATCTTAATTTTCTCCCGGTCGTTGCAGGAGCATAAACAACACGTCAGACTTGTTCTACAACGGTTATTGGAAAATAGGCTCTTTGTCAAAGCAGAGAAATGTGAGTTTCATGTACCAGCCATCTCTTTTCTGGGGTTTATTATTGAGCGGGGCAAGCTGAGAGCCGACCCCATCAAAACGAAGGCGGTGGTGGACTGGCCGACACCGGCTAGCCGCAAGGAGCCACAGCGTTTTTTGGGGTTTGCTAATTTTTATCGACGGTTTATTCGCAATTACAGCCAAAAGGCACTCCCGTTGACCCGACTAACGTCCATTAAAGTCCCGTTCCAATGGGACTCGGATGCGGACTCGGCTTTCGCAAATTTGAAAACAGCATTCACTAATCCCCCCGTGCTGCAACATCCTAACCCTGACCACCCTTTCGTCGTAGAAGTGGACGCATCGGATTCGGGAGTGGGGGCGGTCTTGTCCCAGCGTTCCCCGGTCGACCAGAAGTTGCACCCCTGCGCCTTTTTCTCTCGTCGTCTCAGTGTCGCCGAGTCAAACTACGACGTGGGCAATCGAGAACTGCTGGCTGTGGTTGCAGCCTTACAAGAATGGCGACACTGGCTCGAGGGGGCTAAGGAGCCATTCACGGTATACACGGACCACAAGAACTTGGAATATATACGCTCCGCCAAGAGACTGAACTCCCGTCAGGCCCGATGGGCCCTACTATTAACCCGGTTTAATTTCACCCTCACATACTGTCCGGGATCTAAGAACACCAAACCTGACGCCCTCTCCCGTCTCCACGACCCCGCGGAAAGGGACCGAACGCCGGAGGCCATTCTCCCGGCTCATTGCATCCTGGGGGCGTTGAGGTGGGAGATTGAGCGCAAGATACAGGAAGCTCAAGATGGGGTCCAGGTCCCGGCTGACTGTCCCGCGGGGAAGCTGTTTGTGTTTGTTTTCCGCTGTTTGTGTTTGTTTTCCGCCATCCCGTGGGCGTTCCGTCGTTCTCACTATCGTGGACCGATTCTCAAAAGCTGCCCACTTTATTCCCCTGTCCAAGTTGCCGTCGGCGTTGGAGACCGCCGACCTCCTCATTAAGCACGTTTTCCGTCTCCATGGCATCCCTTTGGACATAGTGTCGGACCGGGGGCCCCAGTTCGTGTCCCGAGTGTGGAAGCGGTTCTGCCGGTCCCTCGGGGCCACGGCCAGTCTGACCTCGGGGTATCACCCACAGTCCAATGGACAAGCGGAGCGCGCCAACCAGGATCTGGGGGCAGCCCTCCGCTGTGTGTGTCTCCACCGTCCCTCTTCCTGGGCCGACCACTTACCTTGGGTGGAGTATGCGCACAACACCCTCGTCTCTTCTGCCACTGGAAGGTCCCCCTTCATGACGGCCTACGGGTATCAACCACCGCTGTTCCCGTCCCAGGAGGGACAAATAGAGGTCCCTTCTGTGCAGTGCCACCTCAAGCGGGCCCATCACGTGTGGAGGGAGGCCAGAGCCGCACTGTCCCGCACGGCGACCCGGAACCGGCAGATCGCGGACCGTCGTCGGCGCCCGGCGCCAACCTACGAAGTGGGGCAGGAGGTGTGGCTGGCGACGAGGGACCTGCGCCTGGCCGGCACGTCCGCGAAATTGGGGCCCCGATTCACCGGGCCGTTCGTGGTGGAGTCCGTCGTCAGCCCCGTCGCGGTCAAGCTCCGGCTGCCGGCCACCATGAAGGTTCACCCCGTGTTCCACGTCTCCCTGCTCAAACCGGTGGCGACCAGTCCCTTGGCTCCTTCTCCCACTCCGCCCCCTCCTCCGCGGGTCGTCGATGGTGACCCGGTGTACACGGTACGGGCCATCCTGGACTCTCGGCGCAGGGGAAAAGGTTTCCAGTATCTGGTCGACTGGGAGGGCTACGGGCCGGAGGATCGGCAATGGGTCCCCCGCTCCTGGATCCTTGATCCGTCCCTTCTTCGTGACTTCCACGCATCTCACCCATCCAAGCCGGGTGGGCCGCCGGGAGGCGTCCGTTGAGGGGGGGGTACTGTCACGTTCCGTATTTGACAGCAGGGGGCAGGCGTTCTTGCTTGCCGCCTGCACACCTGCCACCCATTAGTTGACGATTGCACCTGCTATATCTAGGCACTCCGACAGTCAACTCACTGCCGGAGTATTCCACGCCGTGCCATTTGCTATCGTCTATTCCTTCTCGCTTAAAACTCTGACTTACATGACTATATTGCGTGCCTTGATATTTCTCTCGTGATTGATTGATATTTTACTTAAGAACTTTCTCCTTGCCGTTTTTGTTTCGCAAGCGTTTTCTGTTATTTTCCTGGTCCTCTTTTTTACCAGCGTTTTCTGTTGCTTCGTTATTATTTCCTGGTCCTCTTTTGACCAGCGTTTTCTGTTGTCCGTTTAGACGGGGATTTTGTGTTATAATAAATTTCATTTTTTATGACAAAATTCTTTTTCTGTGTCTGCTATTTCGGGGATCCACTTACCTAGTAGTTGTGCACGAAGCGATTATTCTGTCGCTTCGGGCTCAACGTGACACAAGGTCACTAAGTTATTTACACACCATAGAATGTTTCAATGTTTTAGTTGTGTCTCAGATCAATTAGTAGAACACGTGAACAAGACATTAGCAGACATAAACAGGACAAGATAGGTGGTGTTTTCGTAGATGGCAGAACTCTTTTTTGTGGATTTCAAGGGGTAATAAAGGTGCTACAGATGATAGGACTCCGAATTCTCTCTGTGCTGACGCCATGAGTGTGCGTTATGACATTGAAGAGGCTCTAGAGCTGATTTTTTCTGCTGTCCAGCAAGACAACTGATTCAGAAGAGGAAGTAGAGGATGTATCAGAAGAAGATGGGGAGGAATATAACCCAGAGTATGATGAATCATCTTCAGAACAAGAAGAAATCCCTGAAGCTGAAAGAGAGACTTTCCATGGTCCTCAGCAGCATACAACCAACAAGGCAGGCATGCAGAACAAAACGTACAGGAGCTTCTGGGAAACCTGATGATCCACCTTCCACAGCCACTTCCCCAGCGAGGGCAAGTAAGAAGAAGAAATGCCAGTTCTGCCCTCAAAAGAAGGACTGCAAAACACATACTGTGTGCTATAGGTGAAAGAAATATATCTGCAAAGGCTGTGCACTTGCATACTGCGCTACATGTGCTAATTAGTTGAATGGGTTATCTTATTTTTGTCTTGTATTGTATTGTCCTAAATAGTTTACTGGAGGAAAAAAAAGAAAGAAACTTTAGTCATTGGAATGAATACAAAAGCATCCATAACTCATTTTCGCACATTTTTTTCCTTTTCTTAAGTTATAGAAATCCAAGTGAAGAGGGAGAACTATATCACACATAATGTGGTGAAGGACAAGTTGTTTCTTCAAGTAATATGAAATTTGGTGTTTAAAATTCAATGTAGCTGCTTATTTGGGGGGTTTAGTGAAGATGGGTCATTTTGACCCGGAGGACACAGGGTGTGTACAGGAAATGAGGACAACAGGAGGGTTAAAAAGTATAAATGAGGATAATAAAGTGCTTTTCAAGACAAACATGAATGATTTAATATCCCCCACTCCACCCCACCACCCCCAAAAAACAACAACAAAAAAAACCAGCCGGGAGGACCAGATTTTCACACTGTTGAGCCCAGTCCTCAATGCTTGTTGGCCGACTGCCATGGCCGGAGCACAAGGAGAGGGGGAGGACGACTTGGAACAAAAATGAGGGGGAAAAAAACAAAAACAAAAGAGCACTGGCCAGTCAGAAGTCAGCCGTTTACAGCATTCTGTACTGAGTGGGCGTCTCATCAATGGGGACTTAACCCGAGCACTGTTCTCGAGTTTAGGCACTGAAGATGACCCGCAATACTTGTCACAGAGGTCACTCAGGCTTGGCTCTTCGCCTTTATTATTGTACGCCCAGTTTCTGACTGTGCTATAGCAGCTTTTCCATTCCCATTTTCAACCTTTTCAAAAATGTTCAGGGATGGTTCCCATTCCAAAGCAAGAAATTCAATCAAAGCTCTTTGCTTCCGATAAATATACAACAACGACAACTGTGAAAAAAAGAAATGGTACAAGGAGTAGTTTAAAATGTAATTGTCCTGCTTTTTTTTTCCTGCCCCTCATACATTACATTCAATACATTCACATTGTGTCAGGATTCGAGGCGTTATTCATCTGGAGTTCTGCAGACATAATCAGACTTTGTCAAACATTTAACAAATTCCCATTCTGTTTTCTCGAAAACAAACATGCGTGACAGACAGACAGCCTTCCCAAAAAACTGATTGGGAGCCATGCTTGTGGAATTGCAGGTTCATTTGTGTTGACAGCCAGATGCGAATAATTGGTTCATCCAGTCTCATCAAAATGCAGGAAAGTATGATTTTCCCGCCGATTTTTATCAGAGACAATCAGCAACGGCAACAGAACAAACAATCAAACTTTTATTTCTTTGAAGCAACATCAGCAGCCTCCTAGGTGACCAACATTACGTGCTTTGAATGTGGAATTGTTGAGTCTGTATGCCTTGGCATTAGACCAGAGGCTGACCAGGGAACTTGACTGCCCTTCCTCCTGTCCACGTGTTTATTTTGCAATCCAAATCTGAAGCACATCACAATTGCTTTCATGTCTCACGATGCCTCTGGATGCAATTGAAGCATATTTCGAAGGTGTCATGATTTTCCCACGTCCTAATCATAACGGTCTGGAAAAAAAATGTGTAGATTATTATTGGTAACATTTTCAAAGGCCTTGTGAATTATTTCCACAGTTTTACCTTGCTGCAATTATTGTGATTTGAAATAGCAACCTGCATCTGCGCCAATTAGTGAAAGAGTTTCACCACCCTCTCGTTTATGTGCTTTTTTTTTGTTTGCCTTTTTATTGTGGACAGTAAACTGGCACAGTTGCAGCGTTAAGCAGACTCGAGAAAGCTTTTCTTCGAGCAAATTACTTTCATCCTTACTATTGCACTGTAATGTGTTATTGTAGGGCTTCTACTGGGCTGGGTTGGGGGGGATGCAGCGGACACTGATCGATTCATTTGTGCTACTGAGTTTCTTCGTATCAAGCACAATACGCTGAACAATAAGCTTAGCTCAGATACTGGTGCTAAAAACGTGAGATTTCCAGTCTGCTCCACCAATTTCATAGGATAAAATAGGTCATCTAGGGTAACACGTCACAAGGAAGCAGTGACACTTGCAGCTGAAACTGTCAACTTTTAAAGAGTTTTTTTCTACCCGAAAAAAAAGAAGACAAGATGAACATCATAGTGCTACCCATCTCCAATTTAAAAACGTCATCTACACGGTAAGCGCCTCCAGCAAATACTGTTTATATATTTTAAACATGCTGGTACCCACATACACGTACATGCAACTGTCTAAAAAGGGGGCGGGGGAATCCTACCTTTCACAAAACCGCAAAAAAAGGATTGATATAGATAGATAGCACATGTTTCTCCTACGGGAGAGCAAATAAAAGTCAAATTCAAAATTCTATTCAGTTCAATTCAACCAATGGATATTTTGGCCCAAAAAATACTTGCCACATGCAGGGTTTGTCATGATGAAGTGCATGTGAAGGTGATGCGGGGGAGAAGGCAAAGATCTATAAGGTAGGAGTGCAGGGAAAAACAAAAGTTTATTTTTTGGGGGCTGGTGTGGGGGGGGGGGGGGGGGGCAGGCAAATAAATCATTGCAGAAATTCAACTACAAGCAGCACCGCTGGTATCAGTCGTGTTGTGGCCTGTTTTTACTCTGCCCTTAATTATGTCTCGTTTGTTACATCTTTCTTCAAATTTGAGGACAAATTTCAAGAGAAATGCTACATACTAGTCATACAATTTATTGATTTGAAAGGCTGCCGGGCAAACACAATTCGACTTCAGCATTACCATTCGTGTTGACAGCTTTTCAAAAGTCAAGGTGCTAAACTGTTTGTTTGTTTGTTCTTAACAGCTGATAACAGCACAGTGAATTAGTCAAGTGGCCGCCATTGCATGGGATTAATTGTGTAGCAGAATGCAAATGTTGACCGACATTTTGGGAGCTTGTGCCCGCGTGTGGTTTCAGGTGCTCAGTCAATTAAACAGAGAGATGAGTGAAAAATAAATAAAATCACGTGGGAATGATGCACCTCTGCAGTTTCTTGCTGGTGGTGGTCCATTTTTGTGTAATAACGGTTAACCCTCTTGTATTATGACAATTTATTTCAATGCCATGATCAGCGCTGGTTATTTTGAAAGCATCGGCATCGCTACCGCAATGATCTGCACTACCTGACGAGCGACTGAGATTCTCCGAATGAAACTACCGTGTGTGTGCAAACTGTTCAATTGAGCCTGCACTTCTTTATTCGACCGCGCAGAAACGGGAACAGTCCTGTTTTTCACTGAACACATTTTCCCATTCACTCTGGTTGAAGACCCTCTTCAGTGGGTGGGAGAATAGAATGGATTGCGTGGGAGGGAAAATGAATCAAAGGCTGAGTTTGGAAGGGAAAAAAGTGAAATTGAGCGGGCTTGAGGTAAAAAGAGGGCCTGCAAGGAACAGATACAGAACAAACAGAGATAAAGAAAATATAGAATGGCAATAAGAAAGTCGATTCTCGTTTGGGATGAATGTTATTTGTAGTTTCCTGCCTCCTCTTTAAACACATCTTTGCTCAAATGATGGACTGTGGCTGTTATCTTTACTGTCTGGCACAGCACAGAGCCTGTTAAACGCAAGAAACCACGATGTAAACTTTATGGCACAACATTAATACATGGGCTCACCAACACATCCATCCCTGCAAATACCCTGTGGGTGCATAACGACACTGCACTTTGCTTTATTGTGCTGTCTCAGAGTTTTAGGGAGTCCAAGTTGAACAAAGGAAGGTGACTACGTTTCTCACGGTGTCTTTGCTAAGCAGAAAAAGCATTCACCTTCAACATGTTTGTGGATGAAATAGGTTGTTCCGTGTGTTCTCTGTGAGTACATAACTGTTTTCGATTTGCTTTTTACATGGACTGGGTGAACACACCCGAATTCATAAGCACACCACAGTTGAAATCACACACTATTGGGTCAGTGGCTGTCGCCACCGGGCACTCAATTTAGGGCAACGCACATCTGAAGTTGGTTCAATTTGGGACAGAATCACCTCCCAATAAAACAGCGTCTGTCTTCCCATGGCCAATTTCATCAGGCGCGAATGCACACTCACCATGCCTCCCGCGACATCTCCCTTTGCTCATTTTTTATTTACCTCCTCACACCACTGCTGTCCCACTTATTTGGCCTTGCTGCTGGAACTGGACAGGCTCCCTCTGGAGACGGAGCTCTCATTGTGAAGACTTTGGAAAATGATGCTGGCGCAGTGCCTTTAAATGCACACTTTGATGCGTGCGCACAGCCAGAAAGAGAGAGGACGTTACGTGGTGCGTTAGCTTCATGCGTAACCCCACGCGAATGGTGAAGCTGCGCTGCCAATAAGAGCGATGAAATAATTGGTCTGAGGGGAGTCCCGTTTTGTCTGCGTCAGGAGAAACACCTCAGTGATAAAAGGCACAGATGCACAAATCAAAATAACACTTGGTGTCAGAGCAGTCTGACCATGGGAAAAAAAAACCTAAACAAAAAAGAAACGGCGACTTGATGGCTTCTCTTTTAAGATTGCAGCAAAAGCATGTCCAAGAAAATGAGTCAACCGCTTGCTGTTTTAGCACAAAGGACAGCTCCTCACAGGCTTTTACATGATTAAAAAAAGCTCACATTAGATTTTTCCTGTCCCGATGCCTTTCTTTTGAAGGTCTTTGAAGATGACACAGATGTTTGAAACGCCTCAATTACACAGCGAGCCGTGCCAGATTCATTGCTCTCCTCAGCTGCCAGCCTCAATTCTTTGCTAAATGAAAAATCCTCTGTGTGACTGAGTTTTGTCAACTTAAACACGACTTTTCTGAATCCATGGCATGACAAAAGGTTTCAGTGATGTGTTTTGAAACTGCAGGCATCATTCCTCAGGCATATTTTAGGCTCACGCAATAGCGAACCAAACAAAAACTTGGACAACTTGCATTCTCGTGCTGTTAAAAGGGGGGGACAACCAATCTGCCTTATTCCCAAAAGTGACATTATAAAGAGAGGCCTCCACAGGGACCACAGTCACCAACAGCTTTTGCTGCATAGGCAAGCCAATTTGCATCTCGATCAAGAAGCACGCAAAGGCAGTGGTGTCATGTACTGGCGCAGCTCCAACTTACAGACTCAAAGCGTTTGATGGAGCGAGGACAGCGGTGAGTCCACAAAAATGAAAACATCTCCTGTCTTAAAGTGATACATTTAGTCGGAGTGGCACCATGTGTTTTGTTTAGTTTTTTTGCAAAACTGAAACACTTTACCAGGCTTTGTGATTACAGCATAAGGGCAGCAAAATAAAGGCTAGTATATACAATTAAAGCAGACATGATAAATAGTACATTTCAGAATTTCTTCAGTTATTATTATCATAATTATTGTTTGTGTATGTCCTGGGTACGACGTTAAACTGCATCCAACTGGTCCTCCAGGTTGGGGGTTGGGCGTGAGGTTAACAACCTCACCCTGTAAAACAAAACCTGTTACAGAAACGACGAGAGGAAGCCATTCCGGTAAACCACGGCGAAGAAGAGACGGCACATCCTTGGATGTATCTATGACGGGGCCGGGTGAAATCCAGCAGGAAGCCCGACCCCTGATGACCCAGATCTTTGGAACCAAAACCAACACCAGAGTAGGCACCTGGAATGTGCGCACAATGTTCCAGTCTGGTCGCATGGACCAGGTGCTGAAGAATATGAGGGACTATCGCCTGGACATCTTAGGCGTTAGTGAAATGAGGTGGACGGGGCAAGGGCGTCTAGTGGTTGATGGAGCAACTTTTCTGTACTCTGGGAAGCAAGACCACCATTCCCATGGAGTCGGCATCATCCTCTCCAATAGTGCAGCAAAAGCATTGATTGGATGGAAGCCGGTGAATGAACGGATTATTACAGCAAGGCTCTACACCAGATATGCCAAAGTAACCATCGTACAAGTCTATGCCCCAACCGAAGCTGCCTCAGCGGACGATAAAGACACCTTCTACAACCAGCTCCAGACCGTGCTTGAGGAGATCCCCAGACATGACATCAAAATGCTGATTGGAGACTTCAACGCAAAACTGGATAATGACAGAAGGGGCCTGAATGCCACAGTTGGACCACATGGGTCTGCAGGCTCCACGAACGACAACGGGGAGAGACTGTTGATGCTAACCAGTACCAACGGCCTCAGCATTGGCAACACCTTTTTTGAGCACAAGCGGATCCACAAAGTAACCTGGGTTTCACCTGGTGGCGGGACCCAGAACGAACTGGACTACATCTGCATCAACACAAGGTGGCGCTCGTCATTGCTCGACGTTCGCTCCCACAGAGGTGCAGATGTGGGTTCAGACCACTTCCTTGTGGTGAGTAAAATCAAGCTGAAGCTGAAGAAGGTGAAAAGGGTGCAGCCCAAGAGACCTTACGCAGTGGACAAGCTAAAGGATAACAACATCTCAGAAAGCTTCTGTGAGGAGTTGAGTAGGAAGCTCAAGGTATCACAACACCTTGCAAACATTGAGGAGCAGTGGAGTATGTTCTCTTGTGCCATTGCTGAAACTGCAGAAGCAGTTATCGGCACAAAGAGGGGTACCAACAAAGAGAGATGGATAACAGACAACACCTGGAAGTTGATTGATGAAAGGAAAGTGGCCAAGATAAAAAGAGAACAAAAGAGGAGGCTCCGGAGCTGGAGGATGGAAGACGAGGAGTACAGGCGCTTGGACAGGGCAGTGAAGAAGAGTTGCAGGAAGGATAAAAGACAGTGGCTAGAAGAGAAAGCAAGAGAGGCACAGGAAGCAGCCGAGAACAACAACACGACGACCCTATACAAGATCGTGCGGGAGCTAACCAACTCCAGGAGCAGCTCTAGCGTGCCAATCAGGAGCAAGGATGGCAGGACACTTCTAAGCGACGAGGAGCAAGAAGCAAGATGGCTGGAACACTTCAGGGAGGTTCTCAACCAACCAATGCCTCCCGTGCTCTTCAATTTCGATCAAGAGACACCAGCTCCAGCTCTAAATATTACATCGAAAGAGATATCCGAGACTGAGGTTGCCAGAGCAATCAAGGGCCTTAAGAACAACAAGGCACCGGGACTCGATGAGGTAGCTGCCGAGATGTTGAAACACGGCCAAGACGCTGTTGTGGAGAGCCTTACCCACCTGTTCAACCTGATTTGGCATGCTGAAGAGGTTCCTGCCGACTGGAGACGTGGGGTCATTGTCACGCTTCCTAAGAAGGGAAACCTCGCAGACTGCAATAACTGGCGGGGCATTACACTGCTGTCAATCCCCAGCAAGGTATTCTGCAGTGTCCTGCTACATCGCCTTAAAGATGAAGTGGATAACATCTTGAGGGAAGAGCAAGCCGGTTTCAGGAAAGGAAGGTCTTGCGCCGAACAGATCTTTACCCTTCGAAACATCATAGAGCAGTGCCAAGAACTTCAGACACCACTCATGATCAACTATATCGATTTCAAGAAAGCCTTCGACAGCATCCACCGGGAGTCACTGTGGCAGATCGTCCAGCTGTATGGTGTACCCCTCAAGTACATCAACATCTTCAGGTCATTGTACCACAACTCAACCTGTTGTGTCAAAACCAACAGTGGCACAACTGATGATTTTGACATTGTCACTGGTGTAAGACAGGGTTGCATTCTGTCACCCCTACTCTTCATCATCATAATTGACTTTGTGATGAGGAAGTCCATCACAGGGGAAGAAGTTGGTATCAAGTGGGGAGGGAGCAGACTAGCTGACCTGGAATTTGCAGATGATTTGGCTCTGTTAAGTCACACCCAGCCCGCACTCCAGGAGTTGACCAACAATCTGCATGAGCACGGAGTTAAGGTCGGTTTACGAATTAGCCAGGAAAAGACCAAGGCCATGGCCGTCGGACAGCACCAACACCTTCAACCACTCACTCTACACCAACATGACATAGAGTACATTGACAGCTTCACATATCTTGGGAGTAACATCTCAAATACAGGTGGTGTGGAGAAAGACGTCAACAGTAGACTTGGTAAAGCTGCGGGAGTGTTCCAACGCCTCCGCAACATCTGGTCATCGAAAGCCATCACTACGACCACCAAGCTACGCCTCTATATGTCAGTGGTTATCCCAACAGCGATTTACGCCTGTGAGACATGGATGAAGACAGCCAACATTACCAACAAGTTAGATGTCTTTCATCGGCGTTGCCTGAGATCCATCCTGAGGATCTCATGGAGAGACCACATCACCAACGAGGAGGTGATGAAGAGGGCAGGAGTGGCTGAACTGTCAGACATTGTCTCTGAAAGGAGAAGGAAAATGATCGGCCACGTACTCCGGCTGCCAAGAGAGAGACCGGCAAGTGTGGCCATGGACTGGATGCCAGAGGGTGGAAAGAGGAAGAGAGGTAGGCCAAAGAAGACGTGGAGACAGACTGCCAAAGAAGACCTCAGTGAGATGGGTGTCAGCTGGCATGGAGCAAGAAAGGTCGCCAGTGACCGGAACAAATGGAGGAGGCTCGTCGCCCAATGTTCCAAATAGGAGCGGGCGGAACTAACTAACTAACTAATTATTGTTTACAGGTTTAATGCTCTTCATCATGTGACTCTCTGGAGACTTTCTGTTCTTTTGAAAAGCAACCTAGCAAAGAAATGTACGTGTCAGAAAGTGAATGAATGAGCAGTAGATAAGACTTCTTTTTCATTTAGCCGCTCTATCTGTGCCTGAAGCAAAACAGTTTTTCTATCCACTGTGATCGCCACATTAACACAAACACAAATCAAAAGAATGAATCGTCTGAATGCATTTCCACGAGCGTGACACAGTGGCCGAAATAAGAAGCCACAACAATCATTTTAAATTCAAACAGAGGAGCTCGCAAACCAAGCTGCACTCACATAATCATGTTTTCAAAAGGCAGGCAAAACATGCGAGCGAGATGAGTCGAGAGAAGACTGTCAGGACACGAGATCAGCAAACAAAGGAGCAGTCGTGAGCTCACTCGCGGGCCTAAAGGTCAACCGTAAACAAAGCGCATGAGAATGGCTTCCCTCATTATTGTCATCATCCACACACGTCTTGGTGGTGTGTTTCCGAGTGAGCCACACGGTCCTCTACTTCAGGATACATATTTTTTCAAAAGTTCTGCTTCAAATGGACAATCCCTTTTTGAGAGCCATCAGTTTGGAACACAGAGTGGTCACTCTCCAGGTTAGCATGCTAGCTAACGATTAATCATTGTATGGTGAGTGCATGTATTTGGTAAGATCCAGTCAAAATTTTGATTCTTGGGTGTCAAGTTCTGATTTTAGTTCTGATTTTAGTTTTGATTAGTTTGAGTCATTTTGGTACTCTTTCAAGTCGGTCAAGTTTTGGTCAACTAAAAGTCTGAGCATTTTCGTCTTATTTTAGTCAAAGACAACTGCTGACATTTGAGCGAAAGTGGAAAATCCAGGTCCAGAAAGTAAATAATGCTGCCATGGGTGCTTCTTCTCAATCTGCAGGTAAACAAGCTCCTTCATCTGCCAGTTGAACAGAAACGCCGTTGGCTCAAGCCAAACTGTTTCTGCATGATCTGTCCTGTTTGTTTTGTTGTTTCATTCTCCGGGGGCTGTGGTAGGCATTCCCTCATGAGCCGAACCTGATGCTTATCATCCTCGTTATCCAGCTGCCTTAACTTTGTCCGGGCTTCATTTTCATGATCAATGCACCCTTAAGTGGGAGATGTCCATGATAGTTATATGACACAACATTATTTCACTAGAAAGTACAGTAAATATTCTCTAGTACGGACTCGTGTTTGCGTTGTCCAATTTGTCCTGATAACAGAAATTCCTCATTTGGGAAATGAGCATGGTACATGTCCTTTATGAACCTGCAAGTATGTTGACAAAATGCACGTGTAACAACACAATCAATAAAATACAAAAATATACTGTCCAAAAACTGTTTATATAACAAAAACTGCAATACAGGTGTATCCCCAAAAAATCACAACAGTAAAATACGTACAGTATTTGAATGTTTATTTTTTTCTGTCTTGGGAAAAAAATGTGTATTTTGGATTGTTTTGTTGGATGCATTCTTTGGTTTATGACAATGTTTGCCTGCATGTCATACAGTTTTCTTGCTAGTTACAATACAATACAATACATGCTGATTTATATAGCGCTTTCATAACAGTGGCAGCTGTAACAAAGCGCTTAACAAAACAGTTAACATAAAGCAAAATAAATACACACAACACATAACATAAAACACGGACAGTCGTGCAGTCCTAACCACGTTTCTGTCACACGCTTTGTTGTTTGAAGCAGTTTGAGATGAAAGAGGAGAGAATCAAAGTGTCCTTTAACCAGTGGAACAGAGACGTCATGCTCAAAATGTGCACACGTCGGCTACAAGCTAAGTTTCAAAGTCAACAAGAAGCTGTAGCATCCATTGACGAAAAAAGAGATTGGTTCACTTCTCCTGTCCCATGGAAATCCATTTCAAATCCAAGCAGCGACTCTCGGTGCCAAATACGCATCGGCGCTCTGCGCCAACGCTCCTCTCTCCTCATCCTCAACTTCAGCAGCCATCCATCCAGCCGCACCAATGCCGACTGTCCAACAGCGCCGACATCTCCATGAACAAAACGGGGCTGTGAAAAATGCTGCCCATTACATTCCTCCCAATCAAAATCTGTGCTGGAACAGGCGTGCTGCCGAACTTGTTGCAAGTAACTGTCCCGTTGATCACCGGTGTCTGGTAATTCTTGTGCATACTGAAGGATTTTTGTTGCCATTTGCATTGCTTCCTTGCTGGATGGTGGCTTGTCATCAGGAGTTGAATCGATGCCTTGTTTTTTAAAGTTTCGTAGATTTGCGTCTTTCCGACTCCAAGTGTCTGCTGGATCTTTTTAACTTTGTGTCCAGCCTCGCTCAAACGGATGCATTTCACTCGCTCCGCTCCAGTCGTTACAGTTCTTCTACGTTTCGATGCGATGATCTACACGACGTAAGTGAATAAAGTTAAAATCTTTCGCAAGTACAGTAAAACGCACGCCACTAAAAAGTTGCTTACACGTCTTCGTTTCGAATCTGATGAATGAAAACAGCGAAGCGAACACGTTTCTTCGGTCATGTCGAGTGGGTGCTGCTTTTAAGCTAGTGCCGCGTTCTCCAGGACGTAAGTGAATATTAAAATCATTCACAATTACAGTAAAACGCACGGCAATAAAAACTCACTTGCACGTCGTCGTTTAGAATCTGATGATCGAAAAACGCGAAGTGAAAACTTGTTTCTGCGTCAGTCTTTTCCGTCGCATCGGGTGGGCGTTGCGTGTATTTAAGCTCCCGCGGCATGACACCTCCATCCGGGTTACGGGTAGTGGAATTTCCGCTTACGCAAGTTCCGGTAACACGTAATATCGTAGTCAAAATGTTAATGCATAGGTTTTTATTCCGGGTGAAGGATATTCCTTTCCATAGAATTCCGGGGATGGGAATATTTACTGTATAATGGTTCTTGCCACAAACTGTTTTCACTTGACATTCCCCAACAGATACACTTTGCCTGTCCAAGTTGTGGTGTAGCATAGTCCCTTGAGAGAGATGTTGTATTTGTTGCCATGTTTGCTCTGTTGAGAATGTCTCCATAGCCAAGCCTTGTCAGGACAGTAAGGACTCATTTGCAAAACATATGAGACACACAACCTGTTCGCTTTTCTCTGGCAGTCTGTCCACGAGTTGTTAATATTCAATGTGCAGTCACTACAGGCACCAAAGGAACGATCTTTCAACAAGTGCAAAAAGTTTATTTAGCCTTTCTTCTTGATGCTAGCAGACTGTGCACTTACAATTATTAGCCCCTGTGGTTGATTTTCTTTTTATCTGCATCTTCCAGTTTTTACAATTTATAATAATAACTACGAAAAAAATTAACATGGCAAGACGACAGAAGGGTTAGGACAGAGGAACCCATAGAATTACTCATCATTGTGCTGTTATGACAAAATGCTATACTGTATCCAGACAAAATTACACTGATAAAGCATATGATGAATTCTTAAGATTATTTAGACAATTATACAATTAAAAAAATCGAATTCAACGATATGGTGGAAATTAAAAGTCCTCGGATCAGTGGAAGTTGAAGGGATGATCGAATGCTTGCAAAAAGAAAAAAAAATCTATCGAGAATTCATAAAATGGGACGAAAGAAACAGGATAGCTACTATAGGCCTTGTTTTGGCGCATGGCACAGCGCAAATGCCCAAGGGGCGGGACCAGACAACATTTCATAGACCGATGCAGTGTGGCGCAGTGAGACAGGGGCTACCATTTGGGCATCAACACAGAGTGGACTGCAACCTTGTCCGATCAATCAAGTGATTTCTTTCCATTCCTTTATATGCGGCACACGTGACTCGCATAGAAGTATGGAATGGTGGCAGAAGGTAGAAGCAACACAAACTTCAGCAAGGAGGAGACCAATTTGCTTGTTCAGGAGTTTGACACATGCAATGTACGGAAATGAAAGCAGACCTGTTTTATTGGAGAGAGAGAGAGAGAGAGAAATCCCATTCAAATCACATACTGTTTTGCTGACCTGATTTACTGATCGTTTATAGCACAGGTGTCAAACTTAAGGCCCTGGGGCCAGATCTGGCCCGCCACATCATTTTATGTGGCCTGTGAAAGCAGCTCGAACATGTCAACTGCCATGATCCTGTCTAAAATGTCGACCAAAATTTTAAAGTCTCATATGTAATAAATAAGAGATATATTCTAAGCATTTTCTTGTGACCAAACCCCTCACAAATGTCACTTCAGCAATAGTTGAATCAACAGTTATTCTTGACTTCTTCATATGGTTTCAGTCAGAACGGCCCTCCTAGTGAAACGGTAACTAAAATGTGATGCCGTGGTGTATGTGTGACAGTGAGACAGAGGCTACAAGATAACCCTCACTCGCAAGATGCCAGTTTGACAGTTACGTAGGACCATAAAATAGGGCTAATGTTGGCCTCAGCAAGGCGAAAGCAACAAAAAGAAACATAAAATTTACTCCAATGTGTCCCCATCCCTCCAAATCAGAAGTGGGCTGAAATGTCCATGTTTGAGCAGAGACAAGCAATGCAGGATAAAGGCCTTTATTTTCGTAGTCTGAACTGTAAACCCGAGTCACGATCATGTGCCCACAATTTCAAAACCCAAAGCAGAGCCAAAAGAAAACTTAAGAGCAAATACAATACTTTATTAAACTAAGAGATCACGAACACGTCAGCAAGGATGAATGCAAAAACAAATAACTACAACAGCATAAGGCTGACATGAAAACACAAAATATACAAGCTGAATGGCAAATAAGATCAAGGACACGAAATGGAAATTAATGGAACGAAAGCACAACAAAAAGCTCACAAAACAACTTGGCCCGATTGGGAGAAAAACATGTGAATATAATAAACACAAAGAAGACCTGACTATACAAGAAGGGACAAAAAAAAATCTAAGCCGAGCTGGTTTGAAAGCATACAGGAGACAAAATAAGCTAATTTAGACAAGGATAACAAAAAACTGAATTACTTCTATTTGACAATGTTTGAATAAATAATACATAGCTGGAAATAATAACAAGTATCAAACAAAGGATGTAGACAAACAGCAACATTATTCCAGCGACTTCTCCAGCACCTAAGTACCCAGGTGATTGAAATCCCAAGCAGGTGTGCACTGGAGGCTCCATCAATCCAGCGGGCCCACAGACTGGAAAAAGAAACAATCAGCTCAATCGGTCGTCCATTTACCAGTCACCTTGACAGGTCTGCGAAACCATCGTGTGCACTCATTTAACTGCTTCATGCCATTTGATTGGTGAAATGAAGTCAAAGGTCACCAGCGGTTAGCAGACAATGAAGAAGTCTCTCCGATGAGCCAAACCAAGTAGATGACAACAAGCACAACAAGCACTTATGGAGTGACAATGTAGGGATTAAAAGCGTTGTTTCTTCTTCACATAAATACTCGTATAAGAAGTATGTTGCATTAAAACTACTAAGTACAATCTATGCAAAAAGTGATCCGAGTCACTGTAACAAGGTAAATGTAGCATGTTACCACCCACCTCTGGTACTGTATCTTGTCGACTATGCAGTATTTGGTTCTTAGCCACAAATGGAATCTAATGAGTATAACCAGCAATTTAACATTAATGTGGAATTTTTCACTTCAATGATAATATCAATAAAGCGAGCCTAATGTGGCTTCAAATCAAGGAAACGCAAACAAGCCTTTCTAAATCCAATAATCCCTGGCAAAGGCTACAGCAAATGCAGACAAAGCCTTGTAAACTGGTCTGATCAATAGGAATACTGAGAGAATGAACAAAGAGACAAGAGTGTTGGAACATCTCCAGATTGCTTCCGGGATGCCTTTAGGAAATTGCGGTTGGTGTTGAGGGTCAGCAGTGTCAACTGCACAGCTCATGGGATGAATACCCACTTTCTGGTCGATCACTCGGAAGTTCACATTTGCAAACACGCTTTTATAGTCTTTCCGGGCTTTTTTAATGATTTATAAGGTGTCTTCTTGACTGCCTAGCTTATCACACAAACACAAATGTGGACACTCGCAATCACACACACACACACAAAGAAGCCATGAAAGACCACACACGGACAGTCCCAGTGGGGCACGTTTTGTTTTTTTTCCTCGCGCAGAGATGGGCATTCGTCACCACAAAGCTTGAAGAGTTCTGCTGCGAAAATGGAATGGTGTTTATCTTCATCTCTGTCATTGTCTCAGAGGAATGAATATGTCTGGTTTGCTTCCATTCACCCTCATGATTCTGCATTTGTTATTCTTGTATTATTTCTGATACAATGACCTTATAAAATGACTGCTGCATTGCACTTAATTGTATTTCAGTTTTCTTATCTTGATTTAAAATTCGCCGACATCAAGATGTGCTGGGTAACATGCTGCTCCAGTTGACATGACTGCACTGTTGACCTGTGACACCCCGAGGGATGCCGGAGGACAGCTTATGATGCCTTCTCCTCATTTCTTTAGGAGCCTTTTGAATTGCATTCCCAGGACCCTGATTCTGTCTGGTTGCTGATCAGATGCAAACTTGACTTGTTCACCAACACGAGGAGCCAAAAGGTGAAGGCGAGCGATGTGTGAAACCCTCTGTCATTTGCATCGCAGATACATTATGTGGGCAACATTATGTGGATCTGAGTGTTGTGGTTGCCCTAAATTAATTATTAAATTAAGGAATTGAAGTTAGTTCTACTGCTACAGTCCAGTGAGGTCAGTTTTTACCATTTTATTCCATCGTGGACAAGGCATGATGAGTTGAGGTGGAGCGTGTAAAACACTTTGATAACTCAAGGACAGAGTTGGCTTCGACCACTAGACCAGAATCTTGATAGCATGGGCCTACATGGCCAAGCTGCTGTGTCGGATAGTGCTGTCAATCAAGCAGCCCAAGGACTCTGGAGCCATAGAAACGTACTGTGGAATGTCTCCTTGGTCTGATGGACAAAGTGGAGACAAAGTAAAAATGTGCTACTGCAGTTTTATAAAAGGACAAGTCACATATATTCAATCAGACAGTATTATGTTCCAGTGAATGACATAGCATGGGTTGGCCAAATGTGTCATGTAAGTTTTAGAAAAACCTCGGTTAAGTTCACACTTCACCGGCGTTTCAAACATGTGGCTGGAAGGGAACACACCTGTGCCATTTATTTGCTGCCTTACATCTTCCTGATGATTGAGGGGAAGAAAATGGAAATTTTCTGCATAATTAATCTCAGTGATAGCGCAATAATGAAGTTCTAAATTGCCGTGGCACACGTTGTGTGCACAATGTGGTGCCTTCAGAATGGAGGCAGCTGCAGGAGCTGCGGAAGCATAAGACTCGAAGCGTGTTTTGGTGAAACTGCTGGAATCTATACAGCTAAATGAGTTCCCATCGACTCAATGTGCCCTGATTGACGTTTAAAGCCTCAACTCAAACAAAATCATGGTGGCCTCTTAATTATAGCGTCTTTATCCAGGCTCCATGTGGACAAAGGCTAAAGAAACACTGCATTTAGTTCTGACAAATGTATACATAATTGATCATCTTGTCTTGAATTATTTATTGCTATCAGGATTTAAATATTGCATCGCTCGCTTCAATAATGAATCCCTATCAAATGCAATTCACTGAATCTTACAATTATAAGCACTTGGCTAAGGCTAATTATGCATCGACTGAAAAACTGTCGCGTAGTCTGTGAAGCTAAAAATTTGAAAGGGAGTTAAAAAAAAGAGAAAAAAAAACAATGTGTGTGTGTGTGTGTGTGTTTTATATACATATATATATATATATATATATATATACATATATACAATATATATATATGAGTGTGAGTCAATTGACGGAGGCCCAGAGAAGTGTGATGAAAAGGCCGATACCCGAGAGGTACATCCAGATGACCATACCTGAAACACTCGAAACTGCCAAACAAAGGCTCCAAGCCTTGTCCAGCCGCCTAAAGCGGTACACGAAAGAGAATGAGGCCAGACGAATAAACAGGATGTTCGCAACACAACCTGCGAAAGTGTACGCTCAGTGGCACGGTCCTAACAACAGCAGAGCTGACCCACCAAGACTGGAAACTGAAAGGTACTGGAAAGGCATATGGGAGAAGGAGGTTGCACATAACAGCAGTGCACAATGGCTGGCGACACTGAGACAGGAGCACAGCAACCTCCCTGAACAGAACCCAGTTACCATAACAGTGGCAGGCATACAGGAAAGAGTCTCAGATATGAAGAACTGGACAGCACCAGGCCCGGACATGGTCCACACCTACTGGCTAAAGAAACTCACAGCACTCCATGAGTGCCTAGCAGCACAAATGAACCAGCTGCTGAGGGATGGGACTCACCCAGGATGGCTAACCGAAGGGCGAACGATCCTGATCATGAAGGATCCCTCAAAGGGTGCAGTCCCATCCAACTATCAGCCAATAACCTGTCTCTCCACAACATGGAAGCTCATGTCAGGCATCACTGCGGCTAAGATAAGTGGACACGCGGATCAATACATGAGCGAAGCACAGAAGGGCATTGGTAGAGACACCAGAGGAGCCAAACATCAGCTCCTGGTTGACAGAACAGCCGCACAAGACTGCAGGTCCCGGCATACCAACCTGTGCACAGCCTGGATTGATTACAAGAAAGCCTATGTTATAGCCTGGGCTATATTGATATTGAGTGATTGATTGATGAATTATGCTCGCAAAGAAGAAAGCTTATGCCTGACATGATAAATTGATTATGCTTGCAAAGAAGAACGCTTATGCCTGCAATCATTAATTGACTATGCCTGCAATGAAGAACGCTTCTGCTTTTAATAAAGATATATTCTTTATTATGTACTCACATTTATAATCCTTTTTATGCATTATATACTCACATTTAGACTCAAGAATGCTTAGTGCACTGTGTGGAAGTTTAGGGACGCAACCACCTTTCCGAGGACGTGGTTGGGAAGAGATAAGTGTTAAGACTAAACAGTGAGCAAGGTTGGACAGTGAATGGGGCCATCAACACCAGCTGCAACGTGATGTTTTTGTAACAATTGCACACATGTACGTAATTTACACTCACATACACACACATAGTCAAACAAGTTCAGTGTGTGTTCAACAGCCCCCACCCTTTAGGTTGGACACACCTATGTAGTAGCTTTCCCAATAAATGAGGAGGTGAAGGGGGAGATCGTTAGGGTGACGTGCCGAGAACTGAAACCGAACGCTTCTCCTCGTTCCCTCCTGGTACCAGAATTGAGTCTCCTGTCTCCTCCTTGTGTTTTATTCCTGAGTGTCAAATTGGACCAACCTGACAGACTCGATGCCACATACATGGATCACTGAATGCTTGGAGTTGTATAAGGTGAACAGAACCCTAAGAGCCTTCGTTGCGAACTCGATGAGGATGTGGAAAACCACACTTGAAGCCAATGGCAAGCCACTTACCCAAGTGTCCATCAAATGTGGCATATACCAAGGTGATGCACTTTCCCCACTGCTGTTCTGCATAGGACTGAACCCCCTAAGCCAAGTAATCACCAAGACAGGCTATGGATACCGCCTCAGAAATGGAGCTACGATCAGTCACCTCCTCTACATGGATGACATAAAGCTGTATGACATAGACTCCCTGATCCACACAACCAGGATCTTTAGCAGCGACATCGGGATGTCATTCGGGCTTGAGAAATGTAGTCGGATGGTGACTAAAAGAGGAAAGGTAGTCCGCACTGAAGGGGTCTCACTCCCTGAAGAAACAATAGCAGACATTGAGGACAGCTACAAGTACCTCGGTATACCACAAGCCAATGGCAACCTCGAACTGGCAACAAGGAAAGCGGCTACGGCCAAATACCTCCAGCGAGTGAGGCAAGTCCTAAGAAGCCAGCTCAATGGCAAGAATAAGACCCGGGCAATAAACAGCTATGCCCTGCCAGTGATCAGATACCCTGCAGGAATAATAAGGTGGCCAAAGGAAGAGATTCAGACCACGGATGTTAAGACCCGAAAGCTCCTAACCATGCATGGAGGGTTCCATCCCAAATCCAGCACCCTGAGACTGTACGCAAGCCGAAAGGAAGGAGGCCGCGGACTAGTGAGTGTGAGAGCCGCTGTCCAGGATGAAACACCCAAGCTCCATGAATACTTTTTCTGCTTGGCTCTCCACCAAGGCGGACGCTTTCTGCACAGCTCCCTGCCCTCCCACCTTTTTTTTCCCTGCTCGCCACTTAGTCTTTTGTGCTGTCTTTTGTCTAACTTTTTTTTTTTCCCTAGCCTCCTACCGTGTTTTCATCCGAAGTACTAACCATGGAATTAGTTGGCTGGTCTCTCGATGTAATCCACAAAATTTTTTCGACGAAAAAGAGCGGGCAGTGGGGAGCCTGCTTGCCCTCTGGGGACACTTGCTGCCGGATACGCCCTGGATCCATGGAGAAAGTGGAGACCGGTGTGCCTGACAGTACAGTCCGTGGAGGATGTGGAAGACATCTACATTATTGGCCTTTTGATAACAGGTATGCTGCTGTTTGGTGTTGGCAGCTTGCTGTTCTATCGCAAAATTCAACCGACGGGAGCGGCTCTATTGGAAGTGAAGAAGCTGCCGGTCACTCTGGATGGCTTGGCGCGAATGTCCAACACTCAGACTCAAGCGGTGACTGAGCTCAATCGCAATATTGTTGTGATTTTGGAGCGACTCTGCGCGATCGATAATACCATGGAGACGTTGGAATCCACGCTGCGGAAAGAATTTCTGGATCAGACTGATCGGCGCCACTGAGGAGATACAGACCAAGGACTCAAGGCTGTCTGGAATTGTTGGCGGCCGTCTCTCCAAAACAAACAACGCTATCTGGCCTTTCCCCTGGATGTAAATACGCACGGAGTCTTGGGGCCCCACCACCACCCCCCTCCTTCTCGGGCATGGACTGATAAGCCGGGACTGTCTTCATGATGAGCAGACCTCGATGATGCAGCTATGACCTGTACACGCATACACATACACAACTGGACAACCACACGCGCATACACATCCTTGTTATCACCGTCTTCATCGCTCCGATTCTATTTCCCCCGTGACGTGGTTCGATAATGCGGAGCGCAACGGTGGACCGTGCGGCTGGTCATTACGGCTGCGTCGCGGTTTACCCCCCCCCCCCCCCCTTCCCATTCATCCTCCCCCTTATTACATGTTATGTCTTGTGACTTGTTGTAACTGTCATATGCTTATTTTATGTGCTAGGGCCTTTTTTTATCCTGAACTTAAATTATCCTCGGAAGAGGATAGTTCGAGCGTGGGGTTTTTTTCCCTCTCCCTACCCAGCGTTTTTCCTTTCTGAATTCTGATTGTAATTTCCCCATTGCGGGACAAATAAAGGATATCTTAATCTTAATCTTAATACATCAAGGAGAAGGCTCCAACGGATGACGTACTCAGAGAATGTCTCGGACAATGGGGACCAGAGGATGAGGCGCTGGAAGCCCCTACACCGGATGTACCACCGGACCATAACTGAAGTGGCTGATTTCAATAAGTCCTATCAGTGGCTAGAGAGGGCTGGCTTGAAGGACAGCACAGAGGCACTCATCCTGGCTGCTCAGGAGCAGGCCCTGAGCACCAGAGCCATTGAGGCCCAGATATACCACACCAGACAAGACCCAAGGTGTAGGTTGTGCAAAGAGGCACCTGAGACGATCCAACACATAACTGCAGGGTGTAAGATGCTGGCAGGGAAAGCCTACATGGAACGCCATAACCAGGTGGCTGGCATAGTCTACCGAAACATCTGTGCGGAGTATGGACTGGAAACCCCAAGGTCAAAATGGGAAACACCTCCGAAGGTGGTGGAGAATGACAGAGCGAAGATCCTGTGGGACTTCCAGATCCAGACTGACAAGATGGTAATGGCGAACCAACCAGATATTGTGATCATAGATAAAGGGCAGAGGAAAGCCGTTGTAGTGGATGTAGCGGTCCCAAGTGATGGAAACATCAGAAAGAAGGAACACGAGAAACTCGAGAAATACCAAGGGCTCAGAGAGGAGCTGGAGAGAGCCTGGAAGGTTAAGGTGACAGTCGTGCCTGTGGTGGTCGGAGCACTTGGTGCAGTGACCCCCAAACTAGATGAGTGGTTGCAACAGATCCCAGGAACAACATCGGACATCTCAGTCCAGAAATGTGCAGTGCTGGGAACAGCAAGGATACTGCGCAGAACCCTCAAGCTTCCTGGCCTCTGGTAGAGGACCCGAGCTGAATGAGGGACGGACACCACATGAGGGGTGAGACGAGGATTTTTTTTTAAATATATAATTATTTATATCAATACTCAATTATATATAAATTGAGTATTGATAGATTCATTGGTAAAGGTGACAAATATATATAGATATATATATCTATATACAGTATCAAAAATGTCTTGACATCATGTTGAAATGAGCTTTATGAGGGTGGCACGGTGGGCAGAGGTGCAGGTTTCGATCCTGGCTCCGGCCTTCCTGTGTGGAGTTTGCACATTCTCCCCGTGCCTGCATACCGGGTACTCCGGTTTCCTCCCACATTCCCTAAACATGCATGGGAGGTTAACGGAACACTTGACAATGTCCCGTAGGTGTGAGTGTGAGCACGCAGTGACCCAGGTGGGTGGACAGGAATCAGTCTGAGCTATTATAATGAAGCTTCTGTCATCTTGCGATTTTTAACATGCCTAAAATTTGCAAGGGTAAATTTGAGGATTTTACTCACTTTATCAATGAACTGTTGTAAAATGAGATATGTATCGAACATAGGGCCCAATTTCTGAACGCTTTTTTTTTTTTACATACGATGGAGACAATATAAGAAACTTTTCTTATAAAATTTGAATTGAGTATTGATAGATTCATTGGTAAAGGTGACAAATACCACCCTTGCCATCCTGTAAAATCGCCTATGCACACACACACACACACACACACAATGGTGTACTGCAAGTCCGGGGACAACAGTTGTTTCAGAATTGAGTTTGTAGACACAAGGTCAAATCCAATCAATCATATCAAATAAAAATCACACATGAACTGGAGCTACTGCAATCAAAAGGTGAGACACACTGAGTAATACGGGCTTCTCAATTGCCAGAGAAAATAAGCTATAAAATCAACTGACAAGTTGAGTAAAAAATGTCAAGTGCATTGCAGCACACTCATTCAAAGCGTCTCCCTCGCCAAATACATCAAAGATCAAAAAACACACAACTCCTCTTTTCAAATATTTTGAAGATAAACATCAACCGGGGACAAAGAAACTTCTGAGGACTTCTGAGGGCAAAGATGAAAGTAGCACATACTCTGAAAGCTCAGCTGAAAGACGGCAGCAAAAAGCACCCATCTGTACACTCACAAATAAAGCTGGGCCAGCTATGGCCACATCTGTGCGTCCTGGATGGTTTTGTGACATTACTGATGAAGTCATGGCTACAAGATTGACCCAGCGGGACCAGATTTATTCTGGACGAAAACCAGATTTCAACACACTGCAGCCATCGTTTAAAATAACTGCTGCTACTTTAGTAGGCAGACAGCCAGAGAACTAAAAGTCCTAACCTGAACCTGCCTTGAAACACTACCAGTCTCTGGGCACTAATGAAAATGCAAAACTTGTCATTAGGGGCCTCACTCATCAACATCGCATTTGCACAAACAGGTGCCTGAACGATGCTTTCCTCCTCTGGTCCATTTCAATCTGTGAAAATATCAAGGTGATGAAAAGTCACGATCATCTGCACAAAATGAAATATATTGTACTGATCTTTTTTTTTTGATACAGGTTGAAGTGGACAATAGTAGGAATATGCATATGAATTTTGGTGGCGATTGGTCATGCCATTTCGTGACGCTCACAGCTCCAGGCAGCCGTGGCTGTTAGCTCGCAGGACCTCCCGTGGCTTGTCGAGGCAGAATTAGCTTCTGATGCCGAAATAGAAAAGGTTAGCAGAATAAGATCAGCTTCTTACCAGCCAGACGTGGGGATCCGTGTCGTGGACCCCCTCTGTCCAGGCAGCCAAGAAGCTCCATCTGCCAACGTCGGACAGACAGCCAGGAGCACCGCGTTCACCGGTCGGTGAGGAGGTCGCGTTGTGCTCACCCTCTCTGGACATCCCCGTCATGGTGGCACACTGTCCAAGAAGCAGTGGTGGGGCAAATGATTTAATTCTGTCCAGCCAGAGATGCAGTGGCATCACGTTGCAATGGGCCAGCCAGAGGGGGTTTTTGGGAAAAAGTAAATCAAGCGAACCCTTAAAAATTTTAATTTAATTGATCACGCACTATGAAAAATACAGCTTTTGAAAAGCCATTTAGAATGCATTCTGTTTGAGTGTGTTTGTTACTTGTGACAGCAAACCGGCAGACGTGACAGAAACTACATCTAAGCTACATGTTGACTGATCTGAGCTATGCATGGTGTTTGATGACAAAATCATCCAACCGGTCATTGGCCAAACCATTTATGATCACAAGACTAAGCGTTTGATGACGAGACAAGACTGTCTCAACCATTCAACTGCAACACATAAGAATAAAACATACACAACCCAGTTCGTTATACATATAAGGTTATCAACTATTGCTGTGATAAATGTCATAGTAAGGTGAACGTTTTCCACATAACGCCTGGCACGAATGGGCTGTGAGCTAGCGTCAGGTTAAATTTAATTCATGATCATCTGTGTGTTAGTCCTTTTAAGTTGTGAATATGCTGGATTTTGAGGTTGGTGAGTATACAAAAGAAGGAGGGAAACGTAGCATTTTAGACATGTTGATGTTCCCACACAAAAGCAAAGCAAAAAACCCAGCAGTGCAGATATTTGTTTTTGTATATTGCTTGAAAGAAAGCAATAAAAGTTGAAGGGTGGGTCACAGTCATGTGGCAAATACAATAGATTTTTGTTTTGCTTGTTTGATACGAAAGTCCATTCTATTTTCTTAGCACGGTCTTGTTTTGTCAAAATTATGACATTTATTCTAAACACTTCTTAAATGAATGAGTCACTACACTATTAATTTTAAAAAAGCTGATTCAAAGTATGTTTTTTTAACGTTTGTTGACTAAAATACATTTCAAGATGACAAAGCCGAGTAAAAGCATTTTTGTTTGACTAAGACAAAAAAGCAAAAATGACTGGCAAAAAATATACGAGTTTGATGTTTGAAAATGACACTGGCAAGTTCAAGAAGCACAAGAGCCATGTGTTGCAGGTCTCCTCCACCTCTATGTTATCGTGACTTTTAGCTCATCCCATAAGGCAGGGGTCGGGAACCTTTTTGACTAAGAAAGCCATGAAAGCAATATATATATATATATATATATATATATATACACACACACACACACACACACACACACACATATATATATAGGCGGCCCGGTAGTCCAGTGGTTAGCATGTCGACTTCACAGTGCAGAGGTACCGGGTTCAATTCCAGCTCCGGCCTCCCTGTGTGGAGTTTGCATGTTCTCCCCGGGCCTGCGTGGGTTTTCTCCGGGTACTCCGGTTTCCTCCCACATTCCAAAAAAAACATGCATGGCAGGCTGATTGAACGCGCTAAAATTGTCCCTAGGTGTGAATGTGAGCGTGGATGGTTGTTTGTCTCTGTGTGCCCTGCGATTGGCTGGCAACCGATTCAGGGTGTCCCCCGCCTACTGCCCGAAGACAGCTGGGATAGACTCCAGCACCCCCCGCGACCCTAGTGAGGATTAAGCGGTTCGGAAAATGGATGGATGGATATATATATATACACACACACACACACACACACACACACACACACACACACGCACGCACACACGCGGCTGGATAGCTCAGTTGGTAAGGCACCGGTTTGGGAGACGGTTGATTCGAATCCCGCTTGGGGCAATATGAGCACATAACACCATCCAGTGTGGGTCCTTGGGCAAGACCCTTCACGCTAACACCGACCTCATACAAAGATGAGAGACAATAAAAGGAATGACATGCCGGCTCAGACGTCGCCCGGCCAAACAAGGTCTGCGTCAGGTGCTGGGGAACCAGAGCACCTTGATGAAAAATGGGCTACTGGAACAAAGCGGAGATGGGCGAGATGCGACAACATGGCTCTGTTGGAATGCTACGACTCAAGCAACCCAAGTCGGAGGGGTTACATGCAGAGAATGTGGGCTGAATGGTTACTTCGAAACCCACAGTCACTGTTGACCACGAAACAACTAGTAGCTCAGTGTTCCAACATCCACAAATGGCAATTACTGTCACAACTTGAGATTGATGAGGTAAAACACATATTTCATGGTGAAGGGCCCCAGGCTGCCAGACCAGAGCAGGAGGTCATACCAGAGATGATGAGATTGGGAGGCCAGCCCCAATGAATGCAATGCTGAGCGAGGCAGCAACTGACCTGAAAGCTAAGATCATGGCGAGAATGAAAGCTGGGCAACCTAGAAATCGATTACAACGGCTATGTGAAGTACCACCTGAAAGTCTCATGGAAAGTGTGAATGCAGCACTGAGGGCGATCCCTACCGTAACGATCACGGAAACCAATGTGCTGATATACGCTTCAGCATCAGTGATCCTAGACATGCTTGGCTATGAGAGCAACCGTGGAAGCCATGAGATACGTTACCCCCCATGGAAAAGACGGTTGGAGGTTAAGATCAAGGCAGCTCGGAAAGATGTGAGTCAATTGACGGAGGCCCATAGAGGTGTGATGAAAAGGCCGATACCTGAGAGGTACATCCAGATGACCATACCTGAAGCACTCAAAACTGCCAAACAAAGGCTCCAAGCCTTGTCAAGTCACCAAAAGAGGTACAGGAAAGAGAATGAGGCCAGACAAATGAACAGGCTGTTCACAACACAACCTGCGAAAGTGTAGGCACGGTGACAGGGTCCGAACAACAGAGCAGACCCACCAAGACTGGAAATTGAAAGGTACTGGAAAGGCATATGGGAGAAGGAGGTCGTACATAACATTGGTGCACCATGGCTGGTGACTCTGAGAGAGGAGCACAGCAACCTCCCTGAACAGAACCCAGTTATTATAACAGTGACAGACATGCAATAAAGACAAGATAAGATGAGATAAGAAAACCTTTATTTGTCTCTCAATGGAGGAACTCCCAATTCACAGCAGCAAAGTTATGAAAGGAATAAGCAGAAGAACAAAATATAGGAGCTGCTGGAAAGGCAGCCACTCTCGGTTATGAAAAACTGGACAGCACCAGGCCCGTACATGGTCCACAGAAACTGGCTAAAGAAAGTCACAGCACTCCATGTGCGCCTAGCAGCACAAAGGAACCAGTTGCTGAGGGATGGGACTCACCCAGGATGGCTAACCGAAGGGCAAACGATCCTGATCATAAATGATGCCTCATAGGGTGCAGTCCCATCCAACTTTCGGCCAATAACCTGTCTCTCCACAACATGGATCAATACATGAGCAAAGAACAGAAGGGCATTGGTAGAGATACCAGAGGTGCCAAACATCAGCTCCTGGTTGACAGAATAGTCACACAAGACTGCAGGTCCTGACATACCAATCTGTGCACAGCCTGGATTGATTACGAGAAAGCCTATGACTCGTTGCCACATACATGGATCACTGAATGCTTGCTTGGAATTGTATAAGGTGAACAGTACCCTAAGAGCCTTCACATACTTTAAACCCCTTCAGCCAAGTAATCGCCAAGACAGGCTATGGATACCACCTCAGAAATTGAGCTATGATCAGTCACTTCCTCTACATGGATGAAATAAAGCTATATGCTAAGAGCGAACGGGACATAGGGAGTCAACCCCAAGGTCAAGCTGAGTAATGGCGAACAAACCGGATATCATGATCATAGATAAAGGTCAGAGGAAAGCCGTTATACTGGATGTCGCGATCCCAAGTGATGGAAACATCAGAAAGAAGGAAGATGAGAAACTCGAGAAATACCAAGGGCTTAGAGACGATTGCTAGCAAAGCTAGCGGAATTATAGTCAGCTTGCCGGGTCTATACGCAGAGTTGCGGCAGGGTATTTTGAGCGAATGTACCATGGCACATGTCAATGTGCCGCCTTACATTCGACCGTTTCATAAATGGTATTTTGTCATTGCAAAATAGACACACCGCAGAACCTGTTCCCTCCACAAAGGCAAATCCTTCGGTCCATTCGTCCTGAAGTGTACCATACTTGTCATCTTTTTTTCTTTTCGCCATCTAATTCATCTAAGGATTAGCTTTGAGCTAATGACTGAGCAGGCTGATTCAAAAGGGGATGTTTCCACAGCAACGGTCGACGTAGCCCACGATCATCCAATTAAAATTGCCCCTGCAGCAAACTGCAGCCCTGAACAGAACACGAGCAGTGAAAAGTCAATGGATGGATTAAACAAGCAACAATATTTTGTTTTATTTGCGAGCCAGATGCAATCTTCAAAAGAGCCATAGGTGCCCGACCCCTGTCATAAGGGGTCGCTGATTTACGAGAGTGACTCACTCGTATGATTATTTGCCACAGATTTTACAATGGATGTCCTTCCTTTTTTTCATCCAAGTTTGACAACAGGGAAGTATCGGCCAGTAATCGGATTTATGTAGTCTGCCTGTAAGGCAGAAAAATGCATCAGACCATACAAGTTCCTGCCTCTCTATAGCAGGGTATTAAAAATGTTTAAATGCAATGCAAATAGAATAAGCATTTTGGCATAGCACATCACAGTGTACCTCTCCCATTGCACTAAGCCAGAATGGAAGTTACTCCAGAGTGTGGTCAAAACATAAACGCCTTTGATCTGCTGCCTTCTGGGAGATGCTACCAGTCCATTAGGACGTGAACGAACAAATTCAGAGCCAGCTTCTTCTCACAATCCATCACTGCACTGAACTCACAGCAATGCCAGCATTCTTCTTGCCTCCTGCTCTTACTTTGTCCATTTAAATATTTGTGACTGTGCAAATACATGGAACATGTGCCTTACCGACATATGTACTGCAGAATGTTCTGTTGTTCAGTATCGTATTTATTTTATTTTTAAATGCTTTTTTGTGTGTGTGTTGAATACAAAGATTTCAACAAACACATTGCCCCAATCGTGGTTGTGATAGGAGCAATGAAAAAAAACTGCCAATGTTGTACAGTGATCATACAAAGCGGTTTAATCAATACCAGTACAGAGGAAAAATAACAATAGTCCTACAATATAACAATTTACACAAGAAAAAATTAGTAGTTATTGCGGGTAAGCCAAGGCCAAAATAATAAACAGAACATATTTAACGTTGACCTAAGTGCTAGCTAAACCCTACGTGAACTAAATTAAACCAAAATACATTCACTAAATCTAAATTCCTGTTCTAAGAAAAAAAACAACAACAATATAAAAACAGAAGAAAACATTCCAGTGAAAATCAAACTTAACCTAACTGCTTCGTGTTTTATGTACATGAGGAAAAACCCTTGGTTAAGGAAAACAGAAAGAGCTCACCAAACAGGAGAAAAATACTCCGAAAACTCAACACATCTAATCGAGCTTTTTCAGCCATAGTTATACCGTATCACCCTTTGTGGCACATCACAATCACAACACTTGAAAACATCACTTCACTTTCGCTCACCGCACTGCAGATTGAAACAAGGAATTAAGAATAAGAATACGAATTAAAAAAACTTTATTCACATGGAGAAATTCCCAATTTACAGCAGCAAAGTTATGAAAGGAAGAAAGTAGAAGAACAAAAAGTATAGGTTGACCTGGATCGAACTATTTTACACGCAACTGCAACAAATATGAGCCAACAAAGCATGCAAATTCCTTTGGCTCTCCCGCATTCTGATTCAAACACAAGCTACAGGCTGGCTCAGGAAATAATCACTCTCATTCAGAGACTGGAAGCGACGGCACCCCAGTTCTCCCAAGGGGAGCAAAAAACATGACACTTTTCTCTCAGCGAATGGAACTTTTTTTTACCTTTCCAATAAACACATGCTGGTAATTAGGTGAGCATGTCTTCAGCAGACTTTTGCTGACGCTTTTTTGACCCCCTCTTTTAATTTATACCACAAGAACACACGATGAAAGACCCTGGCCTCTCTTGATATTGCCACATTCCAAGCTAGGACAGATGCTGATAAAAGAGATTAAACTGCCCATAGCAGGGATGGCAATGGCTAGTGATGAAAAAAGCGGAAAGGGGCGTGGCCTGGACAGGGCGACCAATCACAACAAGTAAGACATCATACACGTCCAATCGCAGGGCTGTTTACAATCGGAAGATGGAAAGACTGATCGGGAGAGCTCGTGAAAACTCGACGATAAGGTACCTGACCCCTCCTAAAATTTTCTCAACGGATTTAGACGATTCACAAAAATTATTAATTTAA